>NW_022990695.1:37500-76501 GCF_902827175.1 Gymnodraco acuticeps
CGTGTGTCCTTGTGTGTACCTGTGTGTCCTTGTGTGTCCCCTGTGTGTCCCCGGTGTGTCCCCGGTGTGTCCCCGTGTGTCCCCGGTGTGTCCCGGTGTGTCCCCGGTGTCCCCCCGGTGTGTCCCCGTGTGTCCCCGGTGTGTCCCCGATGTGTCCCCGTGTGTCCCCCGTGTGTCCCCGGTGTGTCCCCGATGTGTCCCCGTGTGTCCCCCGTGTGTCCCCAGTGTGTCCCCCGTGTGTCCCCGTGTGTCCCCCGTGTGTCCCGGTGTGTGTCCCGTGTGTCCCCGGTGTGTGTCCCGTGTGTGTCCGGTGTGTCCCTGTGTGTCCCCGTGTGTCCCCGGTGTGTCCCCGTGTGTCCCCCGTGTGTCCCCCGTGTGTCCCCGGTGTGTCCCCGTGTGTCCCCCGTGTGTCCCGGTGTGTGTCCCCCGTGTGTCCCCGTGTGTCCCCGGTGTGTGTCCCGTGTGTCCCCGGTGTGTCCCCCGTGTGTCCCCGGTGTGTCCCCCATGTGTCCCCGGTGTGTCCCTGGTGTGTCCCCCGTGTGTCCCCCGGTGTGTCCCCGGTGTGTCCCCTGTGTGTCCCCTGTGTGTCCCCCGTGTGTCCCCGGTGTGTCAGGAGACTCTCAAAGTGTCAGAAACAAACCCCTCTCTCTTCTCCTCCGTACCCACATCTCTAAAAACTGGGAACAACGGAGCTGATCCAGATTTGCTGCGTCATGACCACATTACTAAAATGTGGGCGGGCTTTACCCCCACGGGCCAATCAGAAACGTTGCTGTCAGAAACAATGAGACGTGTTCTGGAAGTAACATGGTCTGTGTTTCCATTAGCATGCTAACACTCAGAGCTAACCTGTACTGGAGAGAGTCTGTGTGAAGAAGCAGGAAATCAAAAGGAAGTCACCTTGTGGTAAACCTGAGAGAGAGAAAGAGTTTGAGCTCCATCCTGTTTCAGAGAGAATCCTTGATGTGGTTTGGAACATGATGTGGAGTTTCATCACGGCAGCATTTAGCTGACTTTCTGCTGGGAGAGTTCTCCTGATGAGATCTACTCTCTCTCTGAAGCTACTGACCCAGAGTCAGCTCTTTAGGAACAGCTGGAGGAGAGGGGGGGGGGGGCTACAAGGACCTGTTTGGGGTTTGGAGCAGGACACTTCAGAGACATGTCCTTAGTAACAGCTGGAAGAGAGGGGGGGGGGCTACAAAGACCTGTTTGGGGTTTGGAGCAGGACACTTCAGAGACATGTCCTTAGTAACAGCTGGAAGAGAGGGGGGGGGGCTACAAGGACCTGTTTGGGGTTTGGAGCAGGACACTTCAGAGACATGTCCTTAGTAACAGCTGGAAGAGAGGGGGGGGGGCTACAAGGACCTGTTTGGGGTTTGGAGCAGGACACTTCAGAGACATGTCCTTAGTAACAGCTGGAAGAGAGGGGGGGGGGGCTACAAGGATCTGTTTGGGGTTTGGAGCAGGACACTTCAGAGACATGTCCTTAGTAACAGCTGGAAGAGAGGGGGGGGGACTACAAGGATCCTGTTTGGGGTTTGGAGCAGGACACTTCAGAGACATGTCCTTAGTAACAGCTGGAAGAGAGGGGGGGGGGGCTACAAGGATCTGTTTGGGGTTTGGAGCAGGACACTTCAGAGACATGTCCTTAGTAACAGCTGGAAGAGAGAGGGGGGGGGGGCTACAAGGATCTGTTTGGGGTTTGGAGCAGGACACTTCAGAGACATGTCCTTAGTAACAGCTGGAAGAGAGGGGGGGGGGCTACAAGGACCTGTTTGGGGTTTGGAGCAGGACACTTCAGAGACATGTCCTTAGTAACAGCTGGAAGAGAGGGGGGGGGGGGCTACAAGGATCTGTTTGGGGTTTGGAGCAGGACACTTCAGAGACATGTACCTTAGTAACAGCTGGAAGAGAGGGGGGGGGGCTACAAGGACCTGTTTGGGGTTTGGAGCAGGACACTTCAGAGACATGTCCTTAGTAACAGCTGGAAGAGAGGGGGGGGGGGCTACAAGGACCTGTTTGGGGTTTGGAGCAGGACACTTCAGAGACATGTCCTTAGTAACAGCTGGAAGAGAGAGGGGGGGGGCTACAAGGATCTGTTTGGGGTTTGGAGCAGGACACTTCAGAGACATGTCCTTAGTAACAGCTGGAAGAGAGGGGGGGGGGCTACAAGGACCTGTTTGGGGTTTGGAGCAGGACACTTCAGAGACATGTCCTTAGTAACAGCTGGAAGAGAGAGGGGGGGGGCTACAAGGATCTGTTTGGGGTTTGGAGCAGGACACTTCAGAGACATGTCCTTAGTAACAGCTGGAAGAGAGGGGGGGGGGCTACAAGGATCTGTTTGGGGTTTGGAGCAGGACACTTCAGAGACATGTCCTTAGTAACAGCTGGAAGAGAGGGGGGGGGGCTACAAGGATCTGTTTGGGGTTTGGAGCAGGACACTTCAGAGACATGTCCTTAGTAACAGCTGGAGAGAGGGGGGGGGGCTACAAGGATCTGTTTGGGGTTTGGAGCAGGACACTTCAGAGACATGTCCTTAGTAACAGCTGGAAGAGAGGGGGGGGGCTACAAGGACCTGTTTGGGGTTTGGAGCAGGACACTTCAGAGACATGTCCTTAGTAACAGCTGGAGAGAGGGGGGGGGGCTACAAGGACCTGTTTGGGGTTTGGAGCAGGACACTTCAGAGACATGTCCTTAGTAACAGCTGGAAGAGAGGGGGGGGGGGCTACAAGGATCTGTTTGGGGTTTGGAGCAGGACACTTCAGAGACATGTCCTTAGTAACAGCTGGAAGAGAGGGGGGGGGGCTACAAGGACCTGTTTGGGGTTTGGAGCAGGACACTTCAGAGACATGTCCTTAGTAACAGCTGGAAGAGAGGGGGGGGGGCTACAAGGACCTGTTTGGGGTTTGGAGCAGGACACTTCAGAGACATGTCCTTAGTAACAGCTGGAAGAGAGGGGGGGGGGCTACAAGGATCTGTTTGGGGGTTTGGAGCAGGACACTTCAGAGACATGTCCTTAGTAACAGCTGGAAGAGAGGGGGGGGGGCTACAAGGATCTGTTTGGGGTTTGGAGCAGGACACTTCAGAGACATGTCCTTAGTAACAGCTGGAAGAGAGAGGGGGGGCTACAAGGACCTGTTTGGGGTTTGGAGCAGGACACTTCAGAGACATGTCCTTAGTAACAGCTGGGAGAGAGGGGGGGGGGCTACAAGGACCTGTTTGGGGTTTGGAGCAGGACACTTCAGAGACATGTCCTTAGTAACAGCTGGAAGAGAGGGGGGGGGGCTACAAGGACCTGTTTGGGGTTTGGAGCAGGACACTTCAGAGACATGTCCTTAGTAACAGCTGGAAGAGAGGGGGGGGGGCTACAAGGATCTGTTTGGGGTTTGGAGCAGGACACTTCAGAGACATGTCCTTAGTAACAGCTGGAAGAGAGGGGGGGGGGGCTAGAAGGACCTGTTTGGGGTTTGGAGCAGGACACTTCAGAGACATGTCCTTAGTAACAGCTGGAAGAGAGGGGGGGGGGCTACAAGGACCTGTTTGGGGTTTGGAGCAGGACACTTCAGAGACATGTCCTTAGTAACAGCTGGAAGAGAGGGGGGGGGGCTACAAGGATCTGTTTGGGGTTTGGAGCAGGACACTTCAGAGACATGTCCTTAGTAACAGCTGGAAGAGAGGGGGGGGGGGGCTAGAAGGACCTGTTTGGGGTTTGGAGCAGGACACTTCAGAGACATGTCCTTAGTAACAGCTGGAAGAGAGGGGGGGGGCTACAAGGACCTGTTTGGGGTTTGGAGCAGGACACTTCAGAGACATGTCCTTAGTAACAGCTGGAAGAGAGGGGGGGGGGCTACAAGGATCTGTTTGGGGTTTGGAGCAGGACACTTCAGAGACATGTCCTTAGTAACAGCTGGAAGAGAGGGGGGGGGGGCTAGAAGGACCTGTTTGGGGTTTGGAGCAGGACACTTCAGAGACATGTCCTTAGTAACAGCTGGAAGAGAGGGGGGGGGGCTACAAGGACCTGTTTGGGGTTTGGAGCAGGACACTTCAGAGACATGTCCTTAGTAACAGCTGGAAGAGAGGGGGGGGGCTACAAGGATCTGTTTGGGGTTTGGAGCAGGACACTTCAGAGACATGTCCTTAGTAACAGCTGGAAGAGAGGGGGGGGGGCTACAAGGATCTGTTTGGGGTTTGGAGCAGGACACTTCAGAGACATGTCCTTAGTAACAGCTGGAAGAGAGGGGGGGGGGGCTACAAGGATCTGTTTGGGGTTTGGAGCAGGACACTTCAGAGACATGTCCTTATATCTGAGAGCTCTAATATCTGCCTAAAAACAGTACAATAGGAGACCTTTAACATTTCATCCCATGCTCACCGCTGTACTTCTGGGACAGCAGGGTGTCCAGGTCCAGCTCCAGACCCCCTGCTGGGAGCTCTGGTTTCTGCAGGAAGTCCTTCAGACGGGGATCTGATTGGTTGAGAGGCCGGACGGAGCTCCAGGGGGTCGAGTGCAGCTCCAGGAGGTCAGAGGTCAAACTGTCCCTCACCAGAAGGGCCTGGAAGTCCCAGACCGCCGCTGGACGAGGGTTAATTCATAAGATAAGATCAGAAGTGCTTTATTGATCCCAAATTGGGAAATGTTTGCATTCCAGCAGCATAAAAAGACGAGGCGTTGCACATTAGAGAAATTTAAAGACTAGAAATAAACAATCCAAAATGTAAACATCTCAAATAGAAATAAAATAGCATTAACCCCACTACGTTTCTGTTTGGTGTGTCACTCTCTGTCAAAGCCTTTTTGAGTTTCTAGAAAAGCGCTATACAAGTGTATAGGTCGGTCGTTCGGCCGGTCGGTCGGTCGGTAGGTCGGTCGTTCGGCCGGTCGGTCGGTCGGTCGTTCGGCCGGTCGGTCGGTCGGTCGTTCGGTCGGTCGGTCGGTCGGTCGGTCGGTAGGTCGGTCGTTCGGCCGGTCGGTCGGTCGGTAGGTCGGTCGTTCGGCCGGTCGGTCGGTCGGTCGTTCGGCCGGTCGGTCGGTCGGTCGTTCGGTCGTTCGGCCGGTCGGTCGTTCGGCCGGTCGGTCGTTCGGCAGGTCGGTCGGTCGGTCGGGCGGTCGGTCGGTCGTTCGGCCGGTCGGTCGTTCGGTCGTTCGGTCGGTCGGTCGTTCGGTCGGTCGGTCGTTCGTTCGGTCGGTAGATAGATTTAATAATACAACACAATACTTTAAAAAGTGGAAAGAAGAGAATTAACTGTTACAAATAAAAGGAAATAAACGTAACAGGATATTTGCTGGTATAATTTTCTGTGTATTTGTACCTTTGTCTCTGAAGCGCGGCAGCCAGTCCACACTTGTTCCCCAAAGCAGCAGCAGCGCCCCCTGCTGGGCATCATGCTGCTGCACCCTCAGCACCCCCTGCTGCTGCAGAGCTGACCGGAGGCAGGACTGAGCCTCGCTGCGCCACGCTGAACACAAAACACAAACTATGGTCTCAGAACAGTCTCATAATACACACGTGCACGCAGAAGGATCCACACATGCACACAGAAGGATCCTCACATGCACACAGAAGGATCCTCACATGCACACAGAAGGATCCTCACATGCACACAGAAGGATCCACAGATGCACACAGAAGGATCCTCACATGCACACAGAAGGATCCTCACATGCACACAGAAGGATCCTCACATGCACGCAGAAGGATCCTCACATGCACACAGAAGGATCCACAGATGCACACAGAAGGATCCTCACATGCACACAGAAGGATCCTCACATGCACACAGAAGGATCCTCACATGCACGCAGAAGGATCATCACATGCACGCAGAAGGATCCTCACATGCACACAGAAGGATCCACAGATGCACACAGAAGGATCCTCACATGCACACAGAAGGATCCTCACGTGCACACAGAAGGATCCTCCCGTGCACTAGTGCTGTAGCGACGCGTCGACTTCAAAATATCGTCGACGACATATTTCCGCGTCGACGCGTCGCTACACACACGTGGGTCACCCAAAGCAACAAGCAGTTCGCAATCGCACTTCAAACACAATGGAGACTGAAACGGCTACCACCTCCTCCTCACAGGATTGCGCACGAAGCCCCCAAACGAAAACATCTCGCCCTAGGTCTTCAAAAGCATGGGAATATTTTAAAGTTAGTCCAAAACGCAAAGATATTTATATATTTATATCTCACTGAGACTGCTGCATAGCCTAGCAGAAGCAGCAGCTAGCTGTGGTGGCTACCATTAGCAGCTAGCATTTGCTCTCCGATTTTTTACATAAAATGGAATTATGGATTATAAATTCAATAATTTTTGTATACATAGACGTTAAAAACCTATGGATTAACCGATTCAGCCGCGTTTTTTCTCATTTTAATGCCATTGAACATGTCTTTTGATCAGATTGACAGCTACGGTGGTGAGACGATCTCCCTAGAAGCTCTGTGAAGGTACGTGTTGTGGTGACTGTATTTGCTTCCCCTGTCGCGAGTCCGGATCACTCAGTGATGATACTATGTACCTACATAATCGGTGGAGTCTCAGCTTTAATCGGATATCTTGTATGTGCAGCTACGATAAGTAATAAGGGTATCTTTATCTTGAGTTCTGTGCTAAAGTCAGTTTGCATTTCTTCGCTCAGGGGTTATTTAGATGCTTCTTATGAGACTTGTGTTTTGTTTTGGTAAAAATGGTTTGTATCGTCAGTTAGCTGAGATTATTTCCGTTAATCTGGTATAACACATTAATAGGTTCTTAAATATTAAGATCCCCTGAGACACAGTGTCGTGAAAACAATTTTTTTTTACATTACGTTTTTTTTACATTACGTTTTTTATGAATTGAACAACAGAAAAATAATCGTTAGATTAGTCGTTTTCAAAATAATCGTTTCCCCCCAGCACTAACGTGCACGCAGAAGGATCCTCACGTGCACGCAGAAGGATCCTCACGTGCACGCAGAAGGATCCACACGTGCACGCAGAAGGATCCTCACGTGCACGCAGAAGGATCCACACGTGCACGCAGAAGGATCCTCACGTGCACGCAGAAGGATCCTCACGTGCACGCAGAAGGATCCACACGTGCACGCAGAATGATCCTCACGTGCACGCAGAAGGATCCTCACGTGCACGCAGAAGGATCCTCACGTGCACGCTGAAGGATCCTCACGTGCACACAGAAGGATCCACACGTGCACACAGAAGGATCCTCACGTGCACACAGAAGGATCCACACGTGCACGCAGAAGGATCCTCACGTGTACGCAGAAGGATCCTCACGTGCACGCAGAAGGATCCACACGTGCACACAGAAGGATCCACACAAGGTTTTTTGAGACTCCTCTGACGGTCATCCGATTCGTACTTGTAATATTTTCTATCTATAGCCAATCAGATGTCTCCTCCATTCTAAGCCAATCACATGAGCGCACCCGAAGAGGGTATGATTAACGGCCCGTCCACACAGCGGCGTGCGTTGACGCTTGCCGGCGGGCGTGTCTGAAACTCGACCAACAACCAATCACATGAATCTCCCGCCCCTGACACACAAGCAGCGGTTTGATTGGCTAGAGCTTGTACTGGCATATGATTCGATTGGCTGACGCTTCTGCCGAGGCTTCAAAAGTTGCACATTGCTCAACTTTTGCAGCGAGCCACGCCAGCAACGCTCCACGTCGCTTCCCACAATGCAGTTCGGCAAAAGTGACGTCACTCCATTCAAAGTGACTGGTGAAGCTTCAACGCACGCCGCTGTGTGGACGGGCCGTAATGCGTTCATGACGTAGCGCTTCATGTACGCATCGTGCGCTGTCCGGAGCTCACAGGTCCATGGAGCCTGCAGGCGCTAATCTCAGGACCGAAGGACCGTGGTATCGTCGTCTTTATGTTTACGTCATTATTATTCAAAGATAAATAAGGAAGTGTTTGTTGTATGAGATGGCAGAGAGGTGGACGGTGTGAAGGGCCAATGTGGACCAAATGAATCAATAGCGGGTGTAACTAAAACACAAGATGTCCCAGCTAGCGGGGAACGTTCTCACAACGTTGGCTAACGTTACCGACAGGTTCTAACAAGGTTTAAAGAAACGTTTTCATCTGATGTTCAAAGAACCTTTTGAGGATGTTTATAATGTTCCTATGAGGTTTAAGGTAAACGAAGACGTGTTTTGGACGTCGTTGGAAACACATTAAAGATGTTCTTTATAAACGTTCCCTCAATGTTCCCTGATAACAAAAGAAGAACATTCTGAACATGTTTTCAGGACGTTCTCTTTTTTATTAAACGTTCCTGTGAGGGAAAATATTAACACGGTCAACGTCAGATTTATTTCTAGAGCGCTTTAAAAAACAAACTTCTGGCATTTGTTTGAAGGTTTTAAAAAATCTGATGTCCCACATTTTCCTTTTGAACAAAACAAACGTAATTCACGATGAGCTGTGAGCAGATGTTGCATGTTGGCGGGTCTGAGTTCAGCTAGACGTGTTTGTTACCATTCGTTGTTCTAGGAATGTTTTCAGCGGGACGTTTTATTTTGGTTCCCAGAACGTTGTTCTGAAAGGTAGGATCACGTTCTCTCAAAACATTCTTAACATTTTTGGTGATAACTTTGTTAGGATGTGTGATCGCATTGAGACGATGAGTAGGACGTATACAAACGAATGTTTGCACGCCAATATTCACTCACATGCTCTTATAATCACACGCAGTATGCAGGCCCACAGTGTTCATAATATCATGTGTCAAATATCAGAAAATAATCACACTTTTTTCTGACTAAAGGCTGTGTCTCGTTTGTAGGTTCTAACTGTTGGATGAGCTTTCTGTTTGTGAGGGCTGCGTGTCAACAGGGTCCGCTGTTCATGCATATCGGATACAAATCGTTATTGCACCCTTTAGATTTGAGACCGACAGACATATAGAGGAACGGACCGACTGTCTCTCCCCCCCCCCCCCGGGAGCAATCTCCAATCAGCCACACCTGCAGCCTGCTCATCAGCTACACTATGAAGACCTGCAGCCTGCTCATCAGCTACACTATGAAGACCTGCAGCCTGCTCATCAACTACACTATGAAGACCTGCAGCCTGCTCATCAGCTACACTATGAAGACCTGCAGCCTGCTCATCAACTACACTATGAAGACCTGCAGCCTGCTCATCAGCTACACTATGAAGACCTGCAGCCTGCTCATCAGCTACACTATGAAGACCTGCAGCCTGCTCATCAGCTACACTATGAAGACCTGCTGCCTGCTCATCAGCTACACTATGAAGACCTGCAGCCTGCTCATCAACTACACTATGAAGACCTGCAGCCTGCTCATCAACTACACTATGAAGACCTGCTGCCTGCTCATCAACTACACTATGAAGACCTGCAGCCTGCTCATCAGCTACACTATGAAGACCTGCAGCCTGCTCATCAGCTACACTATGAAGACCTGCAGCCTGCTCATCAACTACACTATGAAGACCTGCAGCCTGCTCATCAACTACACTATGAAGACCTGCAGCCTGCTCATCAGCTACACTATGAAGACCTGCAGCCTGCTCATCAGCTACACTATGAAGACCTGCAGCCTGCTCATCAGCTACACTATGTAGACCTGCAGCCTGCTCATCAGCTACACTATGAAGACCTGCAGCCTGCTCATCAACTACACTATGAAGACCTGCAGCCTGCTCATCAACTACACTATGAAGACCTGCAGCCTGCTCATCAACTACACTATGAAGACCTGCAGCCTGCTCATCAGCTACACTATGAAGACCTGCCTGCCTGCTCATCAACTACACTATGAAGACCTGCAGCCTGCTCATCAGCTACACTATGAAGACCTGCAGCCTGCTCATCAGCTACACTATGAAGACCTGCAGCCTGCTCATCAACTACACTATGAAGACCTGCAGCCTGCTCATCAACTACACTATGAAGACCTGCTGCCTGCTCATCAGCTACACTATGAAGACCTGCTGCCTGCTCATCAACTACACTATGAAGACCTGCAGCCTGCTCATCAGCTACACTATGAAGACCTGCAGCCTGCTCATCAGCTACACTATGAAGACCTGCAGCCTGCTCATCAACTACACTATGAAGACCTGCAGCCTGCTCATCAGCTACACTATGAAGACCTGCAGCCTGCTCATCAGCTACACTATGAAGACCTGCAGCCTGCTCATCAGCTACACTATGAAGACCTGTAGCCTGCTCATCAACTACACTATGAAGACCTGCAGCCTGCTCATCAGCTACACTATGAAGACCTGCAGCCTGCTCATCAACTACACTATGAAGACCTGCAGCCTGCTCATCAGCTACACTATGAAGACCTGCAGCCTGCTCATCAGCTACACTATGAAGACCTGCAGCCTGCTCATCAACTACACTATGAAGACCTGCAGCCTGCTCATCAGCTACACTATGAAGACCTGCAGCCTGCTCATCAACTACACTATGAAGACCTGCAGCCTGCTCATCAGCTACACTATGAAGACCTGCTGCCTGCTCATCAACTACACTATGAAGACCTGTAGCCTGCTCATCAACTACACTATGAAGACCTGTAGCCTGCTCATCAGCTACACTATGAAGACCTGCAGCCTGCTCATCAGCTACACTATGAAGACCTGCAGCCTGCTCATCAACTACACTATGAAGACCTGTAGCCTGCTCATCAGCTACACTATGAAGACCTGTAGCCTGCTCATCAACTACACTATGAAGACCTGCAGCCTGCTCATCAACTACACTATGAAGACCTGTAGCCTGCTCATCAACTACACTATGAAGACCTGCAGCCTGCTCATCATCTACACTATGAAGACCTGCAGCCTGCTCATCATCTACACTATGAAGACCTGCAGCCTGCTCATCAACTACACTATGAAGACCTGCAGCCTGCTCATCAACTACACTATGAAGACCTGCAGCCTGCTCATCAACTACACTATGAAGACCTGCAGCCTGCTCATCAACTACACTATGAAGACCTGCAGCCTGCTCATCAACTACACTATGAAGACCTGCAGCCTGCCTCATCAACTACACTATGAAGACCTGTAGCCTGCTCATCAACTACACTATGAAGACCTGCAGCCTGCTCATCAACTACACTATGAAGACCTGCAGCCTGCTCATCAACTACACTATGAAGACCTGCTGCCTGCTCATCAGCTACACTATGAAGACCTGCAGCCTGCTCATCAGCTACACTATGAAGACCTGCAGCCTGCTCATCAGCTACACTATGTAGACCTGCAGCCTGCTCATCAGCTACACTATGAAGACCTGCAGCCTGCTCATCAGCTACACTATGAAGACCTGCAGCCTGCTCATCAGCTACACTATGAAGACCTGCAGCCCTGCTCATCAACTACACTATGAAGACCTGCAGCCTGCTCATCACTACACTATGAAGACCTGCAGCCTGCTCATCAGCTACACTATGAAGACCTGCAGCCTGCTCATCAACTACACTATGAAGACCTGCAGCCTGCTCATCAGCTACACTATGAAGACCTGCAGCCTGCTCATCAACTACACTATGAAGACCTGCAGCCTGCTCATCAACTACACTATGAAGACCTGCAGCCTGCTCATCAACTACACTATGAAGACCTGCAGCCTGCTCATCAGCTACACTATGAAGACCTGCAGCCTGCTCATCAGCTACACTATGAAGACCTGCAGCCTGCTCATCACTACACTATGAAGACCTGCAGCCTGCTCATCAGCTACACTATGAAGACCTGCAGCCTGCTCATCACCTCATCAGCTACCTATGAAGACCTGCAGCCTGCTCATCATCTACACTATGAAGACCTGCAGCCTGCTCATCAACTACACTATGAAGACCTGCAGCCTGCTCATCAACTACACTATGAAGACCTGCAGCCTGCTCATCAGCTACACTATGAAGACCTGCAGCCTGCTCATCAACTACACTATGAAGACCTGCAGCCTGCTCATCAGCTACACTATGAAGACCTGCAGCCTGCTCATCAGCTACACTATGAAGACCTGCTGCCTGCTCATCAGCCAAACTATGAAGACCTGCAGCCTGCTCATCAGCTACACTATGAAGACCTGCAGCCTGCTCATCAACTACACTATGAAGACCTGCAGCCTGCTCATCAGCTACACTATGAAGACCTGCAGCCTGCTCATCAGCTACACTATGAAGACCTGCTGCCTGCTCATCAACTACACTATGAAGACCTGCAGCCTGCTCATCAGCTACACTATGAAGACCTGCAGCCTGCTCATCAACTAACACTATGAAGACCTGCAGCCGCTCAATCAGCTACACTATGAAGACCTGCAGCCTGCTCATCATCTACACTATGAAGACCTGCAGCCTGCTCATCATCTACACTATGAAGACCCTGCAGCCTGCCTCATCAACTACACTATGAAGACTGACAGCCTGCTCATCATCTACACTATGAAGACCTGCAGCCTGCTCATCAGCTACACTATGAAGACCTGCAGGCTGCCTCATCAACTACACTATGAAGACCTGCAGCCTGCTCATCATCTACACTATGAAGACCTGCAGCCTGCTCATCATCTACACTATGAAGACCTGCAGCCTGCTCATCAACTACACTATGAAGACCTGCAGCCTGCTCATCAGCTACACTATGAAGACCTGCAGCCCTGCTCATCAGCTACACTATGAAGACCTGCAGCCTGCTCATCAACTACACTATGAAGACCTGCAGCCTGCTCATCAACTACACTATGAAGACCTGCAGCCTGCTCATCATCTACACTATGAGACCTGCAGCCTGCTCATCAATTCCTACACTGCAGCCTGCCTCATCAACTACACTATGAAGACCTGCCAGTACCTGCTCATCAACTACACTATGAAGACCTTGGCAGCCCTGCTCATCCACATCTACACCTATGAAGACCTGCAGGCCTGCTCAATCAACTTACAACTATTGAGACCTGCAGCCTGCTCAATCAACTTACACTATGAAGACCTGCAGCTTCTGCTCCTCAACTACACTATGAAGACCTGCAGCCTGCCCCCTCATCAAGTCTATCACTATGAAGACCTGTCAGCCTGTCATTCACACTACACTATTGAAGACCTGCGAGCCTTGGCTCATCAACTAACATCTATGTAAGACCTTAGCACGCACCTGCTCATTCAGCTTCACACTCTGAACGACCTGCAGCCTGCTTTCATCATTCGCTACACTATGTAACGACCCCTGCAAGTCCTGGCTCATCAAGCTTACACTATGTAAGACCTGACAGCCTGCTCATCAACTACACTATGAAGACCTGCAGCCTCTGCTACCTAGACCTGCAGGCCTGCTCATCAACTACACTATGAAGACCTGCAGCCTGCTCATCAACTACACTATGAAGACCTGCAGCCTGGCTCATCAGCTACACTATGAAGACCTGCAGCCTGCTCATCATCTACACTATGAAGACCTGTAGCCTGCTCATCAGCTACACTATGAAGACCTGCAGCCTGCTCATCAACTACACTATGAAGACCTGCAGCCTGCTCATCAGCTACACTATGAAGACCTGCAGCCTGCTCATCAACTACACTATGAAGACCTGTAGCCTGCTCATCAACTACACTATGAAGACCTGCAGCCTGCTCATCAGCTACACTATGAAGACCTGCAGCCTGCTCATCAGCTACACTATGAAGACCTGCTGCCTGCTCATCATCTACACTATGAAGACCTGCAGCCTGCTCATCATCTACACTATGAAGACCTGTAGCCTGCTCATCAGCTACACTATGAAGACCTGCAGCCTGCTCATCAACTACACTATGAAGACCTGTAGCCTGCTCATCAGCTACACTATGAAGACTGCAGCCTGGCTCATCAACTACACTATGAAGACCTGCAGCCTGTCATCAGCTACACTATGAAGACCTGCAGCCTGCCTCATCAACTACACTATGAAGACCTGTAGCCTGCTCATCAACTACACTATGAAGACCCTGCAGCCTGCTCATAGCTACACTATGAAGGACCTGCAGCCTGCTCATCAGCTACATTCTATGAAGCTTGCCTGCTCTCATTCTACCTATGAAGACACTGCAGCTGCTCATCAGCTACACTATGAAGACCTGCAGCACTGCTCATCAAGCTACACTATGAAGACCTGCAGCCTGCTCATCAGCTACACTATGAAGACCTGCAGCCTGCTCATCAACTACACTATGAAGACCTGCAGCCTGCTCATCAACTACACTATGAAGACCTGCAGCCTGCTCATCAACTACACTATGAAGACCTGCAGCCTGCTCATCAACTACACTATGTAGACCTGCAGCCTGCTCATCAACTACACTATGAAGACCTGCAGCCTGCTCATCAGCTACACTATGAAGACCTGTAGCCTGCTCATCAGCTACACTATGAAGACCTGCAGCCTGCTCATCAGCTACACTATGAAGACCTGCTGCCTGCTCATCAGCTACACTATGAAGACCTGTAGCCTGCTCATCAGCTACACTATGAAGACCTGTAGCCTGCTCATCAGCTACCCTATGAAGACCTGCAGCCTGCTCATCATCTACACTATGAAGACCTGCTGCCTGCTCATCAACTACACTATGAAGACCTGCAGCCTGCTCATCAGCTACACTATGAAGACCTGCAGCCTGCTCATCATCTACACTATGAAGACCTGCAGCCTGCTCATCATCTACACTATGAAGACCTGCAGCCTGCTCATCAGCTACACTATGAAGACCTGCAGCCTGCTCATCAACTACACTATGAAGACCTGCTGCCTGCTCATCAGCCAAACTATGAAGACCTGCAGCCTGCTCATCAGCTACACTATGAAGACCTGCAGCCTGCTCATCAACTACACTATGAAGACCTGCAGCCTGCACTCATTCCCTGCCGGTTTGTTGCGGCCGCTCTAGCTCTAGCAGATCTATTGACAACTTTGCCTGCTTTTGCCTCACACTCATTGTTATGTCTCTCCCAGGAGGAATCCAAGGCCTTCCACACTCCCAAGACCAGCCAGGCCTCTCCACCCACCCTGGAACAACTGTTTCCCACTGCCGCCATAACCAACCTCCACTCCCAGCTTCCCCTTTCTAATAAACAAATGTCTGATTCTGGGTCCCCTCCAGTACATGTGACACCGACAGTGACTGTTTAGATGGATTTTGGGAACCTCCCCTCGATCCTATTGGCTAACGGTTAAAAAGAGATGTCAATTATCAAAATCCACCAAGGGGGGCCAGAGATATGGAAAATCCACCCAAATGACCCCAGAAGTGGTTTTCTTTTTCTAAACCTCTCTAAAAAGGTCAAAGGTCACTTGTTTTGCATCAATCTTGATACAGGGTACTTATTATATGTTATAGTTTGGATTCCTAAAGCTTTTATTCTACCTTACCCTCATCCAAGGGTAGTTTTTACTATAAGTCATGTTTTCTTTTTGGACGGACACAATCATTTGTTTACCATGTTCAATCTGAATTTACTTTAAAATAGAAACATCTATATTGATTCTGACTCTTCTACATCCAGCTCACAGGTTCATCGTTGCTTTGAGAACAAAGATTATCTGGGAATGTCATTTTCGAGCCTGAGACCTGAACAACAGGCTCAGGGCTGAACAGGTTCAAAGACAATTATATTCCTATTTGATCATCAATGAATAATGAATGAAGTCATAGTTGATCAACTCTTGGACCATAATACAAAGCTGCATTCAACACTCGGATACAGTCGGTAGTGGAATGCACCTTTCAAGTTGCTTTGACAACACAATCGTCATTTGCAACACTAACTTTCAGATGTAGATACAAATGAATAAAACATGAGTTTGGGAGCATATGGCGGCAGAAGAAGCTCCATCCAGAATGTTTCTCAGCATCCAATGTGTCCTTGAACAGGAGAGCTAGTGCTCACTTCAGTTCTCACACAATAAGTGAGGGGTATGATTCCAAATGATATTGGAGGATAGGATTTAATTTGGTAAAGAAAAAGGAATGTGTGTGTGAATGCTAAACACAGCTGCACACGCTGCTGATCTCAACAACGCACAGGGCTTTGGTGAAATGCCACCGACCTGACTGAAGTCCCCGGAGGCTGTTTGTGTGCACAGCATGATCACCTGACTTTACTATTTCTTCTTTGCTTTTTGGCGGATTGCCCTCAACAATTATGAACTGGTCCTGATCTTAACTGAAACCCTTTTGGCATTATTATTTCATTCCTGACGAAATGTGCGTGAGGTATCTTGGAGTTTCTCTCCTGGTATGGAATTCAACTTGTTGCTTAGAAACTTCTTCATTTGTCTGGATACATATTATGTGACAGTTATGTTTGTGGTTATATTTCAGCACAAAGTGCAGCTCAGCCTTGCCCCGCCCCAGTCTGAATGGCGGGGTTGTTCCCCTGGACAATCAGCTTATGATCATGAAGCCACGCTCAGCTATGCCTGTCATGACGGGCTCAAACCAGCAGTGAAGGGCTGGTGGGGACCAGCAGGTGTCAAAATGCCAATTGGTCTCCTAAACCCAGTGGCGAGCCGTGACTTTTATACCTAGGCCCTCTGACTAGAAGTCGTGGACTTCGGGTCGTGGCTGAACCTGTCTCTGCGGTCCTGCCTTGGGTCTCGTCGTGCTGCTTCCCTGATGGCTTCCACAGGATTGTAGCTGACATCCTCGTGGATTCATCTTCTTATTACAGACACATGCTTTTCCTAACATTCGGTCTATATGCTGTAAAATGTATTATCTCTTCGATTTACACACGGCATCTATTGCACGTCTGTCCGTCCTGGGAGAGGGATCCCTCCTCTGTTGCTCTCCCTGAGGTTTCTCCCATGTTCCCTTTAAACTGTGGGTTTTCTCTGGAAGTTTTTCCTTGTACGATGTGAGGGTCTAAGGACAGAGGGTCTAAGGACAGAGGGTCTGAGGACAGAGGGTCTGAGGATAGAAGGTCTAAGGACAGAGTGTCTAAGGACAGAGGGTCTAAGGACAGAGGGTCTGAGGACAGAGGGTCTGAGGATAGAAGGTCTAAGGACAGAGTGTCTAAGGACATAGGGTCTAAGGACAGAGGGTCTGAGGACAGAGGGTCTGAGGACAGAGGGTCTAAGGACAGAGGGTCTAAGGACAGAGGGTCTGAGGACAGAGGGTCTGAGGACAGAGGGTCTGAGGATAGAAGGTCTAAGGACAGAGTGTCTAAGGACAGAGGGTCTAATGACAGAGGGTCTGAGGACAGAGGGTCTGAGGACAGAGGGTCTGAGGACAGAGGGTCTAAGGACAGAGGGTCTAAGGACAGAGGGTCTAAGGACAGAGGGTCTGTGCTGTTGTATTTGCTGTAAAGTGTCTCTACTGTAGGCTATTTTTATTATATGTTCAGCACTTTGGCTCCACCAAAGATAGTTTATAAATGTACTTTATAAATAAAACTTGATTTGATTTGAATAAGAATACTTTTGTTCAGTTCTGTGTCATTATGGATGGGTGAATTATAAGATGTTACAAATGACCCTAATGATTTAAGGTGAAGTCAACTGATTCAACAATAATTAGAATGGCCTTGATGCATGGCCATTTCAAATAGTGGAAAGCATTAGAAAATGGCTCTATTGGAACAAATAGATAAATAGATACAAAATGCACTTTATGTAGAAATGTTATTGAACACAACACACTTAAATTGTTAGAAGAAAAAAAATCTTATGAAGCAAGTCAGGGTCCGTGTAACACAGCGTTACAATCGCCCTCGAATGTACCATATATGACCAAAGCTAGCCTGCAAATAAGCTTACATTTGACATAGATAACAAATGTAAGACAACAGAATGCTTATTAAAACAAGATTAAAACTAAAAATGCATGAAAGGACGAGACTAATACTGAAGAATAAAATATAATACTTTTAGGCCTATACTTCAAAAGTCTATACTTCAAGAAAAAAACGTTGAATAGTACGAGTGGTACGATTTTCCATTTGTCAGGCAAAGAGAGTCCAGATGTGTGTTTAGCTCTACAGCGAATGGTTATATTAGGCTGACTAAGAAATATTCAAATGACTAATACCATATGCCAATAGAACAAGAGTACAGTTTGAAAGTGGAGTGCTTTGTAAAATATCCATAAAGAAAAAGTACATCTGTTTACAGTTCTGTTTCATCTGGGTGTTGACCCCCCTAGAGGATGTCCCCGTCCCCCACTCATGTTCAGATGGATGGGATACTAGATACATTTGCACACTTCTTGTGTCCATATCTTTCTGTTTTGGTGGTCGTGCCACAACCGTGCGTGTGCATGCATGCGCGAGTCATGGGTGCGCTCCGGTACTTACACAAATAGCACTACCCCCCTGCTGGAACATACGAGCACTACACCCCTGCTGGAACATACGAGCACTACACCCCTGCTGGAACATACGAGCACTACACCCCTGCTGGAACATACGAGCACTACACCCCTGCTGGAACATACGAGCACTACACCCCTGCTGGAACATACGAGCACTACGTCCCTGCTGGAACATACGAGCACTACGCCCCTGCTGGAACATATGAGCACTACACCCCTGATGGAACATACGAGCACTACACCCCTGCTGGAACATACGAGCACTACACCCCTGCTGGAACATACGAGCACTACACCCCTGCTGGAACATACGAGCACTACACCCCTGCTGGAACATACGAGCACTACGCCCCTGCTGGAACATACGAGCACTACGTCCCTGCTGGAACATACGAGCACTACGTCCCTGCTGGAACATACGAGCACTACGCCCCTGCTGGAACATACGAGCACTACACCCCTGATGGAACATACGAGCACTACGCCCCTGCTGGAACATACGAGCAATACACCCCCGCTGGAACATATGAGCACTACACCCCTGCTGGAACATACGAGCACTACACCCCTGCTGGAACATACGAGCACTACGTCCCTGCTGGAACATACGAGCACTACGCCCCTGCTGGAACATACGAGCAATACACCCCTGCTGGAACATATGAGCACTACACCCCTGCTGGAACATACGAGCACTACACCCCTGCTGGAACATACGAGCACTACGTCCCTGCTGGAACATACGAGCACTACGCCCCTGCTGGAACATACGAGCACTACACCCCTGCTGGAACATATGAGCACTACACCCCTGCTGGAACATATGAGCACTACACCTCTGCTGGAACATCCCCAAAAATCAGTGGAAAACTTCTTTACTACTACCACTGGATGAACAAATGATGGGGCAGAGTTCATGTTCCCAACAAGTTCTAAAAACAGGGAGACATCTTAGCAAATATTAGAAAAAATAAACAAATAAAAGATACATCTCTGTGTGTATTTAAAACTGCTTAAAAGGACTTGGTTCTCTCGTCCTTTAACAGGGTATATGCAGGAATCCTGAAGTCAAATTGAATATCTTTTAAGACCTTTTTCAAGACCCTTTCCATACATTTTAAGACCTCATCGCAACTTGGAGTTCTAACCGGTTACATTGGCGACACACTTTACCTCACATTTACTATATTGATTGTAAGATAGCACAACTAAACAGAGTGCAGACAGACTACTGAAGCCTCCTCTCCATGAACTTCAACCTCTCTGTGAAGGTCAGGTTTAATGCAGGATGCTGCTTTGTTGCTTCTGTACTCTGTGCTCTTTCATTCCAGTCAAACTCCTCAGAAACCAGTAGAAACCAGTATTTGACCAATAAACAAAACAATTGACAAAACTTTGAACTATGAAATATATTAAACGTTGGTGAGCTTCAGCGGGGTAATGCCATATAGGAGCTCCCTCACAAATACCCAGGGGTTCAATTGGGCTGGGGCTGTCCGGGGCTAAGCCCGGCACATAGGACGATGCTCTGACGTCATCACCCTCACACATTTGTCATATGTTTACAAAGAACGATATATATGTTAAGACTTTTCTCGTTCTTAATATAGATTATATTTAGGGTCGATATGTGTTGACCTTCCTTTAAAATAGCAGATCTCTGTGACCGGATATAGTTTGGCTTAGACCCCGGCCCCACGAGGACGCATACAGTCAAACGCATACGCAAACGCAAAAAAGTCTTCCGTTCATACGCATTCGATTCATTAACGTGTCCGTTCACACTAGACCGCTGGAAATGCTGGAAACGCTGTAGTACATATGCCAGGCCTGTAAGTGGCGCTGCTGCCGCCACAAAATACACCAGAGAAGAATAGATTCCAACCCCTATCCAGAAGTAAGGTTCCAGAGCCGACGCTGTGCGTAGAGGTGAGCCCAACCAGATCCAACTGGTAACGCTCCACCTCCCGCACAAGCTCCGGCTCCTTCCCCCCCAGAGAGGTGACGTTCCACGTCCCCAAAGCCAGCTTCTGTCGCCCGGGTCTGGTCCGTCGAGACCCTCCGCTTTCACTGCCACCCTTCTGGCAGCGTACCCGACCCTATCGCTGTTTCCCGTAGGTGGTGGGCCCGCGGGACGGAGAAGCGGAGGTGTTGTCCACGTTGCCTTTTCGGGTTGGGCCCGGCCGGGCTCCGTGGCAAGCCCGGCCACCAGACGCTCGCCGACGAGTCCTCCTTCTGGGCCTGGCTCCAGAAGGGGACACCGGGCTTCCTCCGGGCCGGGTATCCTCACTTCCTGTGTCGTCTTTCATGAGGTCTTTTTGAACCAATCTTAGTCTGGCCCCTTGCCTGAGACCAATTTGCCATGGGAGACCCTACCAGGAACACAAGGTTCCAGACAACACAGCCCCCAGGTTCATCAGGGCACACAAACCCGACCTAAGAACTACAAATAAGAAAATACACATTTTCACACATTGTCTTGGACTTCCCTAACACGGGTAGACAAGCAACCTTCAGAGAATGAGAATTCAATTAGAGCAGTTTGTGTGAAAGAAATGACGTTGTGAAATATTCACGGCTGTTCTGTTGTTATTGGATTATTTCTGGTTGTTGGAGTTCTGATCATTATAATGTTACTACTCTCATTATTTGAACTATCTTTGATCAGGTTTAAATTATTGAATGAATACCTTTTGTCTGTGCTTTCCCAGCGGACGGCTGGACTGAAAACAGAAGCATTTCAAATATCTCCACCAGAGAAGATACACACCCAAACAAACTTCATATTTCATCTTTTAAATCAGCTGTTTTTGTTGTTGTTTTTTCATTTTGATTGAACATATTTACACAACGTTGAAGCAAATCGTTCTTTAAGAGTCATTTTGTCTTTTATGTTTGGAACTCTTGATGCACTAAAGTCTATCAACACTTTGATTACAAATCAAAGTGAAATGGTCTACAGTAGAGACCGCTGCTAATGAGAACAGACCGCAGCTACAAGAGGATCAGGGGACTGTGTGCAGTCATATCAATCCACAGAAAGAAGTCCGGTCAATTTAACGCCAGATGTGCACAACAATCTTTGTTCTCCATCAGATACACCATGCGTCATTTTCATATTTGTGTACAGCACAAAACTTTGATTCATGATGGCTGAACTGCCCCTTTACATTGTTTCTGTGTCTCCACCACGCAATGCGGTGCTAAGGAGAAGTGTTCATTTCACGTATTTTGGTGAGACCAGGTTGGTCAGTACACTTGTCCCTGTTTGTGATTGGTCCAATGTTGCTAACCCCGCCCCTTTCAGGTGAACACGCTCTCGGACGGACAGAGAAACCCTGGGTTGAGTTACTGAGTTGATAACCAGCGTCATAGGACCGCTTAGCGCGATCTCGCATCTTAAGCCCCTGACACACCTACCCGATTTTGGGAGTCAGAGGCAGTCGGGCATTCGCGGCGCCCTACTCAGGTTGGTGTGTCCCGCACCGTCATTTTCACACCTCCCGCAAAGAAAGTCGGCCAAAGAAATCACTCTGATTGGCTGCTGCCTCTTTTGAATGACGAATACACACTACCGCTGCCTGCTGGTAAGGACAGTTATTGCCACTCGTCGACTGAAGTCTTTGCGGTGTGTTCGTAGGCGGGCGGCGTAGCCGACGCAGGCGACGTAGCGGACGTAAAAGTTGGGACGCCTTCGGTACGCGTTCTTTGGTCTCAGGTTGGTGTCTAGCGGCCTTTAAGGCCCCTGACACACCAACCTGACACCAAAGAACACGTCCCGACGGACCCGACTGTTGTGTCGCCTCACGTCTCAGCGTCTCGGCCATGTTTCGCACTGGAACACACCGCAAAGACTTCAGCCGACACCCAAGTAGCACGTACGCACTGCGCATGCGTGAGTGGCAATAACTCTCCTTACCAGCAGGTGGCGGTAGTGTGTATTCTTCATTCAAAAGAGGCAACAACAGGAAGACCGACTGCGATATACAAACAACAAATAGCTCCATGCTACAGCTCGAGCCAAGCAGCACAGGGATGAACTATACCAATATGTTAACAGCATCGGTGCAGTGCCTTTCAGTGGGGCAAGATATAGCAAATATGTGCCTATCCTGCTATTTGTGTTTATTCTTTTAATCACACAGCGTTAAGAAAAAATAAATATGTGTCTACATAACTGTCAGTTGCAGCCGTAGCATTATTATACTGTACTGCTCCACTCCCATTCAGGCAAAGAGTGTTTCGCTAAGCTGAACAGCCAATCAGAGTGATTTATTTTGCCGACAGCCTCCGCAGGCTCGGCACGGCCGAAAAGACACGACGGGGCGGGACACACCAATCTGAGTAGGGGGCGACAGGACGCTCATCGACGGCCAGACATCTACCGACGGTTTGATGTGTCCGGGCCTTTAGGGTTAGTTAAGCCAGATAACTCGGAGATATCCAGGGTTGAACTGGCTTCTTCGTACAGGCCACTGATCGCTCAGGCTAACCTGTAGCTGCTCCCTCCACACTCACAACTTCATACAGACAGAAATGAAGCAGCTGTATTCGCTATACAGGAAACACACATTTAGAACGGTTTTGCCTGCCGTTTTTGTGAACACAAGCATTCATCAATGGTTCGGAAAGTGGAGCTGTAGCTTCATAATATAAAATATTGTATTTGCGTGCATTTCCTGTTCGGAAAGTGGCGCTGTACTGAGAGTGGAGGTGTCCTGAGATGGACCTGTCTATACATATATATATCTATATGTCAGTTACCATGGAGATCTAGCCTGCTAAAAATATCTATATATCTATATATATATATCTATCTATAGATAGAAAATATTACAAGAACGAATCGGCTGACCGTCAGGGGAGTCTCAAAAAACCACACAGAATGCACAGAGAGCGGGTTGTGTTTGCAGGTGCAGAGGATTTAAACGGAAAACAAATATGTGTGGATCAAAAATACATATGTAAAACTTTTTTCTGTATTTATTTACATGAATATGAGACGGAACACATTTGTGTGTGCATGTGTGTATTATGAGACTGTTCTGAGACCATAGTTTAAACGGGTAATAAAAGGACTTTAGCTGGAAAATGTAATAATAATTCTCCAAAATCACATGAAGGAATCCCATTGGACCAGGGAGATGCTGCGTTCAGGGACCAGCAGAGAGACAGGGGGTGTTTCTCAATCTCGAGTAAGGCTGCTCCAGAGCCACTATTTCAAGTATACTATGTCATCAAGTGCCGCCGAAGGACTGTTCCAATGTCCAGCATACTTGGAATTCTACCGAGCTTCTACCGTACTTCGTAGCGAGAATTTTCGAGGCTGCTCATGTGTAGACTCCGCGGTCTTAAAATGTCCACAATGGACCAATTTCCCCAAATCTGTGGCGGCAAATGTAAGGCGGGGCCTCTCATATGACGCACACTTGCTCGCCTGTTCCACTCTTCGTTTTCCAAATGCCAGGAAGGATTCTTGCCTCGCTTCTGAAGCAAGTGACTCGGAAGACATGTGCTACCAAGCAAGCATCCTCGACATTGAGAAACACCCACGGTGATCACTGAGCTCTCTGGTGTGTGTGTGTGTGTGTGTGTGAGTGTGTGTGTGTGTGTGTGTGTGTGTGTGTGTGTGTGTGTGTGTGTGTGTGACGCACAGCATGGCTTGCACCAGCGTGTTGAAATCAAGGGTTGTTTAGCAAATCAAAATATTCCTCAAATATTTTTGTTCACAAATTCTTAATTATATATTTGAAATAGCAAATCCCAAATTTGTTGCAAATTCAAACGTTTAAAAAAAAAATCTAAATCCTTCTTTTTTTACGAACACTTTTTCTCAAATCCCAAAAATTGTTTTAGAAAAAAAAATGTAATTGAGAACTTTTTTTTTGCTTAAAATAATCCTTCTGCATCCAGTCTGTGACGCTGTGAGTGTTGCACGGCCAGATACGGCTCAGCTGACTCAGATCAGGAGATGATACATTATGAAGTGATATGGACTGTACTTAATGTGACTCTGATCCGGTTACTTATGTTGTGGCAGATATTTCAGTAAGCTTTCTTAACGCTAATGTTATAATAGTCAGATTGCTCTGAAGATGGAGGTGATATTCTATTCATGTTCACGTTCACACAGTCGCTGATTGTTGCCGGCCGTCTTTCCTGCGACGGCAGCTTTTCTGTATTTCCTTTCTCCTGTAATATGACTGGATCGCTTTAAACTCCGCACACTGAGCTCTGATTGGTCAGCAGGCGGTGCTTTCACTGAGTTGAGCTCCTAGCCTGCAACCTAACCTGCTCCGGAGCAGGTTAGCCGCTCAGCATCAGTTACCATGGAGATCTAGCCGCTAAGAAGAGAACCAGCTTCGTAGGACCGGAAAGCCGGAGTTAACCTGAAGTTAGCCGCTAAGAGAACATCCGGCTTCGTAGTACAGGCCTCTGGTGTGTGTGTGTGTGTGTGTGTGTGTGTGGGTGTGTGTGTGTGTGTGTGTGTGTGTGGTGATTACTGAACTCTCACCTGTGCTCAGGTGTGTGTGTGTGACGCGCAGCAGAGCGTGCACCAGCGTGTTGACCCTCAGTGACCTCAGGGTGGCGTAGGGGAGGAGCCTCGGGTCCTGAGGGGGGCGGAGCCTCGGGTCCTGAGGGGGGCAGAGCCTCTGAGACACCAGAAGGGGGCGTCGCTCCCGCAGGTAGCTGCAGAGAGAGAGGAGCGAGCGAGAACTCACCTGCTGAGGAACTGCAGAGAGAGAGAGAGAGAGAGAGAGAGAATATTTATCTATATTTAACATGTTCATACAAATGCACAACTTTTTACTGTGATATCTTGTTTCAATAGTCACTTTATCACTTTATTGTTGCTGTATTATTATTTTATTTTTATTCTATTTCATCTTTATTTTTTACCTTGTCTTTCACTCTGACCTGTTGCTGCTCTTAACGCCTGCATTTCCCCAAGGGGATAAATAAAGTTCCCTCTTATCTCATAGATATTTATAAAAACATTAATTTGATCTTATTATCAGTGGGGGAGGCTTCTGATTGGTCGAGGTGTAGTCCAGTCGTACCTGTCGGGGAGGCGGAGTCTGCGATGTTTCCCATGTTGAGCAGTTTGCTGCTGAAGGTGGACTGCAGCACCGTCTCTCCTCTCCACTTGTCCTCGTTCACCTGCAGAGCTGAACAACAACAACTATTTAAAAAAGTTTTAAGCTAAATTCTAATTATTATTTTATCAATGACATTTATTTATTTATTTATTTTGTTTGCCCTCTCTGAAGAACCAGCACCTTATCGTGGTGGAGAGGTTTGTGATCCCCGGTGAACCTGGCCCTGCCTTGTGTTCCTGCTAGGGTCTCCCATGGTGAATTGGCCTCAGGCAAGGGACCAGACTAAGATTGGTTCAAAGACCTCATGAAAAACATCATAAGAAGTGAGGATACCCGAGTCCTCCTTCTGGAGCCAGGCCTAGAAGGAGGACTCGTCGGCGAGCGTCTGGTGGCCGGGCTCATCTCCGCTTCTCCGTCCCGCTGGCCCTCCACCTCCGACGGGTGCCAGAAGGGAGGCAGTGAAAGCAGAGGGTCTCGACGGACCAGACCCAGTAGAAGGTCACCTCTCTGGGGGGGAAGGAGCCGGAGCTTGTGCGGGAGGTGGAGCGTTACCAGTTGGATCTGGTGGAGAGTTACCAGTTGGATCTGGTGGATCTGGTGGAGCGTTACCAGTTGGATCTGGTGGATCATTACCAGTTGGATCGGATGGATCATTACCAGTTGGATCAGATGGAGAGTTACCAGTTGGATCTGGTGGAGAGTTACCAGTTAGATCTGGTGCAGAGTTACCAGTTGGATCTGGTGGATCATTACCAGTTGGATCAGATGGAGAGTTACCAGTTGGATCTGGTGGAGTGTTACCAGTTAGATCTGGTGGAGAGTTACCAGTTAGATCTGGTGGATCTGGTGGATCATTACCAGTTGGATCAGATGGAGAGTTACCAGTTGGATCTGGTGGAGAGTTACCAGTTAGATCTGGTGGATCATTACCAGTTGGATCTGGTGGAGAGTTACCAGTTGGATCTGGTGGATCATTACCAGTTGGATCAGATGGAGAGTTACCAGTTAGATCTGGTGCAGAGTTACCAGTTGGATCTGGTGGATCATTACCAGTTGGATCTGGTGGAGAGTTACCAGTTAGATCTGGTGCAGAGTTACCAGTTGGATCTGGTGGATCATTACCAGTTGGATCAGATGGAGAGTTACCAGTTAGATCTGGTGCAGAGTTACCAGTTGGATCTGGTGGATCATTACCAGTTGGATCTGGTGGAGAGTTACCAGTTAGATCTGGTGCAGAGTTACCAGTTGGATCTGGTGGATCATTACCAGTTGGATCAGATGGAGAGTTACCAGTTGGATCTGGTGGAGTGTTACCAGTTAGATCTGGTGGAGAGTTACCAGTTAGATCTGGTGCAGAGTTACCAGTTGGATCTGGTGGATCATTACCAGTTGGATCAGATGGAGAGTTACCAGTTGGATCTGGTGGAGTGTTACCAGTTAGATCTGGTGGAGAGTTACCAGTTAGATCTGGTGGAGAGTTACCAGTTGGGGGCGGTGGTGGCGAAGTCGATAGGGACTTGGCTTGGCAACTGGAAGGTCACCAGTTCAAGTCCGGCAAGACCAAGTGCTACCGAGGTGTCCCTGAGCAAGGCACCGTTCCCTACACTGCTCCCCGGGCGCCGTTCAAAATGGCAGCACACTGCTCCTAACACTAGGATGGGTCAAATGCAGAGAAACAATTTCCCCACGGGGATTAATAAAAGTCCATCTTAACGTCTTAACGTCAGTTGGATCTGGTGGAGCGTTACCAGTTAGATCTGGTGGAGTGTTACCAGTTAGATCTGGTGGAGCGTTACCAGTTAGATCTGGTGGAGCGTTACCAGTTGGATCTGGTGGAAAGTTACCAGTTGGATCTGGTGGAGCATTACCAGTTAGATCTGGTGGATCTGGTGGAGTGTTACCAGTTAGATCTGGTGGATCTGGTGGAGAGTCACCAGTTAGATCTGGTGGATCATTACCAGTTGGATCAGATGGAGAGTTACCAGTTGGATCTGGTGGAGAGTTACCAGTTAGATCTGGTGCAGAGTTACCAGTTGGATCTGGTGGATCATTACCAGTTGGATCAGATGGAGAGTTACCAGTTAGATCTGGTGCAGAGTTACCAGTTGGATCTGGTGGAGTGTTACCAGTTAGATCTGGTGGAGAGTTACCAGTTAGATCTGGTGCAGAGTTACCAGTTGGATCTGGTGGATCATTACCAGTTGGATCAGATGGAGAGTTACCAGTTAGATCTGGTGCAGAGTTACCAGTTGGATCTGGTGGAGAGTTACCAGTTAGATCTGGTGGATCATTACCAGTTGGATCAGATGGAGAGTTACCAGTTGGATCTGGTGGAGAGTTACCAGTTAGATCTGGTGCAGTTACCAGTTGGATCAGATGGAGAGTTACCAGTTGGATCTGGTGGAGTGTTACCAGTTAGATCTGGTGGAGAGTTACCAGTTAGATCTGGTGGAGAGTTACCAGTTGGGGGCGAAGTCGATAGGGACTTGGCTCCCTGGGCGCCGTTCAAAATGGCAGCACACTGCTCCTAACACTAGGATGGGTCAAATGCAGAGAAACAATTTCCCCACGGGAATTAATAAAAGTCCATCTTAACGTCTTAACGTCAGTTGGATCTGGTGGAGTGTTACCAGTTAGATCTGGTGGAGCGTTACCAGTTGGATCTGGTGGAAAGTTACCAGTTGGATCTGGTGGAGCATTACCAGTTAGATCTGGTGGATCTGGTGGAGAGTCACCAGTTAGATCTGGTGGATCTGGTGGAGAGTCACCAGTTAGATCTGGTGGATCTGGTGGAGAGTTACCAGTTGCATCTGGTGGAGCGTTACCAGTTAGATCTGGTGGAGCGTTACCAGTTGGATCTGGTGGAGCGTTACCAGTTAGATCTGGTGGAGCGTTACCAGTTGGATCTGGTGGAGCGTTACCAGTTAGATCTGGTGGAGCGTTACCAGTTAGATCTGGTGGAGCGTTACCAGTTAGATCTGGTGGAGCGTTACCAGTGGTGGAGCGTTACCAGTTGGATCTGGTGGAGCGTTACCAGTTAGATCTGGTGGAGCGTTACCAGTTGGATCTGGTGGAGCGTTACCAGTGGTGGAGCGTTACCAGTTGGATCTGGTGGAGCGTTACCAGTTAGATCTGGTGGAGCGTTACCAGTTGGATCTGGTGGAGCGTTACCAGTTAGATCTGGTGGAGCGTTACCAGTTAGATCTGGTGGAGCGTTACCAGTTGGATCTGGTGGAGCGTTACCAGTTGGATCTGGTGGAGCGTTACCAGTTAGATCTGGTGGAGCGTTACCAGTTGGATCTGGTGGAAAGTTACCAGTTGGATCTGGTGGATCTGGTGGAGAGTTACCAGTTAGATCTGGTGGAGCGTTACCAGTTGGATCTGGTGGAGCGTTACCAGTTAGATCTGGTGGAGCGTTACCAGTTGGATCTGGTGGAGCGTTACCAGTTGGATCTGGTGGAGCGTTACCAGTTAGATCTGGTGGAGCGTTACCAGTTAGATCTGGTGGAGCGTTACCAGTGGTGGAGCGTTACCAGTTGGATCTGGTGGAGCGTTACCAGTTGGATATGGTGGAGTGTTACCAGTGGTGGAGCGTTACCAGTTGGATCTGGTGGAGCGTTACCAGTTGGATCTGGTGGAGCGTTACCAGTGGTGGAGCGTTACCAGTTAGATCTGGTGGAGCGTTACCAGTTGGATCTGGTGGAGCGTTACCAGTGGTGGAGCGTTACCAGTTGGATCTGGTGGAGCGTTACCAGTTAGATCTGGTGGAGCGTTACCAGTTGGATCTGGTGGAGCGTTACCAGTTAGATCTGGTGGAGCGTTACCAGTTAGATCTGGTGGAGCGTTACCAGTTGGATCTGGTGGAGCGTTACCAGTTGGATCTGGTGGAGCGTTACCAGTGGTGGAGCGTTACCAGTTGGATCTGGTGGAGCGTTACCAGTTAGATCTGGTGGAGCGTTACCAGTTGGATCTGGTGGAGCGTTACCAGTTAGATCTGGTGGAGCGTTACCAGTTAGATCTGGTGGAGCGTTACCAGTTGGATCTGGTGGAGCGTTACCAGTTGGATCTGGTGGAGCGTTACCAGTTGGATCTGGTTGGGCTCACCTCTACGCACAGCGTCGGCTCTGGAACCTTACTTCTGGATAGGGGTTGGACTCTATTCTTCTCCGGAGTTGCTCAAGGTGTGAGGCGCCGGGCGGGTGTGGGGATACTCACAAGTCCCCGGTTGAACCCTAACCCTATGCACCCAACAGCAGTTCAGAGTATATGGCCTTATTGGAGACCCTGGAAAGAGTCCTGTATGGGGCTCCTGAAGGGGACTCTTTAATCTTGCTGGGAGACTTCAACGCACATGTGGGCGATGATGGAGACACTTGGAGGGGCGTGATTGGGAGAAACGGCCCCCCTGATCTGAACCGGAGTGGTGGTTTGTTACTGGACTTCTGTGCTAGTCATGGATTGGCCATAACAAACACCATGTTCGAACATAAGGATGCTAATAAGTGTACGTGGTACCAGAGCACCCTAGGCAGAAGGTCCATGATCGATGTTGTTATCGTATCATCAGACCTGAGGCTGTATGTTTTGAACACTCGGATAAAGAGAGGGGCGGAGAACTGATCACCATCAGGTGGTGAGTTGGGTCGAGTGGCGGGGGAAGCCTCTGGACAGACCTGGTTAGCCCAAACGTATAGTGCGGGTGAACTGGGAACGTCTGGAGGAGTCCCAAGTCCAGCAGGAGTCCCAAGTCCAGGAGGCCTTCAACTCACACCTCCGGCGGACCTTTACAGGCATCCCTGAGGAGGGACATTGAACCAGAGTGGGCGGTGTTCAAAGCCTCTATTGCTGAAGCCGGGGAGCTGTGGTCTCAAGGTCTTAGGTTACCTGGTAATGATTCCACCTGGTAATGATGCCACCTGGTAATGATTCCACCTGGTAATGATTCCACCTGGTAATGATGCCACCTGGTAATGATTCCACCTGGTAATGATTCCACCTGGTAATGATTCCACCTGGTAATGATTCCACCTGGTAATGATTCCACCTGGTAATGATGCCACCTAGTGAGGATGCCACCTGGTGAGGATGCCACCAGGAAAGAAGGCCACCTGATGAGGATGCCACCTTGAAAGGATGCCACCTAGTAAGGATACCACCTGGTGAGGATACCACCTAGTAAGGATACCACCTGGTAAGGATGCCACCTGGTAAGGATGCCACCTGGGAGCCTCCCTAAGTGTTTTTTTTATCAAAATCCCAAAGTTTTTAACAAATTTAAATATTTGTAATTTTATTTTTTGCAAATTCAAAATCATTATTTAGTTAGTTTTTAAGCAAATCCACATAATTATTTCTACATTTTATTTTTTTTGAAAACTAAATGAAGATCTGGAGGTTGTTTATAAACCAGTGTATTTGTTTACCTGTGTGTTTGTTTACCTGTGATGAGCAGGATTTCCCCCGGGGTGACGGTCAGCGCCCAGAAAGCCGCCCGCCTCCACAGCACCACCTTCATCTCCACTCCTGATTGGTCCGTCACCACAATGGAGGCCAGAGGAACGCAGGACCCTGACCTCACCTGTAGACACCAAGGAAGAAGACACCTGATTCAGAAACAAGCACTGAACCCCTCGGTGGACGACGTGTCGTAGCGGCTCCACCCACCTTGATCTCCTTCAGGTGGGAGGGGTGCACCACGGCCACCAGTACCGAGTAGCGACCCCCCTGAAGGGCACACTGGTTGAGGAGGGTGGGACCGCCTCTGGATTTGGAGGTTTCTGAGATCCAAGCTCTCTTTTTGTCCGGGGATTTGGAGGGGGAGTCTAGTCGCTCGGCATTCTGGGACATCAGCACGCCGTCGGGGGTTACCTCAACCACTACACCACACTCCTCCACCACTACACCACCCTCCGTCCAGCAGGGGGCGCTAAAGAGCTCCAGGGAAGACGCTAAAGGAGACAAACTCAAAGGACTGAAGAGCTCCGGGGTGCTGGAGGACATCGATGGAGGCGTGGCTTGAGGAGGCGGGGTTTGAAGAGGCGGGGCTTGAGAGAGAGGAGGCGGAGTTTGTGAATGGGGTATTTGAGGGGGCAGAAGTTGAGGAGGCGGGGTTTGTGGAAGCGGGGTTTGAAGGGGCGGGGTTTGAGGAGGAAGACGTTGAGGAGGCGGGGCTTGGGAATGGCGTGTTTCACGGGATAGAGTCTGAAGAGGCGGAGCTTGAAGTGACACATTTTCAGACGGGGCTTGAGGAGGCAGAGTTCTCTCAGGGCTGGATGCTGATTGGACGGCGTGCCTGCCCTTCAGGATTAAGGCCTGACTGAGCGTCCAGGTGGACAGGAAGTGAGTGTGTGTGGAGAGAGGAGTCGGGGGGGAGCGGTGTGCAGAGAAACAGCTGTCCAGATACTCCAGAACCGAAGCCGAACACTGGACTTCCTGTTGGGGGTCTTCCTCTGTCGTCCAATCAGATTCAGGCTTCCTGTGATCCTGATCCATCTCATCGCTCCGTAAAGTAAAAGGTTCTTCGCTCTCCGGGACGATCGCTTCTTCAGGCAGACGACTTCCTATCACGTCTGAAAAACAGAGGAAATCATTTTTATTTTCCTCATTCAGTTTGGAAAATTCATCCAAACGTTTTTTTTTTGCAATTTAAAAAAAAAATGTTTTAGTGTGATTTATTTTAGCACATTTTTGTATTGAAGTTTTTTAGCAAATCCCAAAGTGTTCTCACCTGGTGCTGCATTCAGGTGTCCGTCCTGCCAGCAGAGCTCCAGGTGTCTCCAGTCAGCAGGGGGCCTCCAGTCAGCAGGGGGTCTCCGCTCCTCCCCTCCCCCAGCTGGAGGCCCTGATGCTGGGCCACGGGTCGGGGGAGGAGCCCCCAGGAACACGTGGATCTTCTGACGGTCAGACATACCGACCGCAGAGAGACTACAGGAGTTTATTCAAGAGAAAGAAGTTAGACTTTATTTAAAATAAGACATTTGAGGTTTTTGTGTTTCTTTCATACAGTTTTTAATCTAAATAATTTCAGCTTAAATAAAAGGTCTTTTTAACAACATCTGGATTTATAACCATGACTCCACAGAAAGAGCCAACATGCTTCCATCATGGATGTTTCACAGCTGGGAACAATAACACGGCTCGACCAATCAGGGGGCAGGATGATGGGGTGGGTCAGCAGGGGGGGGGGGGGGGGGTTGAATACTGAAAGGCATTTATTCTCCAAAGAAGAGAAAAAGACCATTTTAATAATAACTATCAAAGGGAAAACATGTCTGAGGATTTAATATCACTTGCCGTAGTTTTTTCAATTTATTATTATTAATATTTATAAATATTTACATTATTTTAGAATTATTCTCCTTATCTTTGTGAAGCACACACACACACACACACACACACACACACACACACACACACACACACACACACACACACACACACACACACACACACACACACACACACACACACACACACACACACACACACACACACACACACACACACGGGTTTTACCGAGGCGTGCTCCCGAGGCGGTGACGGGATCCGCGTGGCAGGAAGTTAAAGTTAGCCAGTAAAAACCTTTGGTTTTCAACATAAGAGCCCCAACTTATTGTTTATTAAAATCATACGGTTAAATATTGATTGGTTGAAGAAACAATTAAATGTTCTTGAGCCGTTTATTTGAGTGTATATTCCGTATTAAACTAAATAGTTAAATGAATGAAGAAAAGTTGTGTTAATATGCTTTTATTTTGCCAACCGGAAGCGTCCTTTGCAGCAACTCTCGCTAGCTTGGCGATCATTTAAAACAACACAAACATACTGAAAACATGTCACATAAGTATAAAATACACATATATGCCATATAATGTCTACTTTCTACACTTCTGTGTCGGTTTATCTCCACGCTCTGCGTCTCAGGGACGGGGAGAAACAGGCTTTAGCTCAACTTTAGCTAAAGTTTAGCATCACAAGCGACTTTTCCGGGTTACAGCAGTTTGTTTATAAACGGTCTCGTGCGAGTCGTGCCAACACTTTAAATACATATAGCTGCACGAGCACGCGCACAGGTTATCACGCACGCGTGGCAGGAGGTGCGGCAGGAGGCGGAGTTCGCGCTGCGGGACAGAGAGAGTGTTTCCCCGCAGATCTTCCTCTCTGCTCTCCCTCCAGAACTCTTTAAACTGCTCTAAACCTCCGTAATACAGCGATCATGTACCGGTGCTTCGGCTCTCTGCTCCCCCGGGCCTGTCTCTCCGGCCCGCGGGCCTCTCTCTGCGGCACGCGGGCCTACAGCCAGGCCGCGGACAGCAGCGATGATCCGAACTTCTTCTCCATGGTGGAGGGCTTCTTCGATCGCGGGGCCGCCATCGTGGAGGACCGGCTCGTGGAGGGCTTGAAGACGCGCGAGACACAGGAGCAGAAGAGGAAGCGCGTGCGCGGGATCCTTAGGGTCATCAAACCGTGCAACCACGTGCTCAGCGTCAACTTCCCCATCAAGAAGGACTGCGGGGAGTGGGAGGTGATCGAGGCGTACCGAGCCCAACACAGCCAGCACCGGACCCCCTGCAAAGGAGGTGAGTTCAACCTGTTAACCTCAGGACCCCCTGTAGAGAGGTGAGTTCAACCTCAGGACCCCCTGTAGAGTGGTGAGTTCAACCTCAGGACCCCCTGTAGGGAGGTGAGTTCAACCCGTTAACCTCAGGACCCCCTGCAGGGAGGTGAGTTCAACCTCAGGACCCCCTGCAGGGAGGTGAGGGACCCCCTGTAGAGAGGTGAGTTTAACCTGAGGACCCCCTGTAGAGAGGTGAGTTTAACCTGAGGACCCCCTGTAGAGAGGTGAGTTTAACCTGAGGACCCCCTGTAGAGAGGTGAGTTCAACCTCAGGACCCCCTGTAGAGAGGTGAGTTCAACCTCAGGACCCCCTGTAGAGAGGTGAGTTCAACCTCAGGACCCCCTGTAGAGTGGTGAGTTCAACCTCAGGACCCCCTGTAGAGAGGTGAGTTTAACCTGAGGACCCCCTGTAGAGAGGTGAGTTCAACCTCAGGACCCCCTGTAGAGAGGTGAGTTTAACCTGAGGACCCCCTGTAGAGAGGTGAGTTTAACCTCAGGACCCCCTGTAGAGAGGTGAGTTCAACCTCAGGACCCCCTGTAGAGAGGTGAGTTCAACCTCAGGACCCCCTGTAGAGAGGTGAGTTCAACCTCAGGACCCCCTGTAGAGGGTGAGTTCAACCTCAGGACCCCCTGTAGAGAGGTGAGTTCAACCTCAGGACCCCCTGTAGAGAGGTGAGTTCAACCTCAGGACCCCCTGTAGAGAGGTGAGTTCAACCTCAGGACCCCCTGTAGAGAGGTGAGTTCAACCTCAGGACCCCCTGTAGAGTGGTGAGTTCAACCTCAGGACCCCCTGTAGAGAGGTGAGTTCAACCTCAGGACCCCCTGTAGAGAGGTGAGTTCAACCTCAGGACCCCCTGTAGAGAGGTGAGTTCAACCTCAGGACCCCCTGTAGAGTGGTGAGTTCAACCTCAGGACCCCCTGTAGAGAGGTGAGTTCAACCTCAGGACCCCCTGTAGAGAGGTGAGTTCAACCTCAGGACCCCCTGTAGAGTGGTGAGTTCAACCTCAGGACCCCCTGTAGAGAGGTGAGTTCAACCTCAGGACCCCCTGTAGAGAGGTGAGTTCAACCTCAGGACCCCCTGTAGAGTGGTGAGTTCAACCTCAGGACCCCCTGTAGAGAGGTGAGTTCAACCTCAGGACCCCCTGTAGAGTGGTGAGTTTAACCTCAGGACCCCCTGTAGAGAGGTGAGTTCAACCTCAGGACCCCCTGTAGAGTGGTGAGTTTAACCTCAGGACCCCCTGTAGAGAGGTGAGTTTAACCTCAGGATCCTGCCCTGCCGTGGTCCCCTTGAGCAAGGCACCGGACGCCCCATGCTTTAATGTTTATTTTGTTAAAATGATTGATCCGAAATATTGAATTTTTAATGGACACTTTTATTATACACTATATTGATATTGTTTGGATATTAGTGTGTGTGTGTGTGTGTGTGTGTGCGTGCGTGTTTGTGTGTGTTAATATTTATTTACTGAAAAAAATAAAAAAATAAGAGGGGGCGGAGCTTATGGGCTCATGCGGGACCTGGCAGATACTGTGTAAAATGCTGCGGTGATGAAACGCAAGGATTATTAGATCAAGGATTCTCTCTGAAACAGTATGGAGCTCAAAGGCTTTCTCTCTCTCCGGTTTACCACAAGGGGAGTTCCTTTTTACTTCCTGCTTCTTCACACACATGCTCTCCAGTACAGCTTAGCTCTGAGTGTTAGCGATGCTAATGTAAACACAAACTATTACGTCGGGAATTGTTTCTGATAGGGCCGTGGGTCCTCGTCATATCGGATGTCAAATCTGGATCAGCTCTGTTGTTCCCCCGTTTTAGAGATTTGGGTACGGAGGAAAAGAGAGAGGGTTTTATTTTCTGAAGCTACGAGGTGTGTGTGTGTGTGTGTGTGTGTGTGTGTGTGTGTGTGTGTGGTGTGTGTGTGTGTGTGTGGTGTGTGTGTGTGTGTGTGTGTGTGTGTGTGTGTGTGTGTGTGTGTGTGTGTGTGGTTGTGTGTGTGTGTGTGTGTGTGTGTGTGTGTGTGTGTGTGGGTGTGTGTGTGTGTGTGTGTGTGTGTGTGTGTGTGTGTGTGTGTGTGTGTGTGTGTGTGTGTGTGTGTGTGTGTGTGTGTGTGTGTGGTGTGTGTGTTGTGTGTGTTGTGTAGTGTGTGTGTGTGTGTGTGTGTAGTGTGTGTGTGTGTGTGTGTGTGTGTGTGTGTGTGTGTGTGTGTGTGTGTGTGTGTGTGTGTGTGTGTGTGTGTGTGTGTGTGTGTGTGTGTGTGTGTGTGTGTGTGATGTGTGTGTGTGTGTTGTGTGTGTGTGTGTGTGTGTGTGTGTGTGTGTGATCAGGAGGTGATCGCCCTGCAGGTCACTGGCCCTGGGACCAGACTTCTCCTCTCCTGTAGCGTTAGTGCATGTAAACGTTCTGCAGAGGCTCGAGTCCCTGTGTTTGGTTCTGAGTGTGTGATCTCAGGTGAGGAACCTGGGGGGTATACTACGAAGCCGGATGTTCTCTTAGCGCCAGGTTCTCAAAGTGGGGAAAATGGTTATTAAAAAAATAATCATATTTTGAAAAATGATTGATTCGAAAATAATATGATGCACTACTATTACGTCTGGGTCTCTGTGTTTCATTAAGCTCGTGTGTGTGTGTGTGTGTGTGTGTGTGTGTGTGTGTGTGTGTGTGTGTGTGTGTGTGTGTGTGTGTGTGTGTGTGTGTGTGTGTGTGTGTGTGTGTGTGTGTGTGTGTGTGTGTGTGTGTGTGTGTGTGTGTGGTGTGTTGTGTGTGTGTGTGTGTGTGTGTGTGTGTGTGTGTGTGTGTTGTGTGTTGTGTGTGTGTGTGTGTGTGGTTGTGGTCGTGTGTGTGTGTGTGTTGTGTGTGTTGTGTGTTGTGTGTGTGTGTGTGTGTGTGTAACGAGCCATTTTGTGTGCGCGAGCGAGAGAGAGAGAGAGAGAGAGAGAGCGCACCGGTACCGGAGATCGTTGTTGTTAGCTTCTGGTGCTAGCGAGCTACGCTAACGGATATAAGGAGTTTTTCAACAACAAAGTGGAGGAGAGTCCTCTCCCGTCAGACTGAGAGTCCTCTCCCGTCAGACTGAGAGTCCTCTCCCGTCAGACTGAGAGTCCTCTCCCGTCAGACTGAGAGTCCTCTCCCGTCAGACTGAGAGTCCTCTCCCGTCAGACTGAGAGTCCTCTCCTCTCAGACTGAGAGTCCTCTCCCGTCAGACTGAGAGTCCTCTCCCGTCAGACTGAGAGTCCTCTCCCGTCAGACTGAGAGTCCTCTCCCGTCAGACTGAGAGTCCTCTCCCGTCAGACTGAGAGTCCTCTCCCGTCAGACTGAGAGTCCTCTCCCGTCAGACTGAGAGTCTTCTCCCGTCAGACTGAGAGTCTTCTCCCGTCAGACTGAGAGTCCTCTCCCGTCAGACTGAGAGTCCTCTCCCGTCAGACTGAGAGTCCTCTCCCGTCAGACTGAGAGTCCTCTCCCGTCAGACTGAGAGTCCTCTCCCGTCAGACTGAGAGTCCTCTCCCGTCAGACTGTAGAGTCCTCTCCCGTCAGACTGAGAGTCCTCTCCCGTCAGACTGAGAGTCCTCTCCCGTCAGACTGAGAGTCCTCTCCCGTCAGACTGAGAGTCCTCTCCCGTCAGACTGAGAGTCCTCTCCTCTCAGACTGAGAGTCCTCTCCTCTCAGACTGAGAGTCCTCTCCTCTCAGACTGAGAGTCCTCTCCCGTCAGACTGAGAGTCCTCTCCCGTCAGACTGAGAGACTCAGTGAGCTAAAGGACTCTCAGTGTTATCTCAGTGGGTCTCAAACGGTTTGGTCACCATTAATGTAAACAATTATTTCCGAGGCACACGTTTATATGATCATTATAGTTATACAAAAATAAGAGAATAAATGAAAAACAGGTATGAAATACTATCTGACAGTAAAACAAGAATAAAGTTTAAAGAGTGATTTGTAAAATATCCATAAAGAAAAAGTAAATCTGTTTCCAGTTCTGTTTCATCTGGGTGTTGAGAGAGGTCTCCATAGATCTCTCATGCTGCTCTCAAAGTGCAGCAGATTGATGCTTTAACTTCAATATTTAAAAATCTTCCCGGGGGAGCTTGCCCCCGGACCCCCCTAGAGGAGTTGAGGACCCCCCTAGAGGAGGTGAGGACCCCCCTAGAGGAGGTGAGGACCCCCCTATGTGAGGTCCACACACCACCTATAAACATAGCATTTGACCCCTGCTTACACCTATATGCCTCGAGCCTTCATTGTAACACACACTGTGTGTGTGTGTGTGTGTGTGTGTGTGTGTGTGTGTGTGTGTGTGTGTGTGTGTGTGTGTGTGTGTGTGTGTGTGTGTGTGTGTGTGTGTGTGTGTGTGTGTGTGTGTGTGTGTGTGTGTGTGTGTGTGTGTGTGTGTGTGTGTGTGTGTGTGTGTGTGTGTGTGTGTGTGTGTGTGTGTGTGTGTGTGTGTGTGTGTGTGTGTGTGTGTGTGTGTGTGTGTGTGTGTGTGTGTGTGTGTGTGTGTGTGTGTGTGTGTGTGGTGTGTGTGTGTGTGTGTGTGTGTGTGTGTGTGTGTGTGTGTGTGTGTGTGTGTGTGTGTGTGTGTGTGTGTGTGTGTGTGTTGCAGTAGAACATTCCTCTGTAGCGCTCGGTACATTAATGGGAAACCCTAAATGTTTGAGCACCCTCTATGAAACATCAAGCTACCCCACGGCACCCCCAAAATAAATCTCTGGCGCCGCCACTGAGCCTGACTATTTGTGTTGGGGGGCCCGACTTTTTTTTTCTCCAAAGGGGGGGCCTGACAGAAAAAGTTTGAGAACCACTGTCTTAGCGGCTAACTTCAGGGTAACTCTGGGTTTCCGGTCCTACGAAGCTGGTTCTCTTTTTAGCGGCTAGATCTCCATGGTAACTGATGCTGAGCGGCTAACCTGCCCCGGAGCAGGTTAGGTTGCAGGC
>NW_022990696.1:0-21909 GCF_902827175.1 Gymnodraco acuticeps
GAAGAAGAAGAAGAAGAAGAAGAAGAAGAAAAGAAGAAGAAGACCCGAAGAAGGAGAAGAAGAAGAAGAAGAAGAAGAAGAAGAAGAAGAAGAAGAAGAAGAAGAAGAAGAAGAAGAAGAAGAAGAAGAAGAAGAAGAAGAAGAAGAAGAAGAAGAAGAAGAAGATGATGAGCAGCAGACAGGTGACGGAGTACCTGTCTCACCATCACCTCCCTCAGCTGCTGGAGGTGAGACAGTTTGAAGAGTAATCTGATTACTTCCAAACTGACATATTACAGTTTCTGTTTTAAATCTAATTAGAATCAGATGTTTAAACTGAGTGGAGGCTATCAAACCCTGACTGTGTTAGCGTGTTAGCGTGTTAGCATGTTAGCGTCAGACGGAGGATGCTCAGACTCTGAGATTTGTTGTGGTGTTTCCATGGTAACAGCTCTTAACGAGATGGCAGTGGACAGCGTGAGCAGCTGTTGCTCTAAATATGGCCGACTCAGGTGGCGTGTTAATATGACCTGGGGGGGGGGGGGGGCAGTGAAACAGAGACATAATACTATAAAATACTGTGTGTGTGTTTCAGAGTCTGCTGACGGGTCTGCTGTACAACCGTCCCCAAGACCCTGTCAGCTTCCTGAAGTGCTGCCTGACCAGAACCACTGAGCTGGGGGGGGCCGGGGCTGTCACTTGGGACACCTTCATCCACCTGCTGGGCCCCGGACCCCCAGAAACCACATCAACACCCCCAAAAACAGCATCTATACCCCCCAGAACCCCACCTGCACGTCCAATAAACCCCCCGATACCCCAAACAACACCTGTTCCCCAAGGAAAAAAACCCATACTCCAAACAACACCTGTTCCCCAAGGAAAACCCCCCATACTCCAAACAACACCTGTTCCCCAAGGAAAAAAACCCATACTCCAAACAACACCTGTTCCCCAAGGAAAACCCCCCATACCCCAAACAACACCTGTTCCCCAAGGGGGAAAAACCATAACCCAAACAACTATTGTACCCCAGCCAAAAAAACCCATACTCCAAACAACACCTGTACCTCAGGTAAAACCCCCCATACCCCAAACAACACCTGTACCTCAGGTAAAAACCCTGATACCCCAAACAACACCTGTACCTCAGGTAAAACCCCTGATGCCCCAAAGGTGCCCTCCTTCCCCTCTGTTAATATCTCTGACGTCCACAGGAGCGCCACCAGCTAAAGGCTGCCCCTCCATGAACCTCAGAGCCTCTGTCCCACCTGTCCTGCCCCCCCAGGTGTTTTCTGGCAGAAGTGAAACCCCACCAGGACCCAAAACAGCTCCTGAACCCCTCCCAGGTCCTCCTCTGGTCCGCTCTCGGCTCTCCATAGACTCCGACTCGGACATGACGGAGAGTGTTGGACTCCTGCAGGAAGTGAGCATGCCGCCCCTCATCGTCTTCATCATCGGTAAGAGACGCCGGGGGAAACAGGTGGGCTTCAGGTAGTTAGCATCACATGGTTCTGGAGCAAACAGAACCTGAGAGGAAATGCTCGGAAGGGTCCAACCTGGAGTTTAAGATGAAGGTTAATCAAGAGCTATGGTTGTTGAGGAGAATATTTACCAAGCATTGAGTGATCGAAAATTACACCAAGGTTTTTGATGTTTGCCCTTATGTTACCACGGAATGAACCCAGGTGGCTTGTTAGCTTAGAGGCGATGTTATCAGCCGCTAAGATCAAGACTTCCGTTTTCGATGCATTGAGCTGTAGGAAGTTGCTTGACATCCACTCCTCAATTGCAGACAGACATGTGATGAGGGTGTTTACTTTTTCCATTTTGACAGGTTTGAAGGAGAAGTATATCTGTATATAATCCGCGTAGCAGTGATACGAGACACCCTCAAATTGGCTAATTACGCGGCTTAATGGGAGCATGTACAGGGCAAAGAGAAGGGGGGCTAAAACAGAACCCTGGGGCAGGCCGCAGGATAGGGGAGTGCTGTGTGATGAGAACGGGCCCACCGCCACGGAGAAACTTCTCCCACTGAGGTACGAGGCAAACCACTGGAGGGCAGACCCTGAGATGCCTACCCACTCCCTGAGTCTATCTAGCATGATGGCGTGGTCCACTGTGTCAAACGCTGCACTCAGTTCCAACAACACCAGAACCACGCAATCGCCTGCATCCGATGCCATCATGAGGTCATTGGAGACCCTGAGGAGAGCTGATTCTGTGGAGTGGTGTTTTCTGAAACCTGATTGGGATTTCTCATGGATTTTATTGTCATTCAGAAATGTATTGAGTTGATTAGCAACAACTTTTTCTAAAACTTTTGACACAAATGGGAGCTTTGAGATGGGCCTGTAATTATTCGGGAGGGAGGGATCTAGATTGGGTTTTTTGAGAAGGGGCTGAACAACCGCCTGCTTAAAAAATGATGGGACGGAGCCAGAGACAATACAATGGAGATGTTTATAATGTGGAGCAAGGGTGGAGCGACACATGAAAAAACTTATTTTAGCATGGACGTTGGTCAAGCATCCAGAGGGCTTGAGGAAGATTTCATAGTGCTCACTACAGAGGTCAGGTCGGCTATGGTGATGCAGGAGAAATGACTCAGCGTGGCCTGCCTGGACAGATAGGGAGGGGGGAGTGGCCCTGGGTGATGCTCGACCTCACATCAGCTACCTTGTTTATAAAAAAGGTGAGAAAACGGTCGCAGTCGTCGTTTGAATAAATAGGAACTGAGGGGGTGGACGGGTTTACAATGGTATTTATGGTTTTAAATAGTACTCTGGGGTTGTGCTTACTAGAGGAGATGAGATTAGAAAAATAGGTAGCCCGGGCATTTTTGACCAAATTGTTGTTATCACAGTAAAGGTCCTTCAGATGGAGACGGTGTACCTGGAGATTTGTGGTTTTCCACAGCCGCTCAACTTTGCGACAAAGCCGTTTCAGTATACGGGTGTCCTCTGTTAACCAGGGGATGTGTTTACAGCTAGGGAGCTGCGTGTCACCATGGGAGCGACGTCATCTAAAATGGTGGAGCAGTGTGTACATCTCTTTCGACTCCACTTCGAGCGTTAGAACTATTAACAAAGCACTTTTATACTAACAAAGGACTGGCTTATCTAAAGCCAGTTGAGTAGCACTTGAAATGTTTGGCTCTATGAAACCTGATGTACTTATATGATTCTGTTTTCTTCAAGGTTGTGTCTTCCTGGTCGAATGTGCTTCTTGTTTTGCAAGACTGTAATCCTCTCCACTGATTTTAAGAATAAAGGATGAACCCCTGACCTCAGGGTCACCTTCCCCTTCAGGTGCTCTTCCTCCTTCTCATTTCCGGGTGTTTTATGCGGTTATCAGACAGTAGGATGTGACAGGTGGGGGGTGATGTTTTGTGAGGGTGTCATACTGTATGATCTTTTCTTCCCACCAGGCGGTCCAGGAAGCGGGAAGGGAAGCCAGGCGGCGAGGCTCGCTCAGCGCTTCAGATTCAGAGTCCTCTCATTGGACGAGCTGCTGAGGAGGCAAATGCTGAGCCACGCCTCCCCCGGCAGGAAGTGGGAGGTGATATCGGAGATGATGGGCCACGGAGAACTGGGCCTGCAGGTTTGACTGAAACCCAGACCATCTCAGCAAACCCTCCTGACTGAAACCCAGACCACCTCAGCAAACCCTCTCCTCACTGAAACCCAGACCACCTCAGCAAACCCTCCTCCTGACTGAATCCCAAAACACCTCAGCAAACCCACACATGACTGAATCCCAGACCACCTCAGCAAACCCTCTCCTCACTGAATCCCAGACCACCTCAGCAAACCCACACCTGACTGAAACCCAGACCACCTCAGCAAACCCACACCTGACTGAATCCCAGACCACCTCAGCAAAACCTCTCCTCACTGAAACCCAGACCACCTCAGCAAATCCTCACCTCACTGAAACACAGACCACCTCAGCAAATCCTCACCTCACTGAAACACAGACCACCTCAGCAAATCCTCACCTCACTGAAACACAGACCACCTCAGCAAATCCTCTCCTGACTGAAACCCAGACCACCTCAGCAAACCCTCTCCTCACTGAAACACAGACCACCTCAGCAAACCCTCTCCTCACTGAAACACAGACCACCTCAGCAAACCCTCCTCCTGACTGAAACCCAGACCACCTCAGCAAACCCTCTCCTCACTGAAACCCAGACCACCTCAGCAAACCCTCCTCCTAACTGAAACCCAGACCACCTCAGCAAACCCTCTCCTCACTGAAACCCAGACCACCTCAGCAAACCCTCTCCTCACTGAAACCCAGACCACCTCAGCAAACCCTCTCCTCACTGAAACACAGACCACCTCAGCAAACCCTCCTCCTGACTGAAACCCAGACCACCTCAGCAAACCCTCCTCCTGACTGAATCCCAGACCACCTCAGCAAACCCTCTCCTCACTGAAACCCAGACCACCTCAGCAAACCCTCCTCCTGACTGAATCCCAGACCACCTCAGCAAACCCTCTCCTCACTGAAACCCAAACCACCTCAGCAAACCCTCTCCTCACTGAAACCCAGACCACCTCAGCAAACCCTCTCTTGACTGAAACCCAGACCACCTCAGCAAACCCTCTCCTGACTGAAACCCAGACCACCTCAGCAAACCCTTCTCCTGACTGAAACACAGACCACCTTAGCAAACCCTCTCCTGACTGAAACCCAGACCACCTCAGCAAACCCTCACCTCACTGAAACCCAGACCACATCAGCAAACCCTCTCCTCACTGAAACCCAGACCACCTCAGAAAACCCTCTCCTCACTGAAACACAGACCACCTCAGCAAACCCTCCTCCTGACTGAAACCCAGACCACCTCAGCAAACCCTCTCCTCACTGAAACACAGACCACCTTAGCAAACCCTCTCCTAACTGAAACCCAGACCACCTCAGCAAACCCTCTCCTCACTGAAACACAGACCACCTCAGCAAACCCTCCTCCTGACTGAAACCCAGACCACCTCAGCAAACCCTCTCCTCACTGAAACACAGACCACCTTAGCAAACCCTCTCCTGACTGAAACCCAGACCACCTCAGCAAACCCTCTCCTCACTGAAACACAGACCACCTCAGCAAACCCTCTCCTCACTGAAACCCAGACCACCTCAGCAAACCCTCTCCTCACTGAAACACAGACCACCTCAGCAAACCCTCCTCCTGACTGAAACCCAGACCACCTCAGCAAACCCTCCTCCTGACTGAATCCCAGACCACCTCAGCAAACCCTCTCCTCACTGAAACCCAGACCACCTCAGCAAACCCTCCTCCTGACTGAATCCCAGACCACCTCAGCAAACCCTCTCCTCACTGAAACCCAAACCACCTCAGCAAACCCTCTCCTCACTGAAACCCAGACCACCTCAGCAAACCCTCTCTTGACTGAAACCCAGACCACCTCAGCAAACCCTCTCCTGACTGAAACCCAGACCACCTCAGCAAACCCTTCTCCTGACTGAAACACAGACCACCTTAGCAAACCCTCTCCTGACTGAAACCCAGACCACCTCAGCAAACCCTCACCTCACTGAAACCCAGACCACATCAGCAAACCCTCTCCTCACTGAAACCCAGACCACCTCAGAAAACCCTCTCCTCACTGAAACACAGACCACCTCAGCAAACCCTCCTCCTCACTGAAACACAGACCACCTCAGCAAACCCTCTCCTCACTGAAACCCAGACAACCTCAGCAAACCCTCTCCTCACTGAAACCCAGACCACCTCAGCAAACCCTCCTCCTGACTGAAACACAGACCACCTTAGCAAACCCTCTCCTCACTGAAACCCAGACCACCTCATCAAACCCTCTCCTCACTGAAACCCAGACCACCTCAGCAAACCATCTCCTGACTGAAACCAAGACCACCTCAGCAAACCCTCTCCTCACTGAAACTCAGACCACCTCAGCAAACCCTCTCCTGACTGAAACCAAGACCACCTCAGCAAACCCTCTCCTGACTGAACCCCAGACCACCTCAGCAAACACTCTCCTCACTGAAACCCAGACCACCTCAGCAAACCCTCTCCTCACTGAAACCCAGACCACCTCAGCAAACCCTCTCCTCACTGAAACACAGACCACCTCAGCAAACCCTCTCCTGACTGAACCCCAGACCACCTCAGCAAACCCTCTCCTCACTGAAAACCAGACCACCTCAGCAAACCCTCTCCTGACTGAAACCAAGACCACCTCAGCAAACCCTCTCCTGACTGAACCCCAGACCACCTCAGCAAACCCTCTCCTCACTGAAACACAGACCACCTCAGCAAACCCTCTCCTCACTGAAACACAGACCACCTCAGCAAACCCTCCTCCTGACTGAAACACAGACCACCTTAGCAAACCCTCTCCTCACTGAAACCCAGACCACCTCATCAAACCCTCTCCTGACTGAAACCAAGACCACCTCAGCAAACCCTCTCCTCACTGAAACCCAGACCACCTCAGCAAACCCTCTCCTGACTGAAACCCAGACAACCTCAGCAAACCCTCTCCTGACTGAAACCCAGACCACCTCAGCAAACCCTCTCCTCACTGAAACCCAGACAACCTCAGCAAACCCTCTCCTGACTGAAACCCAGACAACCTCAGCAAACCCTCTCCTGACTGAAACCCAGACCACCTCAGCAAACCCTCTCCTCACTGAAACCCAGACCCCCTCAGCAAACCCTCTCCCCACTGAAATCCAGACCACCTCATCAAACCCTCTCCTCACTGAAACCCAGACCACCTCAGCAAACCATCTCCTGACTGAATCCAAGACCACCTCAGCAAACCCTCTCCTCACTGAAACTCAGACCACCTCAGCAAACCCTCTCCTGACTGAAACCAAGACCACCTCAGCAAACCCTCTCCTGACTGAACCCCAGACCACCTCAGCAAACACTCTCCTCACTGAAACCCAGACCACCTCAGCAAACCCTCTCCTCACTGAAACCCAGACCACCTCAGCAAACCCTCTCCTCACTGAAACACAGACCACCTCAGCAAACCCTCTCCTCACTGAAACACAGACCACCTCAGCAAACCCTCTCCTCACTGAAACACAGACCACCTCAGCAAACCCTCTCCTCACTGAAACCCAGACCACCTCATCAAACCCTCTCCTCACTGAAACCCAGACCACCTCATCAAACCCTCTCCTGACTGAACCCCAGACCACCTCAGCAAACCCTCTCCTCACTGAAAACCAGACCACCTCAGCAAACCCTCTCCTGACTGAAACCAAGACCACCTCAGCAAACCCTCTCCTGACTGAACCCCAGACCACCTCAGCAAACCCTCTCCTCACTGAAACACAGACAACCTCAGCAAACCCTCTCCTCACTGAAACCCAGACCACCTTAGCAAACCCTCTCCTGACTGAAACCCAGACCACCTCAGCAAACCCTCTCCTCACTGAAACCCAGACCACCTCAGCAAACCCTCTCCTGACTGAAACCCAGACAACCTCAGCAAACCCTCTCCTGACTGAAACCCAGACCACCTCAGCAAACCCTCTCCTCACTGAAACCCAGACAACCTCAGCAAACCCTCTCCTGACTGAAACCCAGACAACCTCAGCAAACCCTCTCCTGACTGAAACCCAGACCACCTCAGCAAACCCTCTCCTCACTGAAACCCAGACCCCCTCAGCAAACCCTCTCCTCACTGAAACCCAGACCCCCTCAGCAAACCCTCTCCTCACTGAAACCCAGACCACCTGAGTCCGAGCGGCACCATACTTCTTCTTATTTCCTGAATGTCTCCCTCTGGTGTGAAATGGTGGATGCTCTATTTGTTCGCAGGAGGAAACCATCTCAGAACTGAGGCACCAGATGATTGGTCAGTCCGAGGTCAGAGGGTTCATCGTGGATGGATTCCCAAGAGACGTCCACCAGGCCCTCAGCTTCCAGGAGCAGGTATCGACTAATCAGAGAGCTTGCTGCAGTTTGTACCGATCAGACAGCTGTATCCCTGTATGAAACCTGTCAGTGACCTGATCAGTCCTGTTGCAGTGTGTCCTGTTCTTGGTCCTGTTGCAGTGTGTCCTGTTCTTGGTCCTGTTGCAGTGTGTCCTATTCTTGGTCCTGTTGCAGTGTGTCCTGTTCTTAGTCCTGTTGCAGTGTGTCCTGTTCTTGGTCCTGTTGCAGTTTGTCCTGTTCTTGGTCCTGTTGCAGTGTGTCCTGTTCTTGGTCCTGTTGCAGTGTGTCCTGTTCTTGGTCCTGTTGCAGTGTGTCCTGTTCTTGGTCCTGCTGCAGTGTGTCCTGTTCTTGGTCCTGTTGCAGTGTGTCCTGTTCTTGGTCCTGCTGCAGTGTGTCCTGTTCTTGGTCCTGCTGCAGTGTGTCCTGTTCTTGGTCCTGTTGCAGTGTGTCCTGTTCTTGGTCCTGTTGCAGTGTGTCCTTTTCTTGGTCCTGTTGCAGTGTGTCCTGTTCTTAGTCCTGTTGCAGTGTGTCCTGTTCTTGGTCCTGTTGCAGTGTGTCCTGTTCTTGGTCCTGAACAGTTTGTCCTGTTCTTGGTCCTGCTGCAGTGTGTCCTGTTCTTGGTCCTGTTGCAGTGTGTCTTGTTCTTAGTCCTGCTGCAGTGTGTCCTGTTCTTGGTCCTGTTGCAGTGTGTCCTGTTCTTGGTCCTGAACAGTTTGTCCTGTTCTTGGTCCTGCTGCAGTGTGTCCTGTTCTTGGTCCTGTTGCAGTGTGTCCTGTTCTTGGTCCTGTTGCAGTGTGTCCTGTTCTTGGTCCTGAACAGTTTGTCCTGTTCTTGGTCCTGCTGCAGTGTGTCCTGTTCTTGGTCCTGTTGCAGTGTGTCTTGTTCTTGGTCCTGCTGCAGTGTGTCCTGTTCTTGGTCCTGTTGCAGTGTGTCCTGTTCTTAGTCCTGTTGCAGTGTGTCCTGTTCTTGGTCCTGAACAGTTTGTCCTGTTCTTGGTCCTGCTGCAGTGTGTCCTGTTCTTGATCCTGTGCAGTGTGTCTTGTTCTTGGTCCTGCTGCAGTGTGTCCTGTTCTTGGTCCTGCTGCAGTGTGTCCTGTTCTTGGTCCTGTTGCAGTGTGTCCTGTTCTTAGTCCTGTTGCAGTGTGTCCTGTTCTTGGTCCTGAACAGTTTGTCCTGTTCTTGGTCCTGCTGCAGTGTGTCCTGTTCTTGATCCTGTTGCAGTGTGTCCTGTTCTTGGTCCTGCTGCAGTGTGTCCTGTTCTTGGTCCTGAACAGTGTGTCCTGTTCTTGGTCCTGTTGCAGTGTGTCCTGTTCTTGGTCCTGCTGCAGTGTGTCCTGTTCTTGGTCCTGTTGCAGTGTGTCCTGTTCTTGGTCCTGCTGCAGTGTGTCCTGTTCTTGGTCCTGCTGCAGTGTGTCCTGTTCTTGGTCCTGTTGCAGTGTGTCCTGTTCTTGGTCCTGTTGCAGTGTGTCCTTTTCTTGGTCCTGTTGCAGTGTGTCCTGTTCTTAGTCCTGTTGCAGTGTGTCCTGTTCTTGGTCCTGTTGCAGTGTGTCCTGTTCTTGGTCCTGAACAGTTTGTCCTGTTCTTGGTCCTGCTGCAGTGTGTCCTGTTCTTGGTCTGTTGCAGTGTGTCTTGTTCTAGTCCTGATGCAGTGTGTCCTGTTCTTGGTTCCTGTTGCAGTGTGTCCTGTTCTTGGTCCTGAACAGTTTGTCCTGTTCTTGGTCCTGCAGTGTGTCCTGTTCTTGGTCCTGTTGCAGTGTGTCCTGTTCTTGGGTCCTGTTGCAGTGTGTCCTGTTCTTGGTCCTGAACAGTTTGTCCTGTTCTTGGTCCTGCTGCAGTGTGTCCTGTTCTTGGTCCTGTTGCAGTGTGTCTTGTTCTTGGTCCTGCTGCAGTGTGTCCTGTTCTTGGTCCTGTTGCAGTGTGTCCTGTTCTTAGTCCTGTTGCAGTGTGTCCTGTTCTTGGTCCTGAACAGTTTGTCCTGTTCTTGGTCCTGCTGCAGTGTGTCCTGTTCTTGATCCTGTTGCAGTGTGTCCTGTTCTTGGTCCTGCTGCAGTGTGTCCTGTTCTTGGTCCTGAACAGTGTGTCCTGTTCTTGGTCCTGCTGCAGTGTGTCCTGTTCTTGATCCTGTTGCAGTGTGTCCTGTTCTTGGTCCTGCTGCAGTGTGTCCTGTTCTTGGTCCTGAACAGTGTGTCCTGTTCTTGGTCCTGCTGCAGTGTGTCCTGTTCTTGGTCCTGAACAGTGTGTCCTGTTCTTGGTCCTGTTGCAGTGTGTCCTGTTCTTGGTCCTGTTGCAGTGTGTCCTGTTTTTGGTCCTGTTGCAGTGTGTCTTGAGGTTGAGTTCTGGAGTTCTGGGTCACAGTGCAGATTCTGTTTCAGATTGGCTCTCCTGACCTGGTGCTGCTGCTAATCTGCTCCAATCAGACGCTGCACTTCCGTCTGCAGCAACGAGCCGCGCAGCTCGGCCTTCTGGGAGATAACATTACCGCCCTGAGGAGACGCCTGGACTCCTTCCACAGAGACATCACCTCCGTCAGCAGATACTACAACCAGCTACACGTGCTGACACAGGTAGACCCGCTATACCTGCTACACCTGCTGACATATGTACACCTGATACACCTGAGTGTGTGTGTGTGTCTGTCTGTCTGTCTGTCTGTCTGTCTGTCTGTCTGTCTGTCTGTCTGTCTGTCTGTCTGTCTGTCTGTCTGTCTGTCTGTCTGTCTGTCTGTCTGTCTGTCTGTCTGTCTGTCTGTCTGTCTGTCTGTCTGTCTGTCTGTGCGCATGTTAGAAGTATTTCTATCGGTGTAGAAAGGTTAAATACACACAAAAAAGACCTTTTTATCCACAAAAACCAGAAATTGTGTATTTTCTGTGTGTCAGAACAGCGCTCATACAGCTGGTTTTTGGTATTGCACCCGCTCATGAATATTCACACAGAAGGAGCTCTGATTGGCTGACTGCCGGATGGTCCTGACAATTCATGTTTCTGTGAAAAATGTTGTGTGTGTAATAAGAATAAGAATAACATAGTAATAATAATTAATATTATTATTATGTTATTAATATTATTATTATTATTATGTCTAATACTACCTACATTTCATTGCAGTTTAGAGATGTAATTATCAGGCTTTTGTTTAATACTATATTATATCATTATGTCTAATATTTCTATAATTTCATTGCACCTCTATTGTAGCTTTTATCTGATAATATACTTTAAGGTACTCAGTGTTTTAGGAGTCCATATCGGTCTTTGTCTCAAGACCACTTTTTTGAGGTCTTTGAATTGACTGCATTTTACCATTGTATTGTTTCGTTTTTAGACAAGGCTGAATTTATTCCAAGACTGCTCAAGATCTTAACTGCGGGGATATTACATAACTTCCATTGTCAAATGTAATTGTTTATTATTAACATTAATTATTATTGTTATTGGATATAAAAATGCATGCCCAACATACAGTACTCTACCTTGTGCCCTTAGTAAAAATGTGGATTTTGTTTAGTCAAATTAGTCCTTCAATATGAATAAATGCTCACAAAATGGTTCAGAAATGTAAAATCAGGATATACATATCTCTCTCCGCACACATCATTGCACACATAAATGTGTATTGTTTTATATAAATCTGAAAAATTCCACATTATCCACATTTTTTATCAACACATGAATATGTATTGCTTTTCATGTATAAAGTGCTCTGCATTTCATACATGAAAAAGGTGAGTTTGTGAATGCAGGTTGAATAGTTTATGTATAACACAAAATATATCTTTAATGAAAATTGCTAACACTTTAATTAAAATACTTGTGGATATCTATTACAAACATTCTTGTGTGGATAAAAAACATTTTTAGAAATAAACCACATTTGTGCAGATAGAGACATTTATATATAAATCCTAATTCAAAGCATGATTGAACAACTTGTGCACCTTTGTACATACAGTTTATGCTTTAATACTGTTATCCAGAGTGACGTGGTACATTGTTTACCACTATTTAAGTAGCATTTGCCGACGGCCGTGCTCCACCGGCGTTTCAGCTACCGTTTGCTAACTGGAGAGGAATAATTCGCTGTCTGACTGTCACACAAGCAACGTCTCCTGATACATATTCCCCAATACATTCACATGTTTGTTAGCTTTAAATGTACACTGTTTGGTAATATAGCACTGAAAAGAGTTTCTGGAGAGTGATAGCTTAGCCACCGCAGACGTCTCGCTGATCAATAACAAGCTGCTTTTGCTGTACCGGCGTATTTTCAATATAATCTAACTTGTGCTGTTCTGATATAACAACATGTTTAGCCTAAGTATTAATAACAGCTGATAATCAGACAAGCCTGTATAAAACAACAACAGAAGAACGGCTTGTGCCGCTGTTATGACGGTCAATGATAGTAACGGATAGTCAGCTAAAATGTGGTGGAAAATGTATGGGTACTGGTTAATGTTACGTAACATTACTACATATGTACATTAATGTGGAGTTGTGTTATAATCACTGCGTTATCGGCTCTACTGCTTATGTAGCAACTGTATTGTTTTCTCCGTACTCGCTATATAGTTACATTACATTACATCACATTTAGCTGACGCTTTTATCCAAAGCGACTTACAATAAGTGCATTCGACCAACAAGATACAAAGTTGAAAAAAACAGAATCATATAAGTACATCAGCTTTCATAGAGCCAAAACAGTTCAAGTGCAATATTCATCCACAAGATTTCCACTGAGGCAGAGACTCTGCATGAAGATGCTGCCATGACATCCGAGTCCCACTATGATGACATTACACAGGTGAGTTAACCACAACTCATTGTTCGTATTAGTTACATGTTTATTTCCAGTTATAAACCATGAAGACTGGATTTGAATGCTGAGGTTCGATACACAGGTCCTGTGTATCACTCTACTGGACCGCTTTAGACACTAAGAGGACTGTGTGTCAATGCTGTTTTTCTTCTTAACGTTAAACTGAATGATCATACTCTTTAGATATTAAATACTATAATCAGTGTCTTTCTACCTGACTGTGTTGTTAACTCACAACAAGAGCCAGTAAAGCATTTGTGTACTACTCTGGATGTCTAGTGATTAAACTTGGTCCTTCTTCATCCACAAGATTTCTACTGAGGCAGAGACTCTGCATGAAGATGCTGCCATGACATCTGAGTCCCACTATGATGACATTACACAGGTGAGTTATTAAGACTTTTATATGTTGTTCATTTCACTACATTAAGACTTGTTTTATAAATAGCTTGACACAAAATGTAATGTCATCTTCTTCAGAGGACTGTGTGCTTCTGGTTTGCTCAGACTTGATGGATAGTGCTTACAGCAAAAGCATTAATGATTGAGAAATGAGTTCCTATCATGCGTCTGAGTGCTGCATCTCGACGGGGTTAATTTTACAATGATGACTGAGTCTTTATCATGACCAAAAATTAACAGAATATAGTTTCCTGAAACTATATTGTTACATGCGTCTTTTCCCTGTTAAGTCATTTAAAAACATTGTGAGGACGAAATACAAGTCTCAGAAAACTTGATCCTGTAAGTACTATTATTATGTCAAATACTAACTTTAAGCTGCTTAAGTAAAAAGAATCATTCCTGTAAGCTCTGCACAGTTAGACTTACAGATGTTTAAATATGGCAAAGAGCAAGTATTAGCATTTGAACCAGCACAATATCATACATTGGAAGAAGGAAAGCCGGAAAGACAGTTCGATGGCTTCATCCCAAACCCATTTGTAGTTATAGTTTTAGTAAGTAACATAATACATCTTAAATAAAATACGTGTTGACGTGGTTACCATTGACTGATCTCTTTTTCTGTTTGTAGAGTCTCTTGAAATGCTGTGGAGAGGAATCCCAGGAGGATGCAAAAACAGAAGCAGTTTTGAGACACTTTAATGCACACTAAGGGGAAAGTGGCCACGATGATAGACTGCAGACAGTGAAAGCTGCAGAGCATCCTATTCTGGCTGGTCGCTCTTTGCAAAAATATTAGAGACTTCGTCAGGAGCCAAGAAACGACTCAGAAGAGAAAAGCACTGCTACACAAAAGATGATGACATTTAATGGAACATGCAGTGAGGACAGTTCACAGTTCAACTTCATTATTATGTTACATGTAGGAGCAATGTTTTATTATAAGGATAATTATGAGATTAAAGCTGTTATGTTAGGAGAATAAAGATGAAATCATTCCGGGGGCTCAGGGGTCGTTGCAGCAGATAGTTATATTGAAGGATTGGAACTTCACGGATCAAACACTAATAAACAAAACGTTGCTAAAACACAAACTAACTACCGTAATAATGTAAACAACTATCCACAATCCAATTTCATCAAAACAACTTCACACCCGCCGCCCTCTGAGCTGGACACATCACACAGGTGTCTGTCTGCAGCTGGAGGAGAGAGGAGGGGTCAGGGACCGTCTACGAAGTGCAACACTGAATAAAGATATACTCAATAACTCCTCTGTTATAAAGCTATAAAACATCACATTTTAAATCACACAATAATATACTGTTGCTTAAACTACACATGCAACTTTGACAAAATAGGTGGTTTTAGTTTATTTGCAGTATTTTTTTCAGTGTTGCACTTTGTAGACGGTCCCTGACCCCTCCTCTCTCCTTCGGCTGCAGACAGACACCTGTGTGATGTGTCCAGCTCAGAGGGCGGCGGGTGTGAGGTTGTTTTGATTCAATTGGATTGTGGATAGTTGTTTACCTTATTACGGTAGTTAGTTTGTGTTTTAGCAACGTTTTGTTTATGAGTTATTGATCCGTTCCAGTTCCAATCTGTCAATATAACTTCCTTGAAGATCTGCTGCAACGACCCCTCAGCCCCCGGGATAATTTCATCTTTATTCTCCGAACATAGCGACTTTAATCTCGTAATTATGACTTTATTCTTCTATCTTTTCTTTTGTGTGGCCCTAATCCTCTGTCGTACCAACGTAATGCTGGAAGGAGAGTTATATGTTTCAAATAATAAATATTTAGTCTTAGCTCAATTTTCATGTGAGAAAATGTTATGTGAAAATAACCATTAAACTTGGCTCATTGTTCACTGTGCCATGTGTCCTTTTGTATCAGCTTTTGAAAGGTAATGCTCCAGTAGATGAGCAGTCTTGTAGGGCAAATAGCATTTTGTATTAGTGATAAACCAGTTCGGTCACTTTGCTATAAAATGGTTATCGGTTCTTTTCATATCGATGATGTAATTGCAATTAGCAGTGCTGCAAATATAAGCATTTACTTGCAAATGGATTGAATTCGTCTCGGGAGACCTGCTTGTAGTATACCACTGGAGAGTATTAGAATGTGGTTCTACATTTGCATGAAAACAACAGATTGCAAACAGGAGGCAAGCAATAACCAAACACATTAACATACTTTTAAGCTATATATCTATGGTGCACTATATTGTCTATTAAAATATTACATCACAAATCAGGTATTCCTATGCTGTATACATTGTCCGTTTATAAAAGGTTTGTTCTTGTAATGCACAATCCAACACTTGTCTGTGTAAAGTTATGTTCCATTTAATCATGTTTGTCCCTTTAATACACTTCAGTGACATGTTTGTGTGTTGTATAGCTACTGTCCTCACAAATAACCATTGTGTCATGGGCGGGGCTTATGCAGCTCATTATCTGCTGTCCTCATAATTAAGCATGGTGTCAGGTTGTTGTATTTTGAGTTGTGATGTGTGTATTGGACATTTGAAGTGGGATTTGTGTTGTATGGCTCAAAATAGATTTTTTGATATTCAAAACATCTTTGTAAAGCTAGTGGAAAGTGGTTTCCTTCTAATGTGTGTGTGTGTGTGTGTGTGTGTGTGTGTGTGTGTGTGTGTGTGTGTGTGTGTGTGTGTGTGTGTGTGTGTGTGTGTGTGTGTGCAGGTGGATGCAGACAGGCTGGAGGAGGCAGTGTTTTCTGATCTGAGTGCAGCGGTCAGAGAGAAGCTGCTGAAGGACTCCTCAGGTCTGATCTCTCATTGCTGTAGTAATACCTTATACTATTTATATACTACCTTCTAATGCGTTATACTACTTTATACTAATTTATACTACTTTGTATTACTTTAAATACACTTCCTGAAACGTTCTCTTGCTGTTCTTCAGATCCTTCTGATTTCCCAGCATGCATCAGTGTGGCCCGCCCTCACATGAGATCCTTGGAGCAATGCCTGACGATGGATGATCGTAACCATGTGATGGAAGAGTAGTGTCTGACAGTAGTACTGTTACTGTGATGTTCACAATATGGTAGTATCTGACTGTAGTACTGTTACTGTGATGTTTACAATATGGTAGTATCTGACTGTAGTACTGTTACTGTGATGTTCACAATATGGTAGTATCTGACTGTAGTACTGTTACTGTGATGTTCACAATATGGTAGTATGACTGTAGTACTGTTACTGTGATGTTCACAATATGGTAGTATCTGACAGTAGTACTGTTACTGTGATGTTCACAATATGGTAGTATCTGACAGTAGTACTGTTACTGTGATGTTCACAATATGGTAGTATCTGACTGTAGTACTGTTACTTTGATGTTCACAATATGGTAGTATCTGACTGTAGTACTGTTACTGTGATGTTCACAATATGGTAGTATCTGACTGTAGTACTGTTACTTTGATGTTCACAATATGGTAGTATCTGACAGTAGTACTGTTACTGTGATGTTCACAATATGGTAGTATCTGACTGTAGTACTGTTACTGTGATGTTCACAATATGGTAGTATCTGACTGTAGTACTGTTACTGTGATGTTTACAATATGGTAGTATCTGACTGTAGTACTGTTACTTTGATGTTCACAATATGGTAGTATCTGACTGTAGTACTGTTACTGTGATGTTCACAATATGGTAGTATCTGACTGTAGTACTGTTACTGTGATGTTTACAATATGGTAGTATCTGACTGTAGTACTGTTACTTTGATGTTTACAATATGGTAGTATCTGACTGTAGTACTGTTACTGTGATGTTCACAATATGGTAGTATCTGACAGTAGTACTGTTACTGTGATGTTCACAATATGGTAGTATCTGACAGTAGTACTGTTACTGTGATGTTCACAATATGGTAGTATCTGACTGTAGTACTGTTACTGTGATGTTTACAATATGGTAGTATCTGACTGTAGTACTGTTACTGTGATGTTTACAATATGGTAGTATCTGACTGTAGTACTGTTACTGTGATGTTTACAATATGGTAGTATCTGACTGTAGTACTGTTACTGTGATGTTCACAATATGGTAGTATCTGACTGTAGTACTGTTACTGTGATGTTCACAATATGGTAGTATCTGACTGTAGTACTGTTACTGTGATGTTTACAATATGGTAGTATCTGACTGTAGTACTGTTACTGTGATGTTCACAATATGGTAGTATCTGACTGTAGTACTGTTACTGTGATGTTTACAATATGGTAGTATCTGACTGTAGTACTGTTACTGTGATGTTCACAATATGGTAGTATCTGACTGTAGTACTGTTACTGTGATGTTCACAATATGGTAGTATCTGACTGTAGTACTGTTACTGTGATGTTTACAATATGATAGTATCTGACTGTAGTACTGTTACTGTGATGTTCACAATATGGTAGTATCTGACTGTAGTACTGTTACTGTGATGTTCACAATATGGTAGTATCTGACTGTAGTACTGTTACTGTGATGTTCACAATATGGTAGTATCTGACTGTAGTACTGTTACTTTGATGTTTCACAATATGGTAGTATCTGACTGTAGTACAGTTACTGTGATGTTCACAATATGGTAGTATCTGACTGTAGTACTGTTACTGTGATGTTCACAATATGGTAGTATCTGACTGTAGTACTGTTACTGTGATGTTTACAATATGGTAGTATCTGACTGTAGTACAGTTACTGTGATGTTTACAATATGGTAGTATCTGGACTGTTAGTATTGTTACTGTGATGTTCACAATATGGTAGTATCTGACTGTAGTACTGTTACTGTGATGTTCACAATATGGTAGTATCTGACTGTAGTACTGTTACTGTGATGTTCACAATATGGTAGTATCTGACTGTAGTACTGTTACTGTGATGTTACAATATGGTAGTATCTGACTGTAGTACTGTTACTGTGATGTTCACAATATGGTAGTATCTGACTGTAGTACTGTTACTGTGATGTTCACAATATGGTAGTATCTGACTGTAGTACTGTTACTGTGATGTTCACAATATGGTAGTATCTGACTGTAGTACTGTTACTGTGATGTTCACAATATGGTAGTATCTGACTGTAGTACTGTTACTGTGATGTTCACAATATGGTAGTATCTGACTGTAGTACTGTTACTGTGATGTTCACAATATGGTAGTATCTGACTGTAGTACTGTTACTGTGATGTTCACAATATGGTAGTATCTGACTGTAGTACTGTTACTGTGATGTTCACAATATGGTAGTATCTGACTGTAGTACTGTTACTGTGATGTTTACAATATGGTAGTATCTGACTGTAGTACTGTTACTGTGATGTTTACAATATGGTAGTATCTGACTGTAGTACTGTTACTGTGATGTTTACAATATGGTAGTATCTGACTGTAGTACTGTTACTGTGATGTTTACAATATGGTAGTATCTGACTGTAGTACTGTTACTGTGATGTTCACAATATGGTAGTATCTGACTGTAGTACTGTTACTGTGATGTTTACAATATGGTAGTATCTGACTGTAGTACTGTTACTGTGATGTTTACAATATGGTAGTATCTGACTGTAGTACTGTTACTGTGATGTTTACAATATGGTAGTATCTGACTGTAGTACTGTTACTGTGATGTTTACAATATGGTAGTATCTGACTGTAGTACTGTTACTGTGATGTTTACAATATGGTAGTATCTGACTGTAGTACTGTTACTGTGATGTTCACAATATGGTAGTATCTGACTGTAGTACTGTTACTGTGATGTTCACAATATGGTAGTATCTGACTGTAGTACTGTTACTGTGATGTTTACAATATGGTAGTATCTGACTGTAGTACTGTCAGTGGCGGCGGGTCATTAGGGGCAGGTGGGGCACAGCCCCACCTAGTGTCAGAAGAAAGTATTACAAATAATGATTACAAAAAAATACTAAAAAATAAATAAAAAAACATATACAATATATTTTAAGGTCATGTTTAATAATCTGATTCGTCTGTACATTTCTGTTTTAGTCTGTGTTCTTCTAATTACATTACATTACATTACATTGCATTTAGCTGACGCTTTTATCCAAAGCGACTTACAATAAGTACATTCGACCAGGAAGACACAACCTTGAAGAAAACAGAATCATATAAGTATATCAGGTTTCATAGAGCCAAACATTTCAAGTGCTACTCAACTGGCTTTAGATAATCCAGTCCTTTATTAGTATAAAAGTGCTTCGTTAATCGTTCTAACGCTCGAAGTGGAGTCGAAAGAGATGAGTTTTCAGTTTGCGCCGGAAGATGTGCAAGCTATCTGCCGTCCTGATGTCAATGGGGAGCTCATTCCACCATCTTGGAGCCAGGATAGCAAACCCACGTGTAATTAGTGTCTAGAGTGCCGTTTTGAGCTGTTTAGAGCCATGTGGGACAAAACCCGATCCTGCCCCTCCCTCTCCCTGTCTAAGTGAACGGTGATTGTAAAAACTACACTGCGCATGCTCAGAGTATTTTTCTATTTAATGTGTGTGGCAAAAAAATAATGACCGTAGGGGCATAGTGCTCCCATCCCCACCATACGTCATCTCACATAATTCAGAATTGATTTGCTGTAAGTACTCATGTGTGCAGTGCTGCGAAACGTCACGTGTAGTTTGAAGAGGAGACGAGAGAGCAGCATATAGCTAACATCACCAGCGATTAAAAGAAGTAAAAAACTGAAAGAAAATGAATGAAGTTGACCATTTACTGGAGCACACATTTGAGACACTTAGTCTCGGAGAGAAACTGGAGGTAAAGCGCCTCGGTGCCCACCATCCACCGGATTTCCAAATGGTCCAGACTGCGGGCAAAGTTAAACGTGGGTTTAACGCTGAGTGGTTTGCTAAAAATAAATGGCTAACGGCGAGCATCCAGAAGAATTCCCTCTTTTGCTTTCCTTGCCTGCTTTTTGGTGAAGATCAAGGTACTTGGTCGAGGACAGGTTACAAGGACTTAAAGCATCTTTCGGAGAGGACAATGAAGCATGAGAGCAGCAACAGTCATTTGGAAAATGCCGTAAAATTGGGATTACTTGGAAGGGTGAATGTTGCAGCTCAGATTGACAGCGCCTACAGACGCGGCATTGATTCTCATAATAGGAAGGTGGAAGAAAACAGGTACGTGCTTGGTCGGATCATCACCTGTATTAAACTGTGTGGGAAATGTGAGACAGCACTGCGGGGCCACAACGAGTCGGCGGACTCTCTGAATCCAGGGATATTCAGGTCAATTTTCGAGACAATGTGTGAGGGCGATTCCAGGCTTCAACGGCACTACGAAGCTCAGCTTGTTTTCAAAGGGACATCAAGCACCATACAGAATTAACTCTTGGACTGCATGTATGATGTGTACAGGGAGGAAATAGCCAAGCAAGTGGACAACACATCATTTGTTGCCGTTCAGGCCGACGAGACAACCGATGTCTCCTGTAAATCGCAAATGGTGATTGTGCTGCGATACATTATGCCTGACCTCACAGTTACAGAGCGTTTTTTGGAGTTTGTGGAAGTAAAGGACAAAACTGGTGTAGGTCTCTCTAACAGCATCAAGGCTGTTCTGGAACCCCTGAAGCTGAAAGAAAAGCTAATCGCTCAGACCTATGACGGGGCGGCCGTCATGAGCGGTAACGTGCGCGGGGTACAGACGGTGATGAAGGAGACGTACCCAAACGCTCAGTTTGTTCACTGCTACGCCCACCAACTGAACCTGACCCTGCAGCAACTGTGTTCAGCAAGGATGAGCATCCTGAAGGTGTTTTTTGCAGATCTAACTGCTTTTTCCACTTTTTTCTCCGGTGCTCCAAAACGTGTTGCAGCTCTTGCAGAGGCAACACAGAGACGCATCCCACGGCCACCGGCTGTGAGATGGAACTTTAAAAGCAGAACTGTGAACGCGGTTTGGGAGACCCGAGAAGCACTACTTCAGTGTATGAAGCATATACGCGCACAACCAGGATGGGATGCGGTCACCATAAGTGAGGCATACGGCCTGTCAAAGAAACTGCGGGACCGAGCATTTATGCAGCTCCTGGAGTTTTTTTCGTTGCTTATGCCAGAAGTGGATGTTCTATACAACACTCTGCAAAAACGAAGCATCGATGCACCTGGGATCAACAGCGCGCTCTGCCGTTTCAAGGAACATGTTCAGAAAATGAGGCAGAAAACTGATGCATTGGCCGCCACTGCTCATGATGGAACAGACGAGCCAGGCCGACGAGTCAGCAGCACAGCGCCGGTGATGAAGGAGGCTTGTGACACAGTCATCTCACAGGTGGAACAGAGGTTCTCACAGAGTGACCATTTGATCGCTGCAAAGCTTGTTGACAGCTCATTCTTCCCACAGCATGTCCTGTCATTTCCTACACCTGAGCTTGACTGCGCCGTGAAACTGTGGCCTGCGTTGGGAAACAAGGAGAAGTTGAAGTCTGAGCTGACCACGCTCTACCGCCACAGTGAGCTTCACACTGGAAACACTGCCCTGTCTCTGTTGAAATCCATTCACGAGAACAACTTGGAGGAAACGTTTGCTGAGACTGTTATTTTGGTCAAAATAATAGTGACAACTCCGATGACGACATCCGAGTCAGAGAGGAACTTTTCCACCCTCAAAAGGATAAAGACTTTCACTCGCAACACCATGGGACAGCCGCGACTTAACGCATTGGCCATGCTTTCAATTGAAAGCCAGTTGATCCAGCAACTAC
>NW_022990697.1:0-12500 GCF_902827175.1 Gymnodraco acuticeps
TATTCTACTTAACGACAAAGCACAGGTGAGGCTTGTTAAGGATTCTCCACACACACACAACACACACACACACACACACACACACACACACACCACACACACACACACACACACACACACACACACACACACACACACAGGGTGAGCTGATGTATGCCTAGTTTATTAAGAAAAGAAAGGAAAAAAAACACACATTTATCATAGTGTAAAAAAAGTATTTATTGTTCAGCAAAATTATATAGATTTGTATTCGGTTTTATACATATATTACATTTTTATATTTCAAGAAGCTACAAAATAATCCACAATTCATAATAAATTAAACTTGTCCTTAAAATCACATGTGCTTTTGATTTTTCCTTTGAGCCTCCTTATAGTGACTGTAATCTAACACTTGATTATTGTTTGTATATATTCTCAAACCTCCTTGCAAGAGGATGCACTAACATTTAAACCCGAGCTCAACGTTTCACCTGGGTCGATTAGTCTGCTCTGTCCAATTATGCAATGATATATGTTCATTTATGAGGCCATAACAATATTTTCCAACTGGAAGAGTGTTGAGTCAGTGCAGAAGAAGGAATAATCAATGCTCTGCTTAACAAAAACCCTATACAAATGTCACACCCATCCCTGTGGGATTTCTACTTGGTTTCATAGGTTCTAACTGAATGTTTTTGCAGCAATCGTTTTATTTTCATTGTTTCTGTTCCTTGTGTAGGTTATTTTTTATGTGGTTTGTGTTTACTTTAAGGTTCATCTTCATTCATCTTCTGATATCTTTAATCAAAGGGTTCATGTTCAGATCAAATACAATTCAAATGTTCTATACGATAGCTGTACATTATTTGAAATAATTTGACAACTTGACCGATTTGTTTTTCAAGCCCACAGATTTCACGATTTATAAAAATGTATATTCTATAGTTTATGGAGTTGTCAGTATCCCCTGTCTATCTTGTGCTGCTGGTCCAGAAGTGTTTGTTTCAGGCTCACTTTGGCATCTTCAAAATCTGGATTCATCTTCAATACTTGTTGGAAGTCACTCTTGTAAGACATAAAAATGTTCACAGATAAAAATGTTATGTTATGTAATGTCAACCCAGTCTCATGGCATTTCGTGTTATAGTCACGACATTTAATCTTTTGATTCATGTTCACCAACACGATTTTCCCCTTTTTTACACAGAACGATTTTAAAAGCAATGTATTTCTATAGGTAGTATGTTTCATGCCTGCAGCACGTCTTTTTGTCCGTTCGGGTCTTGGAAAGACCGGAAGCTGTGGGCTTCATAAAACATGTTCTTACTCAATATCAAGCCACGATTATTGTTTTTATTTTAAATCGTATAATGTCTGACTTGTTTGTCGTCTGTGAGGAAAATAAATGGGGCTCAGAGCCTCAGAATACTGAAATCTGTATTTTTTAAATCTTTTTTTCCTTCTAATTTGTTATTCTTTTCTAAATAACACAATGTTATTTACACCCAATAACACACAATTATCCTTGTTTTTAGGTATTTGTTTAATTCCATTGAATCTCTTTTTTGGCGTCCTTCAGGAACTGAATTTCAAAATAAAAATAACCGGAAACAGACGTAGGCCTATAAGGGACATTTCGAGCATCATTGCGATACACAGCCACTGAACTGATTACCCAAGATCCTCAGCTATGGTTTAAGCTCGCTGATTGGATGTTTTAGCCGCAATGCATGTAGGGACATTTGTATCATCTGTTGTAGACCCAAATAAAGAAAATAAAATAAGAACTCATTCTCAAAAAAGATAAACGCCATTCTTAAAATGTATAAGCAAACAATAGTTTGATTAATATTGATTAGAGTGCACAATAGAAATAAAATAATTGAGAGAAGAAAAAGAGATATATTATCTATCAAAACCCAGTTAGATTAACATTCATTGGATTGCACACTTTGTTTGTTTGTGTGGATATGTAGCACATTAACATTTTAAATAGCACTTAATGACTGACTGAATGGAAATGACAATAAATGAAAATGTAAAACGAAAAAAGCGATCATGAAAATGTTTCCAAAAAATGAATAAAATGATTTTTGCCCACTTTGTTGTTCAGATATATCACATATTTGTAACTAAATTAAACATGAATTGAAACAAAACACGGTATAAACTGAGGAGTGACTCCCGTGAGGTTCATGTATTTTCTTCACTCCGCTGGGAAACTGCTCTCATGTCAAGAAGCATCAGATCAGTGCGTGCACTGCATCGTCCAATCAGTGAGCGATACACAGTAAGGGGGCGGGGCGAGTGTCTGAGGATTTCATCGAAGGATGGTCTGGTGGTTCCTTGATTATAGCTCCTCCATTATCGCTCCTCGCTCCTCCGGCAGAAATAATAATAATAATAATAATTGTTTGCTTTAGGATGAAGATATACTGCTTTTTGTAGGCAGCTTCAGATAAAAGAAATGCAGCTTCTAGTACTGCAGTTAAATAATTGTTCTTCTAAAGAATAGCTGCTCACCTTGAGACTTGATACTATACATCCTTGTCTTTGCTACTGAAATCAGTTATAGGCATATTGATATGATTGATTAATAAGTCGATCAAAAGAAAATTAATATCCAATAATCTAAATATGTTTATATGGATCTTTAATAGACAGATGCACTTAATATTGTATTTATTTTAAGGATCATGTTTTGGTTTTATTCAGAAATACTGGAAGCAAATTCTTGAAATTGCTTGACATGACACGTCCCATCTGGAGCTGTTCTTCTGGTGCTATTTTACATCACTTTACTTAGCAGTTAGCTTAATTTTTAATGTTAAGCGGAAAATGCGTGCGAATGCTGTAAACTGTGTACATTTGTTGCTGAATTTAGCTGAAAAAGCTGAATGTTTTATTAGTTGAATGGTTTCTGTAGCTGCTTTTAGCTACAGAAACCAAGTAAGTGTGTTGCTGAACTTAGCGGACAAATGCAGTGAAATGATTTGAATCAAAATTGTTACAGCTCAAATGCATTGCAATGACTTTGTTGAAAACTTGAGAGTGAAATGCAGGGTGTCCGCGGGGTCTTAAAAAGTATTAAAAGTTGATAAATCAATTTAGCGAAAATTAAGGCTATTAAAAAGTATTAAAGGGCATTTTCCAAGGTATCACATTTTGTAGCTTGTTTTCAATAAGTATATAAATGGTCCAAAGAGGTTGTATTCTACAGTCTGCCTGAACGTAATCATTGCGTAGGTGTGTAGTGTGATTCTGTGTAGTTTATTTATGGCATCCCGTTCGATTTGACGTCATCTGAACAGGACATCGCACGCTCACTGCTTGATAGCGCGAAGGTCCGTTTACGCCGTTTGTTAAACAACATCGTTATGGGGAAATGCAAGTTTGCGTCCAAATGGTTGGAAGATAAGGAGGAAGGACAATCAATACTGCATATAGTCAATATGAGGTAAAGTGTGTCGCCAAGGTAACCGGTTAAAACTCAAAGTGGCGATGAGGTCTTAACAGGTATGGAAAGGGTCTTAAAAAAGGTCTTAAAAAGGTATTCAATTTGACTTCAGGATTCCTGCATATACCCTGGAAATGTTAAACTGGAAAAATATTGAAGAAGCTTAATATTTAAAATAAAAGTTGAATAAAAGGTATAAACAACTAAATGTATAGCCTCAATGTCCTGAAATAGCTGAATAATGTAATAGTTGAATGGTTTCTGTGGCTGAAAGTAGGCTGAAGGAGTTAGATATTCAATGTAAGTAGTAGTGAATGAATGTGTATTAAGAAGAGAAAAGAAAGTAAAAACGCTTTGAAAAGCAGCAGAATATTTTAACTGCAAACGTTTGAACTAAAACCAAACGTCACCAATAATGTATAACATATGTGGAACATGTTGAAGTCAGTATGAAGTCTCCATCAGAGAGAAAATAATAGGCTGAGAGAGTTTGTTATACTCCAGTCTGTGTGTTTGTGTTTGAGGTGACGACATTATCAAACACCTGTGTGTGTGCAAGCCCAGAGATCAAAGGTTACCATGGTGACGACGTTATCAAACACCTGTGTACGTGAGCCCAGAGATCAAAGGTTTCCATGGAGATGTGCTGTGAAAGGAGAGCCTTTCCATTGTTCTGAATGAGAAATAAACCTCTTACATTTCTAACTTTTGTTGAAAACCGTAGCAGCTATCGGTAATATTTCAAAGTGTGGAGCATGTCAGGACCCTGGCGAGCGTCTGAGTCTGCTTTTTGTGTACTTTCGGGTCAATAATGTGGCATTTTTGGCAGATTTACTAAAGGTGTGCGGCTGCTGCTCTGAGGAAAGATCACGCTGAATTTACAATGGGCCTTAACCAATTCAACCAATACATTTTAAAAAGGCCTTATATTGTATGTTCTGTTCTTTCAGTTTTGTAATACAAACCAGATTATCAGGTTTAAAAGAGCTGGTAGCAATCAGCATACATGAGATGATTTATATGTCTGCCTTAAAAACATTTTTCTAAAACACAATATTTGATTCGATACTCATTAATGTTGAAATATACTCAATGTAGTGGAATTGAGCTTTTTATTTTTAGTTGTACAAATAAATAAAACAATTAAAGTATTCAAACAGATTGTGATTGTGAAATATAGAAATACAGAAAATATATATAAAAACTCTAAGCAAAAGACACTGCAGCAAAACCAATATAATCTGTGCTGTATCTGCAGTATTGTTTAATTTAATGTTCTGGTCCCAGCTAGAATCCGAACCATGCTGATTGTGTAGACCGTGAGACAGCAGCAGCCATGGGGGTATGTACCAATAACACGAGACAAATAATTGCTAACAAAGCACTTATATACTAATAAAGGACTGGCTTATCTAAAGCCAGTTGAGTAGCACTTGAAATGTTTTGGCTCTATGAAACCTGATGTCCTTATATGATTTTGTTTTCTTCAAGTTTGTATCTTCCTGGTCGAATGCACTTATTGTAAGTCGCTTTGGATAAAAGCGTTAGCTAAATGCAATGTAATGTAATGAGACAGAGCTCTGTGCCGTGAGGGGAAAATTAAGGGGCTTTCTGTTTAGGGTCTGGATCCCTATTTGAAAGCTTCGGATGGTCTATCTGGGGGGTTTCACATATCTATATTATGTTTTAGGATTGTGCTTGTATTTTTTTACATTTATTTTTAATGCAGGAGAAAACCAGTGTACCTGGAGAAAACCCAACTTTTTACAATCCATTAGATGAAATTAGATATTTATTTTCAATTACTTTCTAGGTGTTTTGGTTTCAATATGACTGATTTTGATAGAGCAAGTCAAAAAGGGGATTATTTCTTAAAACGTCTGAAAAAGGAAACTACTCTCCTTCTCATTCGCTGAAAAACATTTCGCCTCTTTGGTAATCCTGAGCACGTTTTGTCGACATCGCCCTGATCAGTAGGTGTGATGGCGGCTGCAGCACCATCGTTGGAATTAGGTGTGGACTTGTTGTGTGTCGTGTCAATATTGGACTTCTCTAGATTTGAATTGTCAGCAATGGAAGTAATGGGTTGCTCTTTCTGTGAGCTTTTCCTACAATATGTAATAGGAGGATCTTGACAGAAACCATCTGGCCGTGCGTCTGCATTACAGGAGATTTCCATGTCTTTCTCTCCACCACTCGATTCAGTTTCGTGATTGTTGACAGGAACATCCGATGCATCAGAATGGTCCAGTCTGCAGATGGTCATCCACCTAACAGCATCTGTAACATAAGGGCTGCAGTCCAGGTCCTCTTCCAGGTGACCCATTGTTACAAAGCTGTGAGTCAGGGCTTGCTCGGGTGTGATTCGCGAGTTAGCATCCAGGTCAAGTAACCGTTTAAGCAGTTGTACAAAGACTATCCTGTCTTTCAACTCAACTCTGCCCTTTTCCTCTGCGTAATCCTCAATTGCTTCATCCAAACTTGAATACTGGTCTAAAAAACACTCTGAAATGTCGGGCTCGACACCGGTTCCTTCCTTGTACTCCTCTAGCGTTTTAAATCTCCACTCTGGACTATTTTTCTGTTCCCTAATGAAGTAGTTGGAGGTGAACTTCCCAGCATCTAGCAAGTGGTCTCCTGGTTGACCAATCATATGGCAAATGGCTTTCATAATACAGTATTCTGAGCTGTCAGGGAAGAAGCAAGCAGCAAAATACATCTCTGCAATAATACATCCCAGTGACCACATGTCTATGGCCTCAGAAATGGGGAGGCCCAAGTTCCCCTCTGGAGCTCTGTATGCTAGAAGTTGCTTTTCTGTTCCAATTTCTACTTCAGATGTTGGGATGGCCTCACCAAAGTCGATCAATTTAATCCTAAAGGGCTCATTCTGGTGGTTCACAAACATGATGTTGTCATGTTTAAGGTCTGAATGAATGACGCCAATGCTCTTCAGGGCTTTGAATGCTACAAGTAGCTGCTGTGTGATTGGACGGATTTCATTAAGCGAATATGCTTTATCTCTGTTCATCATAAAGTCCCAAAGGCTCTGATCCAACATCTCAAATGCGAGGCAAGAAACGTCTCGGAAAAAGAAATTGTCAATAAATCTTATCAGGTTGTTCTTCTCTGGGTCAAGTTTCCTGATGATTTCTAGCATTCTCACTTCTTCAACTTGATCTTCACTGTCTTTGTGAATCTTAATGGCTATAATCTCTGAGGTTTTTAGGTTGACACATTTTGCAACCTTGCCAAATCCTCCTTCTCCAATAAAGTCCAATACTCGGTAGTCTGCAGACTTGCTGGAGATTATGTCTTCTTTCTCTACCTGAAATGTTTCAGAATTGTTTGCAACATCCGATGAATCAGAATGGTCCAGTCTGCAAATGGTCATCCACCTAACAGCATCTGTAACATAAGGGCTGCAGTCCAGGTCCTCTTCCAGGTGACCCATTGTTACAAAGCTGTGAGTCAGGGCTTGCTCGGGTGTGATTCGCGAGTTAGCATCCAGGTCAAGTAACCGTTTAAGCAGTTGTACAAAGACCATCCTGTCTTTCAACTCAACTCTGCCCTTTTCCTCTGCGTAATCCTCAATTGCTTCATCCAAACTTGAATACTGGTCTAAAAAACACTCTGAAATGTCGGGCTCGACACCGGTTCCTTCCTTGTACTCCTCTAGCGTTTTAAATCTCCACTCTGGACTATTTTTCTGTTCCCTAATGAAGTGGTTGGAGGTGAACTTCCCAGCATCTAGCAAGTGGTCTCCTGGTTGACCAATCATATGGTAAATGGCTTTCATAGTACAGTATTCTGAGCTGTCAGGGAAGAAGTAAGCAGCAAAATACATCTCTGCAATAATACATCCCAGTGACCACATGTCTATGGCCTCAGAAATGGGGAGGCCCAAGTTCACCTCTGGAGCTCTGTATGATAGAAGTTGCTTTGCTGTTCCAATTTCTACTTCAGATGTTGGGATGGCCTGACCAAAGTCGATCAATTTAATCCTAAAGGGCTCATTCTGGTGGTTCACAAGCATGATGTTGTCATTTTTAAGGTCTGAATGAATGACGCCAATGCTCTTCAGGGCTTTGAATGCTACAAGTAGCTGCTGTGTGATTGGACGGATTTCATTAAGCGAATATGCTTTCTTTCTGTTTGTCATAAAGTCCCAAAGGCTCTGATCCAACATCTCAAATGCGAGGCAAGAAACGTCTCGGAAAAAGAAATTGTCAATAAATCTTATCAGGTTGTTCTTCTCTGGGTCAAGTTTCCTGATGATTTCTAGCATTCTCACTTCTTCAACTTGTTCTTCACTGTCTTTGTGAATCTTAATGGCTATAATCTCTGAGGTTTTTAGGTTGACACATTTTGCAACCTTGCTAAATCCTCCTTCTCCAATAAAGTCCAATACTCGGTAGTCTGCAGACTTGCTGGAGATTATGTCTTCTTTCTCTACCTGAAATGTTTCAGAATTGTGAGCAATGGAAGTAATGGGTTGATCTTTCTGTGAGCTTTTCCTACAAGATGTGATAGGAGGATCTTGACAGAAACCATCTGGCCGTGCGTCTGCATCACTGGTATTAAAACGTCTGCAAAAGTAAACCACTCTCTTTCTCATTCGCTGAAAAACATTTAGCCTCTTTGGTAATCCTGTGCACGTTTTGTCGACATCGTCAAATCCTCCTTCTCCAATAAAGTCCAATACTCGGTAGTCTGCTGACTTGCTGGAGATTATGTCTTCTTTCTCTACCTGAAATGTTTCAGAATTGTTTGCAACATCCGATGCATCAGAATGGTCCAGTCTGCAGATGGTCATCCACCTAACAGCATCTGTAACATAAGGGCTACAGTCCAGGTCCTCTTCCAGGTGACCCATTGTTACAAAGCTGTGAGTCAGGGCTTGCTCGGGTGTGATTCGCGAGTTGGCATCCAGGTCAAGTAACCGTTTAAGCAGTTGTACAAAGACCATCCTGTCTTTCAACTCAACTCTGCCCTTTTCCTCTGCGTAATCCTCAATTGCTTCATCCAAACTTGAATACTGGTCTAAAACACACTCTGAAATGTCGGGCTCGACACCGGTTCCTTCCTTGTACTCCTCTAGCGTTTTAAATCTCCACTCTGGACTATTTTTCTGTTCCCTAATGAAGTAGTTGGAGGTGAACTTCCCAGCATCTAGCAAGTGGTCTCCTGGTTGACCAATCATATGGTAAATGGCTTTCATAATACAGTATTCTGAGCTGTCAGGGAAGAAGTAAGCAGCAAAATACATCTCTGCAATAATACATCCCAGTGACCACATGTCTATGGCCTCAGAAATGGGGAGGCCCAAGTTCACCTCTGGAGCTCTGTATGATAGAAGTTGCTTTGCTGTTCCAATTTCTACTTCAGATGTTGGGATGGCCTCACCAAAGTCGATCAATTTAATCCTAAAGGGCTCATTCTGGTGGTTCACAAACATGATGTTGTCATGTTTAAGGTCTGAATGAATGACGCCAATGCTCTTCAGGGCTTTGAATGCTACAAATAGCTGCTGTGTGATTGGACGGATTTCATTAAGCGAATATGCTTTCTCTCTGTTCATCATAAAGTCCCAAAGGCTCTGATCCAACATCTCAAATGCGAGGCAAGAAACGTCTCGGAAAAAGAAATTGTCAATAAATCTTATCAGGTTGTTCTTCTCTGGGTCAAGTTTCCTGATGATTTCTAGCATTCTCACTTCTTCAACTTGATCTTCACTGTCTTTGTGAATCTTAATGGCTATAATCTCTGAGGTTTTTAGGTTGACACATTTTGCAACCTTGCCAAATCCTCCTTCTCCAATAAAGTCCAATACTCGGTAGTCTGCAGACTTGCTGGAGATTATGTCTTCTTTCTCTACCTGAAATGTTTCAGAATTGTGAGCAATGGAAGTAATGGGTTGATCTTTCTGTGAGCTTTTCCTACAAGATGTGATAGGAGGATCTTGACAGAAACCATCTGGCCTCTTTGGTAATCCTGTGCACGTTTTGTCGACATCGTCAAATCCTCCTTCTCCAATAAAGTCCAATACTAGGGAGTTAGCGGTCTGGCTTGCGATTATGTATTTGTTCTCTACCTGAAATGTTTGAGACATTTTTCCTGTAAAAGGTTCTCTAATGCTCTCTAAATTGAGTCGATTTTAAGTGGATTATTTTGTCCTACACTGAACTGAATGTAACCAAATGTGATAGAAACGGTTTACTCTCGTAGGCTGGAAGATGGAATGTGACATCATCGTGAGTTCATACCACGCATCAAAGTAAACAGCATTCTAAATGTGCGGATGACATCATGACTCCAAAGGATCAAGCCAACAGGATTCGGAATGTATTCAGATGACATAAATATGATGACATCAACACAAATCCAACTGATATTTAAATGTATCTTTTACAATAAAACAACAACATATATTCCTGTTGTCCAATCCAATATTCTTCTGCTTGTCATGCCTACAATCCTGCCACTGAGACAGAGTGCCACAGCTCCTTACTACGAATGCATTGACACACTCACTGTCCTGCTTACAATACAAAAAACAATCAGTGTTTAAATAACACATTATTTTAAATATATACTGAAAATAAAGGTTATTCTCTTAAAATCATCAGCTTGATCAAATCACTTTTGGTTTCTTCTTTACATTGCAGAATAAGTTTAAGAGCTTATTCTCGATTTTGAGCCTTCATTTGGGCAATATGAGTAATAATAATACAAATAATACATTATACATTGTATCTTTATTTCATATGTAAAAACATTTACAAGTGGACTGACATGACATTATCTTCTCAAGAAAATAATAATACAATCACTCCTAGGACATATTTTTCACAAATTTCAATATGACTTGACAAAGATGTGATTGCCGAGCCTCCCCTTATGTAGTGGTGGTGCTTTCCTCAGATTGCACTTATCAATGATCCTACACAACGCACACAAACATATTAAATTAGATTTTGTTAGCAGCAACAAGAGTGTGCATTGTAAATGACCGGTTAAAACAATTTAGGCATTCACTGACATATGTTGTATTGTGGAATACAATTTTAAAATGTAGTTATGTTCAGGCAACATCATCACTTGTTTATGTTTAAAGAAAAGATAATGGTTTTGGGAATTATAAGTCGGTAATAAAAGTTGGTTTATTGCATATGATTTTGATTTTTAAAACTAATTGTATTTGCATTTGTTTTAACTATACACCAGGCTTGGATTTTCGTCATGTTAGGGGCAAGGCCATTTGGCCTTTGGTGTCACAAATGTTTTCAGGGCGCAAAGGCCACATGCCAGGGCACAAAGGCCGTTGAGGGAATTTGGAGCTTACAAATAAATAACTTCACTTTCTGATAAGAAAAACACACAAATGACATGGAAAACAAATCACTTTTTTAATATCAATAATGTCAAACATTATATCATCATATACTGTAGGCCTATGCCTCCTTAGTATTACCGTATATAAAATGAAATACTCTACTTTGAATAATTAGTGTTTGGTATTTTTTCCATCTACTACTTCTCCCATTCACAAATCCAAAATCAAATAAAAAAATCTAAACTTCTAATATGTAACAAATCAAATCAAGTTTTATTTATATAGCACATTTATAAACGATTTTTGGTTGAGCCAAAGTGCTGTACATATAATAAAAATAGCCTACAGTAGAGACACTTTACAGCAAATACAACAACACAGATTTTTCAGAATATCAGTATGAGAAAAACGACACCCTCTATCCTTAGACCCTCAACAAATATATTCAATTTCAGATATACTCTGCACATACATCATTCACATGTGATAGCAGGAGACCATCCTCCTCTCTCCATTCCCCCACCGCAGGACCCACACTCATTGCATATGAAAAAGGGCAACATCACATTTGACATCAGTACATAACACTCTCACTTCAATAGAGTGGTGCAGAAACAAGTCCTCACATAACCTTTTATAGCCTCCGTTCCCTGGTCTCGATGTCAACAGTTTTTGAAAATGTTTATGGTGAAATAAGGTCTATGCTTAACACAAGCTTGAGAGATCTTCCAATTGTGTTCCCTGACATGAAATACATCAGTAAATACTCCACTTGTGTATATCAGAAGCATCTATGTGTCAGAAAAAACGGCGGTTGGTTACAAGTGACATGAGACCGCCTTTAGCAGTGGTTATGTGTTGCCATGCAAACGTGATGTAGTTTGTTTATAGCCTTAGCTTTTTACTTCTGGTGATTGCATTTAAGCTTAAGTGGTGTTGATATGTGGAGATTATGCTAAACAAAACGTGTGTGTATCATGAAAGTACGGAGCCCCTAAAGGGAGAAAAAAAAAGTCTGACTTTTTTATTTTTTTTGGTTGAGAAAGTTACCGGTGCGCCATGGAGGAAATGGAGCACACGGGAGACAACCATTTCATTGCAGACTGTTATGTTTACGTTGGGAAATTACAGTGCATACATTATTTGAGATATCTTTGAAATAGGCTTCTGCACCTTTACAAATAACATTAAAAATTACTTTTTTCACTCATTATCACCTTCTTATTGTCTGTTGAATCTCACCTTTAGGTCTAGGTCACCCTTCCTCGTGTTACCATGAGTATCTCTCCTTCTTCCTCTAGCTCTGTCAGCCGTTCCTACAGAGAGCAGAAGACATTACTACTAAAACTTCCCCCTCCTGGATTAAAAATACCTCTGTGGTACTTGAAATAATCCAATAATAAGACATTACCTTTGATATCCACTGCGTCTGTCTGCTTTGAGAACTCAGGATCATCTGGTTGAGTGTCATCAGACTTCTTATAGTAGTACTCTTGATCTGGTGGTCCAAATCTCTACATGCAACAAAAAACATGATGTAGCTTCTTATAAAGTAGCTGCACTTTTTCTCTAGGACCAAATCACACTCAAACACATTATAGAGTTATTTTGCAGGACGTTCATCATGTTCACTCCAAAATCTTCACATACGTACGCTTGGTCACAACCCTTTGTTGTTCATTCTTAAAGCACTGGGTACCTCTTTAGTGCCGTATTTCAACGTTA
>NW_022990697.1:17500-443136 GCF_902827175.1 Gymnodraco acuticeps
CAGCCACGCTGCAGCATTGGCAATATTTGCCATGTGGCAGATCAGCTCCACAGATGTTGAGTGCCAGTGGAGGAAGCCTGGCACTTCCAAAGTAGTCCAGCCGGTGTCTCAACTCTATCAACAGCAAGAGGAGACATACAACCCACTGGCCAGAGACATCGCCACTCAGGATGTAGACTGGTTCAGGTCTGCACTGAGGGGCACACAGTGTGGCATGGCATGGCTTTTATCACCTGAGCCAGAGCCGCAGCCTCAACATCAGGCCATTGTCACCGTGCCGGAGCTGGTGAAGGAGCATGGGGGTCGGGGGCTTGAGGCAATTCTTGCCTCAATGCGACTGACAAGAGACCGTAGGACAGCGGACAAATCCCCAGTGGCAGTTACACAGACAGGACAGGTTGACAGCCAGCAATTTTGGTGCTGTGCTGAGGTCGGGACTTTCATCCACTCCATGCGCGTCCCTCATGAAGAGGGTGCTTGGGGGTTACAATTTAGACGGAGTCATGGCTGTCAACTGGGGAGTTGTAAATGAGGCCGAAGGGGTGAAGGCTTTTGTGCAGGCCTATCGGGTGACAGTGATCGACGCTGGTCTCTTTGTGAGTGAGTCGGGTGTTTTGGGAGCATCACCCGATGGACTTGTGCAGCCATCTGCCCTGCTGGAGGTGAAGTGTCCACACAGCCAGAGGAACATGACCATCGCGGAGGCAGTCCAGTTACCATCCTTCTGTCTCCGTGAGGAGGGTGGGTCTTATGTTCTCAAGGAGAATCACCCATACTGGCACCAGGTCCAAGGGCAGCTGCACATCACAGACCGGAGTATCTGCTATTTTGTTGTGTGGACCACGAAGGAGGCGATCATCATCCCCATCAACAAAGACCCTGCATGGCATGGAAATCGCCTCCTCCTGGAGAACACTACACTCAGCATATGCTCCCTGTGTTGGCCAGTAGAGAGGAGGACATATAAATAAACACACACACACACACACACGATATGTAACTAATAAACAATAAATCCCATGTTGTTGAAAAAGTAATAATGCTGCATGTGTACGTTTTTGTTCAAATATAGCAAGTGTTATCGTGTTATGTGTTCCTGATATCGTGCAGCCCTAATATTAAGGCCTTATTGTCACATGCACAATAACTACAGTGCCATTTTGGGCAATAAACATGTTAAGTCTCAGGCCCCTCTAAAATAAAGGATATTTAAGACATATAAATAAAGAATTACTTTTACTGAACTACTACATAACTGTATTACATGGTTATATAAATAGTTTGAATGATTCATGACTGACAGAAGCTTGTTTTTACACTGACCTGTTATACTCATATCTTTGTAACTTCAGTAAACCTCAACAATTCCCCTTCTGGTTTCATGCATCACAGTTCAGTAAACTGAGTAAAATATGAACCAGTGTAATCATTATAATAACTTAGGATTGTAACTCTTTAGAAAAGGTGTAGGTGGCTCTTAAAAGAGCCGTTGTGTGACTTTGGGCTGGTCTCAGCGGATGCAGCGGGCCAGCTGGATGTTCCCCCCGGGGATCGCAGGCTGAAAGGTTTGGGAACCCCTGGCTTAGTCAACGGTGAGGGTGCTGGCTACTTCCTTTATCAGGGGATTTTGCAGGTTCACCAAGACACAGCAAAGCTGTACCAGCACATCTGCAGTGTTCCTGAGGTGGCAAGGAATCAGGTCCAGAATCCTGAACTCCTTTATTCTGGCATTTGCCCTCTCCACATGGACCCTGTTCTTGGCTATTTCCCTGGTAGCTCTCACCTCACTCTCTGTGAACTTACCCTTGTTCAGGAAAGGGGGGAATGTTCACAATCACACCCGCAGGCACAATATCAGATATTAAGAAGCCCTTGTCTGCCAGGATAAGGTCGCCAGCCACTAAATGTTCCAGAATGCCTGAATGCTGCATAATGGCCTTATCAGACACAGAGCCCGGGAAGAGTTGGCTGCAGAAGTTGATGACTCCATTTGGGGCCACAGAGATGAGCACTTTGAAGGAGTGCATCCCTCTGTAGGTGGAGTATGTCAGCTTGGCTTGGTCCATCTGACTTGGGGCGGCCACGTGGATGTCGGTGCAGTCGACAATCATTCTGCAGTTGAAGGCAGAGGACTGGAAAGCAGCAGGCATGCTGTTTTGGTTTTTTTGCCTACTGGGCACAGTGGACATCATTTTTTTGAACAGCAACCTGTGGAGCAGATGGACCATGGTGTTCACCACATTACCCACTGTTGCGGTACTGCAGTGGAACAGCTGTGCAAGGTGCAGGTGAGGATAATTCTGCCGGATCTTCATCATGGCCATGAAGACCTGGTCTGCCAGCAGGATGCCCTCCACTTTCCATCCAGCGAAATAGACAATGGAGCCCTCAAAGCGCTCCACCAACCCCGCCACCCTTTTAAACATGGCCTGATCAGGAAGCCCTGTTTCCATACGGATTACATCATCAGGTAAGCCTGCTGCTGAATATTTGGCCATTCGCATCCAAGTATCCCCTGCCAGGTCTGCGGAACAACTGGACTGCACACTGGAGGGTCCAGGTTCGGTGTCTGCGGACTGCACGTTGGAGAATTTGGGGTCAGTTTCTGCAGACTCTGGCCCTTTGCTGTAGCTGTGGTCGCTGGACTGATTAACCGCTAAGCTCCCTTTCTCTTTGGTCCACTCAAATACAGTTGGCCCTTTCTCTTTTCCATGAGGAAAATGGCAGCTGCATATTCGGCTTTTCTCATCTGGCTCCCTGTCTGCTCGTCTACAATGAGAAAATTATATAATTCATTACTAACAATCATTTAAACCTGCCAAATAGCCCGCCTACCCATAGTTTAAACAGTCTGCACTCTTGTATTTATATTGTGAAGCACTTGTAACATTCAGCTTGTATGTGTTTTAGTTGAACCCTAAGTAAGACAGAGCTCTTAAGGCCAAACAGTGTGTTTGGCCTTTTAAGTGTGACACATATGTAGGGATAAATGCTTCACCTGACCACTGTTACTAAATAAAAAAGGTTTTCTGCATCGTCCGTCATTTTTTCCAAATAATTACCAATATTTCACAAATTCTTCATGTCAATTTAAGAGCACAGCTGTATGTTGACTATGTCAACTTTGCTTGGTTCATCTTACTGGGGGGCAGCTACATGGATGTCGGTGCAGTCCACAATCATTTTGCAGTTGAAGGCAGAATTAATTTATTATTGACTCAGAATGAAGCACAACTTCATGTCATACAATACATTGACTTCATTTGTAATTGTGTAAAAAAATAAAGCATTGATTAGCAAGCAGGACCTGCAGGAACAGAGAACGGTGATGGGTGGAGCTGGGAAGAGAGAAGAATAAAGAAAACAGATCAACTTTATTATCGGATATTAAAAATTCAATTTTCAAAACAAGTTGCCGCTCCTACAGTTTTCTAGTATGTAAAGATGATTTCACTTGACCTATGCAAAATATCACACTCAATACATGTGTGTCTCTGGGGGGTGCAATGTGCCTTTGATATATATAAATAATATACCATAACCAAATACGTACAGTGGAAATCAGGTTGCCAGGTCAGTCCAGTGTGCATGTTCCTCAACGTCTCAGCAGTTACAGGTGAGGTAAATAAAATAAAAGAGAAAAAGGTCAGTAACAACACTTGAAAGTAACACTTTGAATAATTATCTCTTCTAATAATTTTCTCTCAGTAAGCACACAACGACTGTCTTTCCAACAAACAGATTGACTCACCCTTACTGTCATCACAATGAAACACGTCCAGAAGAATGTCATGCAAAGCTCCCTGCCTGCCTTCGACTCTCCCTGACTGCTTCCTTAGCACCCGGTGGATGGCGCAGTAGGCTACGCTTCAAATGTTTCACGAAATACTTACCATCATGACTACTCTTACTGTTTAAAATGTTGGTTTACTTCATGTAATAAAATAATAACTTCATGGTAAGGCTACTAAAAATGACAAGGCTAAGTAAAGTAATGCTAACTAACGTGCTCGCTACTCGTCGCTACTAGCTAGGTAGCTAACTTGACTATGCACATGAACATGCACAACATGTATATTACCTATGATATTACCTGATATGTCTGATCCAGCGACTCCTGGTCCTTTCATCAGACGGGAATCGATAGAAGGAGCAAGTGGTATGATCACTTTTATGACTACAACCTGGTACAAAGCACACAGGCATCTTGTAAAAGTGAATTTATTTTTAGCGATCTATAATTTATTGAAGGGAATAAATCAGTTATGAGATCTTCTTCGCTTTAATTACGAGTTTTATTATTAAATCACCGAGCATGCCTGTGACATCACTTACGCGACCCAGAATGGGATTTGGGATTTGTAGTCTTTGTAGTAGCGTATTTTTCATAGTCTTATATTTCAGCAGTTTTACGACAAAATGTGACTTTTTTTACATGGAAATGATTGTTTAAGATTGACAAACATCATATGTGTAGTTCGTGGCACAATTCAAACGGGATCAAAAGATACGTGTTCTCTCTCCATTGAATTCAATGTAAATGTTTCGCTTCCGGGGTCCCATGGTCCGGAAGTAGATGGGCGTGACTTCGCCTCTCCATTGGGACGCTACTCAAGATGGCGCAGACAAATCAACTTCCGGTGAGACCGAGACCGAGGAGCGAGGAAATGAAAAATAAGAGAAGTGAGAAGGGGCCCATGCCGTGAACTATGCCGCGAGAGAAGTAACGTGACACTCTCGTCGCCACCCCTCTCGTCTGAGAAGCTACGTGACGTCTGCGTCTTAAGTTACTTTACTTTCGTAGTTATCACCTAATAACCCAGTAATGTTACAGCTACGCAGTTGCTGTTCAAGCGAGACTCTATTTCAATATAGTTTTGGTATTCAAATAATGTTACACCCCTTGTATGCCCTGTGTAATGGCAATTTCCTTTTCCTGTGTCCTATATATTTTTGCCGTTACTTTCACAGAAGGGTTGAAAAGTGATCCAGACGCAGACACAAACAGATGATTTTCCGCTCCTTAGTTGTGGTTTATGATGATGTTTATTCGTCTTTACATACCAGGGTTAATTTAGCGTTCTAGTGATTCTATGAGCATCTGCCGGGCTGCTGGAATCGGTATGCTCTTCTCCTACTGTGTCCACACATCTCCTGTCACCTATGACCTCCTTATATACACCCGGTGCAGCTAAACCCCGCCACCCAGTGTTCATAAATAATATTGCACTATACATATAACTTAAATAAACTGACACACCAACATCACCCACAAAATGGCTCCTACACACCGGCCCCTAATTGGCTTTAGTATGAAAACAAAAACAATTACCAATAAATAATAAAGGAGCTATACAAATGGTGTGTATGTGTTAGCATGTAATTCTTAAATAATTTGTAGTTTATTTTCTTCTCCCTTATTTTAAGGGTCATCAGTCTTTGCTGTTCTTAGGTTGAAGCAGTAGTGTTGCCATCCCGTCCAGCGCCGAGAGAACCTGTGGGTTATATTTTCATCCAATTCCAAGCCTCTCCTTATAGGGCTCCTGCATTGATGAGTCAGTCACTTCTTCAGGTCTGTCACTTGGGTTCAGCCGGTGCCCTGCTACCATAGCAGCAAAATCGCAGATGAGCTGCTCGGTAACGTGTTTGTTGTTAGGCAAGCTGGGATTTTCTTGTCTGAATGGCAAGTCTAGGCAGTAGTGTCCATCTGACATTTTCACTTTCTCGGCCACAGGCTTGGCTTCTTCCTCAGGCACTGCGTCAGATTGGTGTAACTCGACATCTGCTGTGAAGTCAGGCATGCTGTGACAGGAGTCTGAAGTCGGCTGGCTTTCAAAAGGCTCGTCTTCTGCCTCTTCATAGTAATCACCTGAATCCCGACCCTCATCTTCTTCTTCTTCTTGGGGGGCCTCAGTTTTGCCTTCAACATCCCTATCACTGTCTCCTTTGGCATCTGCTACAACATCGCCATCCTCTTTGGCGTCTGCTACAACATCTCCATCCTCTTTGGCGTCCGCTACAACATCGCCATCCTCTTTGGCGTCTGACATGTTTGCAGAGTGATTCATAATGTTCAGGAATTGTTTGTCTTCTCTGGACATTTCCTCTGTTTCCTTGCTTGTATTTTCCTTGAAATCATGCTTGTATTGTTTGACCAATAGCTCCTCTAGGTGTACCATGGCTATCCGATTAACAGCAGCAGCAGGGTGGCCATTAGCATCTCTGCTGTCGTTGCTTCCTTTTAGGGGACCATAGAAGACCCACCTCGGTAGGGTCTTTGCAGCGTACGGTCCTTCTCCTTGGCTATTGATCAGCTCCCAAGGTTCCAATACCTTAGGAGAATTTGTCCCAATGAGTAGGTCAATGCCAGAAGCAATTTCATTAATTTTGATGTCCTTTAAGTAAGGCCATTTTTCCAGATCTTCTTGTAGAGGAATATTGTGCTTGGAAACAGGCATGGTTTTATGTGTAAACACATCGGATAGTTGAAGGAAATTGTTTTCGTCCAGACTTGATATTTCCAAACCTGAGATATGATGACTAGACACAATCTTTCTCTGATTCATTGTCTTTAGGAGAATGTTAGTCCTTTGTCCTGTAAGGTTTAGCCTCCTCATTAAACTTTCTGTGCAAAAGGTGGATGAACTTCCATGGTCCAGAAATGCATAAGTTTGTAACACTTTGTCCCCTTTGTGGCTCTTTACTTGTACTGGTACAATGGAGAAGATGGAGTTTTCATCACCGGCCCCAATGTGCCCACATGTATGAGGTGAGATGACACTATTACTTTCCATTGGCTTCCCATTCTGGTTTGTGTGTTCTGCTTCCTCTCTTTTGCCTTTTTGTTCAATGTGGAGTATTTCAGGATGACTTTGATTGCACACATAACATGTCAAACGACTGTGGCAGTGTTTGCTCATGTGTCCTACTTTTAGGCATCCAAAACACACCCCTTTTCCTTTCAAGAAGTCCATTCTTTCTCTGTGTGTTTTCTTCAGGATGTGTGGACACTGCTCCAATGAGTGACCACTTCTTCTGCAGAACAAACACAAATGTAGGGAGTTGTGGCTTGATGGAGGTATTTTCATTCCATTCGTTGTTACATGTTCTAGCACTGGTGTTCTTGGGCAGGTAATAATTGTTGCAAAACTACTTGCTCTTAGGCTTGGTTTTCCCTTTGAAAAGGTAGAGATAACAGTTTTGATAGCTGCAGTTGGTTTATCATCCTGGATGCTTCCAAACAGAGGATCTGACAGTATCTTCACTTGCCTCTCTATGAAGCTAACAAGGTCAGGAAATGTAGCTCGATGCCCACGCTCTTCCTGTAGCTGACATGCTCTATTCTTCCACTTGTCTCTGAATTTGTAGGGTAGTTTCTGAAGTATGTGTTTCATGTTTGAAACAACATTCATTTCATCCATATAGGTGAGATGTTCCATTGCATTGCAACAACCTCTTAGGAACAAAGAGAAGGCTTGCAGTGCTTTCACATCTTCGGCTTTGATCATTGTCCAGGTAAATGCTTTGTTCATGTATGCAGTGGCGATCTTATGTTCATTACCAAAGTGCTCTTTAAGCAGCTGTTTTGCCCTTTGATAACCTTGAGCTGGAGGCAGATGTTGGCAGCTGCGCACTAGGTCCTGTGGTTGGCCTCTGGTGTATTGCTCTAGGTAATGCAGGCAGTCACTTTCATCATTAGTTTTCCGCTCTACTCCTCTTTCAAATGCACGGATGAAAGCTTCAAACTGCAATGGGTCACCGTCATAAACAGGAATGTCTCTTGGAGGTAAAGTAGAAGTGAGATGTTGTTGAGCCAGCATAGCAGTGTTGTCATTTTGCCTCTGGATTAGGTTATAGATGTCACCTTGATTACCATTGTTGATTACAGGTGGTGTGATGTCAACATGTCCCTGCACATGTGTCTGTATACTTTGTCTGGGAATAGAGGTTTGGGCTTGATGAGGCAATAATTCAGTGGCCTGTACGTTAAATCTTGCTGTAGGGTTTCTGTAGTAAGAGCTCATCCCATCTGATGCTCTAGAGGTGTGTCTTGATCCCATGCTGAGCACGTTTAGCCTGGCATTGGCTTCTGCCAGCTTAGTTTGTATATCCAGTTGTTCCTTTTTCCGTTTCACCTGTTCTTCCTGTTGTTCCAACTGTTGTGTCAACTGTTGTTTCTGGTGTTTTAATTGTTCCCCTTCTACATTCAAGCTCATGTTGTTGTTCAGTGCTGCCGCCCTTTCGATTAAAGCCGCCCATTCTGCCTGGGCTTTAATTCGAGCAGAAGAGGTAGATGATGCGTGTGATGAACCAGGTTTGTATTTTGACTGAGGGGTGTGATGCCTTTGAAATGCTGTCATCAGGTCCGATGTCATCTGAGCTGACACTTTGTTCTATGGCACTTCCCACAATAGAGTGTCTAATTGCCTGTCCACTCTCAGATAACCACACATTTGCATCTTGTATAAATCCATCAAATATATGCATCTTTTCTTGCAGCCACTGCCTTTGCTTTCCCATTTCTTCTTCAGGCAGTTGAAGGTCAGTTAATGATTTGTGATTTTCTTTTAGTTCATCACACAACTTCTTAAATTCAACCAGTTTCAACTGTATTTCCTTTGCATTGTCTTCTGAGCTCATAAGCTCTTTCAGTACTTCCATTAACTTCTTTACTTGTTTGTAACTGAAGTTTCTTGCTTTTTGGCAGTTTGCAATAAACAATTCCAATCCTTTGGCAGTGTGAGTGATAATCCTTTTTTCTCTCACAGATTGCAGTCCATCAGCGCCATCTTGTGACGTGACGTCAGATGTCACAGACATGATTAATGTTCACTGTCCCTTTAAGTTTCGTTCTCAGGAATTGTCCGTTAGCTGACAGCGCGCTGTTTCAAACAGCTGACAATGTTGCAGCACCACATCCATTTACTAAGCCATTGTCCAATACAGCTTAATATCTCCAAAACAATCTACTTATCATGCTGCACGGTGCACATACCCGGCCGCTTTCCCAGTCCTCTCTCAGCCTCTTCGGTCCTCTCAGGTGGGAACAATCTCCAGCTGATTGTGGCGTGTGCAGCTGATCCGTGATGAGAAGTCGATGGTGCAATAATCCAATTATTTGTTTTCCCCGAAAACGATCCTTAATCCAATTTGAAGTGAATCCAATTGTCCAGTTTCACTCAAAAGTACGATTCCACTTATTGTAATGGCAATTTCCTTTTCCTATGTCCTATATATTTTTGCCGTTACTTTCACAGAAGGGTTGAAAAGTGATCCAGACGCAGACACAAACAGATGATTTTCCGCTCCTTAGTTGTGGTTTATGATGATGTTTATTCGTCTTTACATACCAGGGTTAATTTAGCGTTCTAGTGATTCTATGAGCATCTGCCGGGCTGCTGGAATCGGTATGCTCTTCTCCTACTGTGTCCACACATCTCCTGTCACCTATGACCTCCTTATATACACCCGGTGCAGCTAAACCCCGCCACCCAGTGTTCATAAATAATATTGCACTATACATATAACTTAAATAAACTGACACACCAACATCACCCACAAAATGGCTCCTACACCCTGAACGCAAAAACAACCACAGACAAGAATATATATTTGTAATTATCAAAATGATAACAAAGGCTGAAAAAACAGGAGAAGCCTGTCTTCCCTTGGTCTCCAGGAGAAAACGCCACTGTATATCACCAAGTTTTCATAGTTTTGTGTGTAAAATAGATCGCTGCAGTGAGCACGACTTTATGTATTTGTTTATGGTTTATTTGATATGGAGGCAGTATATAGAAGTTCAGAGAAGAAGCAACCCCTATATATTGTTTATTTTATTTCGTTTCATTTTGGCACCATGGTAGAGGCAAATATAGAGTTAATGTGCGGAGATTGTAATGTCCCGTTTACTAAAATATGTATTGTTTTATGACGTTGACAAAATAGTCACTGAGCTACATTTTGCTGCACTCAAGCATACATCTGAAGACAAGAGTTGTGTCTTCCTTTGGCCACAAGGGGGAGTATTGTATATTTATATATTGTATAGATGTTGCAACTATACAGAGCTTTGGCAATACTATATATAACTGAGGTCATGCTAATAAAGCTATTGAATTGAGTATACCTTTAAGTGAGCGCTTCTGTCAGGAGGAAACAAAGGTTCACCAACACATTGCACTCTACTGCTGAGAAAGGCTGTGCAAAGACGTGAAACGATGTGCTGCAATGTCTGTGTATTTTTGAAGAAAGTAATAACTCACACTGTGTCTTAACACTTTAATTTATTTAATTATTTCCCCCCTTCATTTGAGAAACATTATCCAATGATTTATTATGTTTGTGTTACACACACACCATTACTGAATTAATTCTAAAAACAAGAATAACCTACATACAACAATAGGGAGCCCTGGATCAAGGACAGACTGTCACGATCTGTCTTTGTGGTGTTCTATTTCGTATATGGCTTCGCCCTCTAAGGCTATCGCTATTGGGTTTACCCTTCTGCGCCCCCGCGCAGTACTGAAAACACTTGTAGTCCACGCCCACCCGCTAGGTGGGCCCCACCCTCGGGCCTCCTTCCGGTATAAATAGGGAGGTTGCCCCGCGATCTGCTCCCTCTTTTCTTCAGCAACCAGCAGTTTACTGAAGCACGAGAAAAGCAACATCATGAGCAATAAAGAGTGTGTCCGTATGTGCCCTTCGTGCAATACGGGCTACATTATGAGCTACGATTTGCATCCAATATGCGCAGCCTGTCTGGGGCCAGAGCACGCGGACGCGGCTCTCAGCCAGCAGGTCGCATGTCCTCACTATGTGCGTCTTCCTTCATCCGACAGGAAGCGAAGGGCGGACGCTCTAGCTGCTGCGGGTGAGGAAGACGTCTGGGATGGGCAGGAGCCCATCCAGAACACACCACCGTCGTGTCACCAGCTGCCTATGACCTATCGGTTAATAGCCAGCAGGATTCGTTACAAAAGCCTGCGCATTTTTAATCTATCGATTAATAAACTGCGGAGCACAGTAACTACACCAGCTGCCTTCAATCTGGTGATTAGTAGGCAGCATGGTTCGCTGCAGGGTTCTGGTGGTTATAACTTTCGGTTATTAAACCACAGACCTCGCGGCATTCCTCTATCCGAGATACGCCACCTACACACAGTGACAATAAGCCCATGAGCGCCGTGGTAACGCCTCATGTGGTTATCACTGCACACACCTCCACCCATCCTCTGAGCGTGTACGCGCATCATGATGAGAGGCGGAGTGAATGCAACGTGTGGAGGCCTCCTCACAGCCTTTTCGCTAGGCCCACCTGGGGTGGCCTCACGGGGCCTCCGCCCCCCCCACCAGGAGAGGGGGGGTAAAAAGGGAGTGAGGTACTCCCGTTCGGCGTCTGCTCCATGAGAGCCGCCGAGGAAGCAGAGCGGCCTTGACGGTTGGGGAGGCAGTGTGAGGAAAATAAAAGAAGATTATTTCCCAACATGTTGGCTGAGTCATCAGTTTCAAATGTGTTTCACATATCCCCCACTCTGGCCGGTGAGCCAGCTGCCATGACCTATCGGTTAATAGCCAGCCGGGTTCGGTACAAAAGCCTGCGCTATTTAATCTATCGATTAATAAGCTGCGGAGCACAGTAATTACACCAGCTGCCTTCAATCTGGTGATTAGTAGGCAGCAGGGTTCGCGGCAGGGATCTGATGGTTATGACCCTTTGGTTATTAAACCACAGACCTCGCGACATTCTTCTGTCCGAGATACGCCACCTATACACGGTCATAATAAGCCCAGGAGCGCAGTGTTAACGCTTCATGTGGATATTACTGCACACACCTCCACCCATCCTCTGAGCGTGTACACGCCTCATGATGCGAGGCGGAGTGATACGCAGCGTGTGGAGGCCTCCGCACAGCCCTTTCGCTCTAGGCCTACCTTGGGTTGCCTCACGGGCAGCGGCGGCGAGGGCTCTGGCGTGGCTCGTCATCATGAGATGGACAGATGGATGAACAGGCTGATCAGCAGAGGGTACACCCTGCAGTTCGTCTCCCCCCCCCCCCCCACAGTTCAACGGGATACAGGTGACATGCCTAACATCCCGTGAACAGTGTCTTGTGCTCCAAGCAGAGCTACGGGAACTCCTGTTGAAAGAGGATATTTCCAGGTTTCCTCAAAGGGAGGAAAATCAGGGGTTTTCACTCCCGTTATTTTTCTAATCCCGAAAAAGACTGGGGCAATGAGACATCCTCGATCTGTCAGTATTTCACATGCTGACGATCAAACAGGGGCTGGAATGTGTTCACCAGGACGACTGGTTCACTTCCACCTGAAGGATGCATACTTCCACGTACCCATCATCCCGAAACACAGGAAATTCCTGCGGTTTCTCATTTCAGGGAATATCAGACCAGACAATCGTCTGCCGTTTGGATATTTCCTGGCTCCTGCCATTTTTGTGTAGAGAAGGCTGGAGCCGCTACACAGAGGAGGGATGAGAGGGTGGTTTCCTTTGGACGACCTGCTAGTTGCTGGCTCGCTCCAGGGAGGAAGTCGCTTTACAGACGGTACATGATCTGTCAAAGCCTGGGTTTCATAACAAGTTGGAAGAAGAGCTGTTCCCTTCCCTCTCAGACAAACGTTATCTGGAGTGGAATTAAAAACTCAGCCAGCAGCAGAGCGCTCTCTGGCAGCGAGTGAGAAACTGACAGCTCTCCTCCGGCGTGTCACAAACCACACAGGCCTCTCCCTAACGCAGCTGCTCGGCATTAGCGTCAGCTGGTCACGGGGGGGATTCCCCTGGGTCTCCCCCACAGGGGGAGTCTCCAGAGGAGCTTCATTCACATGCAGAAGCCTGCTGTTTTAACCTATTGGTTTATAAACTGCAGAGCTCGAGGCATTCCTCTGTCCCAGATATGCCTTACACACGGTCATAATAAATCCACGAGCACTGTTATAACGCCTCGTGAGGACAGCATACACACACCTCTCATCCTCTGGGCGTGTACGCGCCTCATGATGAGAGACAGAGTGGAATGCAGCGTGTGGAAACTCCCTCGCAGCTTTTTTGCTTCACGGGCAGCAGCGGCGAGGGCGTGGCACGTCACCATGACGACCATTACGGCACATCACAGAGAAGCCTCTCCCCCCAGCAGTTCCATGGGATGCAAGAAACACTCCCGTTATCCCAGGAACAGTGTTATTTCCGGCGAATTTAACCGAGGGGCTCGCAGAACGCAGCAGCCGTGCTATGCGAGGAGTATGGAGACTCAGACCGGTGTCACGCACACTGGCGCCTCAGTGGGATTTGGCTTTGGTGTTACGCGCACTAAAGAAAAACCCCACTTGAACCTGATCAGGTTCCCCTTAACTGTATTCAGCCAAAGTAGTACTGCTTTTGGGCTCTATCAGAGGAAAGGGTGATCTGTCTGCTCTCCCGGTGGCTCCGTCATGTCTCCGGATCCATGGAGATGCAGTTCAGCTGTTTTACGCCCTAACCCGGCTTCATGCCTATAAGGTCATCACAACTATTTTAGGTCAAGAGTGATCACCCTGGCTGGCTTCTTCCCCCCTCCTTACAGGTCGGAGGAAGAAGAAACATCTCATCTCCTCTGCCCGGTGCGCGCGCTGTCTGCTATGTAGCGCGCACGGCGGCATTGCGCCGTTCTCAGCGCCTGTTTGTGCATTACAGAGAGCGCTCGATCGGGCAACCTCTGTCTACACAACGGCTGTCACACTGGCTGTGTGAGGCTGTGTCACAGGCATATGTCTCCTCTGGGGTGGAGCCCCCGGAGAATATCAAAGCGCACTCAACCAGAGGAATGTCCTCCTCCTCGGTGTTGCGCGGAGGAATGTCAGTGGAAGATATTTGCACGGCTGCATCTTGGTCTTCCCCCTGTTCATTTATTCAATTTTATTTGAGGGATGTCTCCCTTTCCTCTCTGACACGCCCTGTACTGGGTGTCCTGTCAGAGTGAGTGACGTCAGGGATCCAGCTGTGCGCCTCTCTCCTGCCTCGCGGCACACAGAGAGCGGCCCTTTTTCCCCTCGTAGGAGAGGGACGTTCCCCTTCCTCTGACACACTTCGTAGGGAGTGCCTGGTCAGAGTGAGTGACGTCAGGGATCCATCTGAGAGCTCTCCTACCTGGCTGACACGGAGAGAGCGGCTGTTCCCCCTCTATGATCGCAGGACAGGGTGGGACCTTCGTCTCTACTTTCTCACAGCGGTCGGTATGTATTGTTCCCAGCCTTCACCTCGTCAGGAAAACAGGTATGTTTGCTCCAGGGACGGGGATGTGCCATTACGCATGGCACAACAGGCAGGGGGGTGTTATTAAGCAGGTATGTCTGTGCTTCTAGTACTGGACGGACCCAGTGGGGCGCAGACTACATCATGCTTCGCCCTTAACCCAATAGCGATAGCCTTAGAGGGCGAAGCCATATACGAAATAGAACTGAGGTTACCTACTGTAACCCAGCTTCTATGAGTATTGGCGCAGCCCTCTAAGCGCTGGGCCCCACTGGCTCTACGAATAGCTGAAGAAAAGTTATATTGTATGGGAGCAGATCGCCGGGCAACCTCCCTATTTATACCGGAAGGAGGCCCGAGGGTGACGCCCACCTAGCGGGTGGGCGTGGACTACAAGTGTTTTCAGTACTGCGCGGGGGCGCAGAAGGGTAGCGATAGCCTTAGAGGGCTGCGCCAATACTCATAGAAGCTGGGTTACAGTATGTAACCTCAGTTTTGTCTTGTCTATATCTGTTTTTGGTTTTCTGTCTGCGTTGTGTTTTGTCTTGTTTGGATTTGTCTGTGGTTCCCTGTCGTTAGTTTCCCTGGTGTGTCTGATTACCCGATTGTGTTCACCTGTGGCCCCTGTGTTTTCTCCTCCCTCCTCACCAGTGTCTTGTTTGTGTGATTAGTCCAACCCGGTATCACGGCAAGACTGAACATGTGACGATTTACCATGCTGGGAGACGTGAACATGTCACGGTTTCGTCCTGTTAACTGTGATGGTTATTCTCGCGTCCAGGAAAGAGAAGCTTAAAAAGGAGACTAAATGGAGTCTCTGAGATGTTTTCAAATTGGTACTTTAATTAATAAAAAAGGCGCGGTAAAGTCACAAACAGAATATTGTCCGACAGAAAAGCAGCTGCCTCTGGCCCTCGCTAGCAGAGAAAAGAGGCCGAACCGCTCAGGTGCTGCTATTATATAGCTTCTGCAGGCTCCTCCCTGGGGGCCGGCTCTCCGACTATTTAATGTCCGTTGTTACACATATCACAGTATACAGACATTGTACATTCAATATATATCTAAACACTCCTTTTCTCCTCCTTAACTCTTTCAGGACTTTCCATTCAACACATTCCAAACGCTGTAATCAACACTCCAAAAAATACAGGAAATCCTTCACAGCAATTCGATTTCCGGTCGCTCCGAATGTTGTGACATGCTACCCACATCTGTAAACGATAACTTACTCAAATAAACTGTACCTTCATTTAATATCCAACAATAATAATATCTCGACGTCTATAGTTGTAGTGTTGAAATCAGTAGGTTTCGGTGTGCAACATCATATCATATCGCTGCTAAATTCACCTCTATAGGAAATGGTATATTAGCCTCATGCTAAATGCTAACCGGAGGTGAAGGATTTTCAGAATAAAAGTCTAACTGGTTGTGCACAAGAACTTCTGGTTTTTCAGTATAAAACAGCATTTAAACTAAAGGTACATTTAAGGTACATTATGCCATCAAAACATTGATTTTAATTTCTAACAGTCCCCTTAAAACGTGACAGCTACACGGTATTGTTAACCCATGTTAACCAGTGGAGAAATAACCGGAAATACCAAGCAAATGCTACCCCGACGTAATGATTTATTTTGTAATAGTCACACTCGATTACAGCGATTTTCTTGTTGCCCCAGCTGGTCGACACCTCTTTTAGCATAAACAAAGGCTACATTAATGTATTAAATCGATTTTAATCCATGCGTGTGGATGTGGAATTAACGGACGTGACGTTGTGCGATTGAGTTGCCAAGCAACAGCTTCGGTTCATGTTAATTTACAAACTATTCAACTAAAACCGTAGTTATATTTAAAAACATGTTAGAAGGCCTCACGAAATACTTTAATGCACATTAAAATGTAAATGTGAAGGAATGTGTGTATAACAAAATACATCGGTCATTAAACGATACAATAATACTTTATTCCGAGTGTGCTTGCTTTACTCTTTGAAAGTCATTTCATAACGGCTTTGTAATACACGGTTCGGCTGCATTAAATATGACATATCTGCCGTAGTTCTCTATTTATAGAGCCCTGCTGAGAAGACTTCTGGACAAACAGGAAAACTGCCGCCAAAACTGAAAACGTGACGTGGATCATAAATATATAAGCAATTATACAACATCTTACATTTCTTTTCACACAATGCGTCTCCTTGCAGTATCAACACTAATTCGGCTGACTTTTATATTTGATCCAATTGGTAGATAGGCTGTATTTACACCATAACGGTGCACAGCTGATAGAAAGGGACACCTGGTGGTCAAAGCACGTTATTGAATTTTATTGTTTTATTATTAGATATTAATAGGATCTCTATAAAGTATATTCATTACTCGTTATTCTCTACTAATAGTTCATTAAAGACTGTATATAATGACTAGTTTGAACATCCCTTTCAAGATTTCAAGATTTTATAAGCTAAGGTTTATTGACATATCATATTATACACAACTACTGTGTAGTTATGCAATGAATGAAAAACTTGGGTCGCAGGTTCCTCAACAGTGCATTACAAGACATCTATCAATATGTGTGTATACTCCACCATTAAACTGTCATTCTGCACATTTCTTATACTATCTACATACATCTTATAAGAGTATAATACATATGTATAATATCAGTTTAATAATAAACAAATAATAAACAAATAAGTGCTTAAACATAGTTAACATTGCAGGAAAGCAATATATTAGACGTTAAGTACTTTGTCAGGCTTAATATTTATCTGTAGATTCAAATGTCACTGTGTGTGTTGTGTGCTCTGCATGTGTGACCATTAAAGAATCAGAATCAGAATACCTTTATTAGTTCCACAGAGGGGAAATGTGCAGCGTTACAGCAGGAAAGAGCCACAGACAGCATAGTGTTGCATATCTTACGTGCGTTAAAAAAGTACTAAGTTAGAATAAAATAAACAATATGCTAAAAAAGTACTAAGTTATAATATAATAAACAATATGCTAAAAAAAAGATAAAAAGTTAGATAATTTTCAAAAATACAGATCAAAAACAAAACGGCATATATATTGATTTAGTCGCCAGGTATAAATTACACAGTTATTAATGGCATATATATTGCACATATAGCACATATATTGCACAAAGTTGGTTTGTATTTAGCAGCAAGGGGTGTTATAGTCTGTGTTGTGGTGTGTGTAGGAGGGTCTACTAGGGGCAGTGCTGGTTGTAAAGACTGACCGCTGCAGGAAGGAAGGACCTGCGGTTTCAAGAGGGTTTCATCCCTCCATATTCTTCTTAAAGCTTTTTTCTTATTCAAAATAAGACCTTAACCTAAAGTACTCTTTAATGTTTAAATTAAGCCTTATTAGTTTGTCTGTTTTGCACATCCTCCTATTAATATCTAATAATAAAATAATACAATTCAATAACGTGCTTTGCCCACCAGGTGTCCCTTTCTATCAGCTCTGCACGGTTATGGTGTAAATACAGCCTATCTACCAATTGGATCAAATATAAAAGTCAGCCGAATTAGTGTTGATACTGCAAGGAGACGTATTGTGTGAAAAGAAATGTAAGATGCTGTTTAATTGCTTATATATTTATGATCCAGGTCACGTTTTCAGTTTTGCCGGCAGTTCTCCTGTTTGTCTATAAATAGAGAATTACGGCAGATATGTAATATTTAATGCAGCCGAACCGTGTATTACAATGCCGTTATGTGATGACTTTCAAAGAGAAAAGCAAGCACACTCGGAATAAAGTATTATTGTATTTTTAAAAAACGTTTTCAGATTTCACATCACATAAACACCAAATCCCAGCATGCATTGCGGATAACCATCCAATCATCGAGCTGAGGATCTTGCCTACGTCTGTTTCCGGTTTCGTTTAATGACCGATGTATTTTGTTATACACACATTCCTTCACATTTACATTTGAATGTGCATTAAAGTATTTCGTGAGGCCTTCTATCATGTTTTTAAATATAACTACAGTTGTAGTTGAATAGTTTGTAAATTAACATGAACCGAAGCTGTTGCTTGGCAACTCAATCGCACAACGTCACGTCCGTTAATTCCACATCCACACGCATGGATTAACATCGATTTAATACATTAATGTAGCCTTTGTTTATGCTAAAAGAGGTGTCGACCAGCTGGGGCAACAAGAAAATCGCTGTAATCGAGTGTGACTATGAAAAAATAAATCATTACGTCGGGGTAGCATTTGCTTGGTATTTCCGGTTATTTCTCCACTGGTTAACATGGGTTAACAATACCGTGTAGCTGTCACGTTTGAAGGGGACGAAACCGTGACATGTTCACGTCTCTCAGCATGGTAAATCGTCACATGTTCACGTCTTGCCGTGATACCGGGTTGGATTAGTCTTGTGTGTATTTAAGTTCTGGTTTTTCTGTCTGTCTTTGTCGGTTCGTCTTTTGTCATGACTAGTTCGTCGGTGAGTGTTCTGTTTTGTCTTTGTTGTTCACCTAGCCTTGAAATAAAGGAATTTGCACTTTAATCTGCATTTGGGTCCTACCTGCTTCACACACCGTGACAGTACGAACCGACCACATTATGGGCCCAGCAGACTCAGCCCTTTTGATGCGACAGGCGGAAAGTCTTGGATACTCTCTGGAGTACATTTTTTAAACATGGAAAGGCGCCTCATCTAGACGGGGTAGAGAGGCTGCGTTGAAGGAGGCACGTCAGGAGGTTGCTCGCAAGCCCTGGCTCTGGAGCTTGTTGCCCGAGTGGCTTAGGGTTTTCTCACATAGCCCTGAGTACCAGGCTTCATGTTCTGACCCTTTCCTGGGGTCTGGTCTGGCGTTTGGAGGTCCACGAAGCCTCCAAAAGACTCCTAAAGGACGAAAGGCCAGGGTTCCAGCGCCAGTTCCGGCTCCAGTGCCGGACCCAGCAGCCATGGTTCCGTGCTCCAGTACCATCCCACATAGCCATTGTACCGTGCTCCAGTACCACCCCACACAGCCATGGATCCGTGTTCCGGTTCCTTGCCCAGCAGCCATGATTCCGGCTCCAGTGCCGGCCCCAGCAGCCATGTTTCCGGCTCCAAAACCGGCCCACACAGCCATGATCCAGGCTTCAGCTCCGGACCTTACAGCCATGTTTCCGGCTCCAGAACTGGATCTTACAACCGTGGTCCCTGCACCAGAGCTGGCCCATACAGTCATGGTCCCGACTCCAGCACCTCGTCTCCTGCTGGCTCCCTAGCCGACGCCAGCTCCCCGAGTCTTGTCGGAGTACCGGCCGACTCCAGCACCTCGTCTCCTGTTGGCTCTCCAACCAACACCAGCTCCCCGAGTCTTGTCGGCGTACCGGCCGACTCCAGCACCTCGTCTCCTGCTGGCTCCCCAGCCGACGCCAGCTCCCCGAGTCTTGTCGGTGTACCGGCCGACTCCAGCACCTCGTCTCCTGCTGGCTCCCCAGACGACGCCAGCTTCCCGTGTCCTGTCGGCGTACCGACCGACACAAGTTCCCTCTCAAGTCCCCTCTCAAGTCCCCTCTCAAGTTCCTACCCGAGTCCCCTCTCCAGTTCCTACCCGAGTCCCCTCTCGAGTTCCCTCTCGGGTCCCCTCTCGAGTCCCCTCTCGAGTCCCCTCTCCAGTTCTCTCTCCAGTTCCCTCTCGAGTCCCCTCTCCAGTCTCCTCTCAAGTCCCTTCTCGAGTCCCCTCTCCAGTCTCCTCTCAAGTCCCTTCTCGAGTCCCCTCTCAAGTTCCCTCTCCAGTTCCCTCTCCAGTTCCCTCTCAGGTCCCCTCTCGAGTCCCCTCTCTAGTCACCTCTCAAGTTCCTACCCCAGTCCCCTCTCGAGTCCCCTCTCGAGTCCCCTCTCCAGTTCCCTCTCCAGTTCCCTCTCGAGTTCCCTCCTTTAGTCCCTCCTTTAGTCCCTCCTTTAGTCCCTCCTTTAGACCCCTCTCTAGTCCCTCCTTTAGTCCCCTCTCTAGTCCCTCCTCTAGTTCCCCTCACGAGTCCCCTCTCGAGTTCCCTTCTCTTGTTCCTCCTCTAGTCCCTCCTTTAGTCTCTCCTCTAGTCCCCTCTCGATTCCCCTCTCGAGTCCCCTCTCTAGTTCCCCTCTCGAGTCCCCTCTCGAGTTCCCCCTTGGTTCCCCTCTCGAGTCTCCTCTCGAGTCCCCTCTCGAGTCACGTCTCAAGTCCCTACCCAATGTCCTGGTCCGTTGGAGGTTCCGCTGGGGGTCCTGCCAACTCCATGTCCTGTCCCGTTGGAGGCCCCGTCGACTACTCCTCTGCCGGGGTTCCTACCAATCGTATGTCTGTCCCGTTGGAGGTCCCGCCGTCTACTCTCCTGCCGCGGGTCCTGCCAGCTCCTTGTCCTGTCTCGTTGGAGGTCCCGCCAAATACTCTCCTGCCGGGGGTCCTGCCAACCCAGCGGCTGTCGACCACAAGCCGCTCACCTTCGCCATGTCAAAAGTGGCGGAGCCTTGGTCGGCACATCAGCAGCGGCAGCTGTCCTACATATCAGAGTTCACTACGGACATTAAGCACGTGGCTGGCAAGTCGAACGTGGTTGCAGATTGCCTCTCCAGAGTCGTCATCGGTGCCGTCCAGTTGGGCCTGGACTATACTCGCATGGCGGCGGACCAGGTCACAGATCCCGGCGTCCATGCTCTGAAGGTGGAGGGCGCGGGGCTGCGCTTGGAGGACGTGATGTTTGGCGACGCGGGCGTTACCCTCCTGTGTGACGTTTCCACGGGCCTGTCGCGGCCAGTCGTTCCCACCAGCTGGAGGCGCTCTGTGTTCGAGGCAGTGCACGGCCTGTCACACCCCGGCGTTAAGCCTTCGGTGCGCTTGGTGGCCGCGAAGTTCGTCTGGCATGGGCTGAAAAAGGACGTGAGGACTTGGGCTGGTGAGTGCGTGGCTTGTCAGTGCGCAAGGCCGAGCACGTCTGGAGCACGGTGGACCGGGTGAAGGCTGCTCACCTGGACTTAGACCAGCCGGTGGTGCTGGCTCGACCTCCGCGATGGGGCCGCCCCCCGACCTCGACCCCTGTCACGGATGTAAGACCTGTTGTTCCGGTCCCTCCCCTTCCGGGGGCCGCACAGGCGGAAGTCACTTTTCCGACTCCCGTGCTCAGGAGTCGTGTGGGTCAGCGTGTCGTTGCTCCCCGCCATGCTGATTTTGTTTATGTGTGAATTCTGGGGGGGCTTGAGTGGTGACACGTTATTGGACATAATTCACCTTCAGGCTTGTGTTGCAACACGGACCCATTAGAGTGGGACACCGGAAGTTAAATTAATTCAGGCTAGCATGACATGCAGTAGTAACAAGTGTATTCCAGTCTTGTGTTTGAATGTATAATAAAGTGTGGAGTTCTATACTGAACACATCGCCTCCGACTCCCATTCATCGGCTCTACACTATGTTAGTTCCTTGTGTATACGTGTATAATCGGTCTGCAGCTTTGTGAACATTCAATTTCGAAGATTTTCGATGTTACAGTCAACTGAAGTCGTATGGAAACTTTGATTATTTTGAATATGTTGCCCTTCAGCTGAAATGCTCCTCTCGAGCTCTGTTCCTAAATATCTATAGACCACCCAAATACTGTGCAAGCTTTTTTGATGACTTTACTGAACTGCTGTCTATAGTGTGTATTGACTTTGACCGTCTAGTCATTGTTGGTGATTTTAACATCCATGTTGACAACCCCCAGGACAGAGGGGCAAAATAACTGTTTTGTGTTCTTGATAGCTATGGACTGACTCAGCATGTGACGGAGCCCACGCACAATAAGGGGCACACTCTGTACTTAATTATCTCAAAGGGTCTGAATATCTCTAAGGTTGTGGTGACTGATGTTGCACTCTCTGACCATTCCTGTGTTTTCTTTGAGAGCTCTATTTCTGTTCACAAATTTTTTCAAAAAGAGGTAACCACAAAGCGATATTTAACTGAAAATACTAGGGAAATGTTTACTCTTGCCCCCTGCTAACATCTCAGTAAATGAGCTAGTAGATCATTTTAATTCAAAAATTCAAAATGTTATAGATGCCATTGCTCCAACTAAGGTAAAGGAAGTGTCTGGCAAGAAAATATCTCCATGGAAAAAGGCCATGACCGTGAAAACAGAAAAAAGAGAATGTCGAAAAGCTGAACGCAGGTGGCGAAAAACAAATCTCCAGGTTCACTTTGAAATCTATAAAGAGAGACTTGGCCTTTATAATTTGGAATTGAAAAACGCACGACAATCGTTCTTCTCTGACATCATTACCAAAAACAAAAACAACGCACGTGCCTTGTTTGCTACCGTCGACAGACTAACTAACCCCCCAGTGTCAGTAGCCTCTGAATTTCTATCCACCAGGGCGTGCAATGATTTTGCCTCCTTTTTCACTGACAAAATTCAGAAAATCAGACAAGCAGTCAGTGCCTCTGCATCAGGAACAGCAAATGTGTTGTCACTGTGTCCACTTAACATCAATTCAAACACCATGACACAATTCCGTCAGATTAATGATAAAAACCTAGAGGACATTATACAACTTCTGAAATCCTCCTCCTGCTGCCTTGATATTATTCCAACAGGATTTTTTAAAGATGTTTTGCCTTGCATGGCCTCAGATCTACTTCATATAGTAAACAAATCTCTTCACTCAGGTATTTTTCCACAGGCCCTGAAAACTGCAGTCATTAAACCGCTCTTAAAAAAGAATAATCTAGATGCTTCAGTAACGAACAATTACAGGCCCATATCAAACCTTCCATTTCTAGGTAAAATTATTGAAAAAGTTGTTTTTCAACAGTTGAGTAATTTCTTGCATGTAAATAACTGTTTCGATGTGTTCCAGTCAGGCTTTCGTCCAAACCACAGCACTGAGACTGCTCTTGTAAAGGTCTTTAATGACATCCACTTAAACACAGACAGTGGTAGAACTTCAGTGTTAATATTATTAGATCTCAGTGCTGCGTTTGACACTGTTGACCACAGCATATTACTAGACCGACTGGAAAACTGGGTGGGACTTTCGGAAACAGTTCTAAATTAGTTTGAATCCTACTTAAAGGACAGAAACAACTTTGTTTCTATAGTTAAATACACATCTGAGTTGACAAATATGACATGTGGGGTTCCTCAAGGCTCCATCTTGGGGCCTCTTCTCTTTAACATCTACATGCTACCACTGGCTCAGATAATGAAAAACAACAAAATAATTTACCATAGCTATGCAGATGACACACACATTTACGTAACAAATTCACCAGGAGACTATGCTCCAATTCAAACACTGAGTAAGTGCATTGAACAAATCAATGACTGGATGTGTCAGAACTTTCTCCAATTAAACAAAGGTAAAACTGAGGTAATGGTTTTTGGAGCCAAGTCAGAACGTATAAAAGTTAGCGCTGAGCTTCAGTCTGCAATATTCAAAACAACAGATAAAGCCAGAAATCTAGGTGTAGTCATGGACTCTGACCTGAGTTTCAACAGTCACATTAAAACAGTTACTAAATCAGCCTACTATCACCTAAAGAATATATCTAGGATTAAAAGACTAATGTCACAGCAGGATTTGGACAAACTTGTCCATGCTTTTATCTTCAGTAGACTCGACTACTGCAATGGTGTCTTCACAGGTCTCACTAAAAAATCTATTAGGAAGCTGCAGCTGATTCAGAACGCCGCTGCTCGAGTCCTCACTGACACTAAGAAAGTGGATCACATCACTCCTGTTCTGAAGTCTTTACACTGGCTTCCTGTGTGTCAAAGAATAGATTTCAAAATACTGCTGCTGGTTTATAAAGCACTGAATGGTTTAGGCCCAAAATATATTTCTCACCTCCTGCTAAATTATGAACCATCCAGATCTCTCAGGTCTTCAGGGACTAATCAGCTTTCTGTCCCCAGAATCAGAACTAAACATGGCAAAGCAGCGTTCAGTTATTATGCTCCAAATATCTGGAACAAACTCCCAGAAACCTGCAGGTCCGCTGCAACTCTGACTACTTTTAAATCCAGGCTGAAGACTTTTCTTTTTGTCGCTGCTTTTAATTGAACTATTCATATCTTAGACTGCACTGTAACTTTTATCCATGTACTTTTTCTTTTAATGTTTAATTGAACTATTCATATCTTAGACTGCACTGTAACTTTTATCCATGTATTTTTTCTTTTAATGTTTATTTGTATTAGCTTTTCTTTTTAATGACTGATTTTAAATGCCATTTTCTTAATGTCTTTCATTTTTTGTAAAGCACTTTGAATTGCCTTGTGTTGAAAAGTGCTATATAAATAAACTTGCCTTGCCTTGCCTATGTGTTGTGGACTAATGCATTCAAGTTAGTTCACATTTGAGTTGTTATTGCCCCTGTTGACAATTGTGTGGATAATATGTAGCCTATAGTCAATGGAATTTCACATTTTGCTCTCCAATGTATGTTATTTTAATGTTGACACATAATACTATAACTCTATATTTGACAGGAGCATTGTTGAAATTCCTAGGTCGAACTAAGCATGCAGAACCACAAGTCAAGAGGACAGAGGAGCCAGGGTGAGAAAGAAGAAATAAGGAGAGAGGGCCCATGCAGAGAGGCAGACGTCAGTCATGAGGAATCAGGCACACAAGTCAAGAGGACAGAGGAGCCAGATCCCAGTGGTGAGGAACGCACTGTCATTTCATTTCACTGTAATTTTACTTTTCACATATCACTTTATTCACTATTCAGCTTAGTTATTTATTCAGTTATTTTATTACTGGTACTGCTAATTGGACTATGCATATTGTTGTATATTGTATATACGTATGTATTTACTACTACTACTTACAAAATGGAGGGTTGTAGCTTTGTGTCAGTACATATTTCAGGGTTTTTGTATGCCTTTGTTCATCTCAATTCTAATACTCATAGGCGACTACAACTCATGCCGATGCCGAGGCCCAGTTCTCCCTTCCCACCACCCCAGGAGCATTGTGCTAGGTAAAACTCTCATTCAATAAAAGTAGTCTTTTAAAGGTGGGGTAGGTAATTTTGGAGAAACCAGCTCGAGTGCACTAGAATTTGAAAATACACAGCCGGAAAAAATCTGCCACTTCCTTACAGAGCCCCTCCTCCAACACACACGAACGCGCACATGACCAATGAGGGCACGAGATAAGTTTGTGCACAGATGGAAGGCTGACAGGCAGGTAGGCCATCCAGTTATTTTAGCCGGGCCGGCTAAAATGATTGGTCGTGCTTTTTACAGTACCACGGCTTCCACAGATGACATTTCTTTATGGATTTTTTGTCAAAGCACTTAAGATATTCATTGCTATCGGGATGTTAAGATCATTCCATGGAATATAACAAAAAGTGTATATCTTGAGCCGGTTTCTCAAACTTACCTACCTTTAAAGATGAATGCAATTACATTTGAAAAAGTTTTAAACAGAACTGTTGCAGATGCTTGGTCCAAATTCCATAAAACATACCAACCAGTAGTGCCACACTTAGACGAAAATGTACAAAGCCTATTCTTCCACTATTTGTATTCCCACATTATTCACCAAGCCAGCCCATGCTTTAATATAGATATTATGGATATTGTTATAATTCCTGCTGTCTTTTGTGAACTTCTAATTATTTGTAATTGTTCTGTTCCACAGATGCTTGTAAGGTTTCAGCGTTAGAGTCTCTGAGCTTATTGTTTTGTGTTTATTCTGGTGGCCTTGCAGTTTATTTTGATGTTGGCTCTGTCCTCTCGTTTCAGGTGTCATCACTTCCTGTCGTGGTGTGTCACTTGCCAGCTTGATTGTGATCTTCTGTTCTGGATTGTTTGCACCTGTGCCTCATTAACTGTTGTGTATATGTAGCCCTGTTCTCATGTTGTCTTTTGTCGGTTCGTCTTGTATCTATACAAAGTCCATGTCTGTACTCCCTCGTGTAAACATTGAGCATACTAGTCGAACCTAGTGAACTATTGAGTATCCTAGTAGATCCTAGAAACCTTTTTCTTTGTAAAGTCTTTTCGTACTATTAGTTGAACCTAGCGAACTTTTGAGTGTCCTAGTTGATCCTAAAACCTTTTTGTATATTAAAAGGTATTTTTTTAAATCAAGAAAGAATCGTGCATGAGTCTTTGTGAGTCCTTCGTGTCAGAACAAACCGACCATACAAGATGGACTCAGCCGATTCCACCGTGTTAAAGACGGGTTTGCAGGCGCAAGGAACACGCCTGCATCAACATGAGGAACAGCTGACAACAATGAATCAGGGGGTTCAGGACTTAAATGCCCGTCAGCACCACTTCCAGTCAACAGTGACAACGGAAATAAATCACCTGGCGGAGAAAATGCGTGACATACTTATGCACCTCGAGGCACGTCCTGCTGTTCCTGCGGCAGAGTTTTCCGGTCCAGCGGAGGTCGGGTTTGCTGAGATCCCCGTTCAAATACCCATGCCATCGTCTTCACTCCGCCTCGCTTCACCGGAGAAGTTCTCCGGGGATTCTGGAAACTGTCGTCCATTCCTGATACAGTGCGATCTCCATTTCAAACATCAGCCCGCAGCATTTCCCACAGATCAAGCTAAGGTAGCTTTCATAGTATCTCACTTGACGGGAAGAGCGGGAGCCTGGGCAACAGCAGAATGGGCCAGAGACTCGCCTGTTTGCCAGTCGTTAAGGTTATTCATGGGTTCTATGAAAAACATTTTTGACCAGACAGCACCCGGGAGAGAGTCAGCGGGAGCCCTGGTGAACATCAAACAACGGCAGAGGAGAGTGGCGGATTACGCGATCGAATTCCGGACCCTGGCAACGGAGAGTGGATGGAACTCAGCGGCTCTTTTTGATGCGTTTCTGCATGGATTAGCGGATCCCATAAAGGATCAGTTAGCTCCATTAGAGTTGCCTGTAGAATTGGACTCGCTCATCGCCATGGCTATCCGGGTGGACCAACGTCTAGCAGAGAGACGTCGGGAGAGAGGGGAGAAAACAGCTTCCACTCCACTGTTCGGACGGGAGTTACAGAGGGAACACTACGGTTGGCGGAGTAATACCCGGACTTCGTCTCCAGAGCGACCAGCGCCCCCTAGCGCCGCGGAGGAACAGATGCAGCTCGGAAGAGCCAAACTCACCCCGGAGGAGCGTCAGCGCCACCTACGGGAGCGGTGGTGTTTCTACTGCGGCCAGCAGGGTCATGTTCTGGCAGCCTGTCCGGCAAAAGATCAGGCTCATCAGCGGGAAGAGGGACGCTGGTGAGCCGAGTGACTTCTTTCAACCCTTCCTCGAGAAGACTGACTCAGGTACAAATGAAACTGAATGATAAAACTGTGACTCAGGATGCATTAATTGATTCTGGGGCTGATGAGAGCTTGTTAGACTGGGAGCTGGCTAAAGAGTTGAACTTAAACATTGTCCTTTTAGATCAGCCATTAGAGGCTAGCGCGTTGGATGGCCGCCTTTTATGTACAGTTACTCATCGCACGGAACCCATAGAAATTGTCATAGATCAGGAGCACCGTGAGCATATTAGCTTTCATTTATTTAACTCAGCTCAACAGCCTCTCATTTTGGGTTACCCTTGGCTTGTTAAACATAACCCTCACATGGACTGGCTTACAGGAAAGGTTAAGGGGTGGGGGAGTGAGTGCTCTCGTTCATGTTTAGCCTCTCATACAGTTTCGAGTGGACCGCACAGATGTGGGAACTTTAAACAGGCGTCAGATAGGGACAGTGTCACTTCTTCTAAACATTCTGACTTTCCTGACTTATCCAAAGTGCCAGAGTGTTACCTTGACATTAAGGAGGTGTTTAACAAAACACGAGCTACTTCCTTGCCTCCCATAGACCGTATGATTGCCCCATAGACCTTCTCTCGGGCTCTACTATCCCCAAAGGACGGTTGTATTCTCTCTGGTCCTGAAAGGGAGGCCATGGAAGAGTATATCGGATCATCACTCAAAGCTGGCTTGATTCGGCCATCATCATCCCCAGCAGCAGCAGGTTTCTTTTTTGTAGGGAAAAAGGACGGTTCATTAAGGCCCTGTATTGATTACAGTCCACTTAATCAGATCACAGTTAAGAACAGATATCCCCTTCCACTCATCTCTACGGCATTCGATCTGTTACAGGGAGCCAAGATATTTACCAAGCTTGACTTAAGGAATGCATATCATCTTGTGCGCATCCGGGAGGGGGATGAGTGGAAAACAGGTTTCAATACACCTACGGGACATTACGAATATTTGGTGATGCCTTTTGGACTTTGCAATGCACCTGCTGTTTTCCAAGCCCTCATTAATGATGTGTTAAGAGATTTCCTGAATGTTTTCTGTATCTCGATGATATTCTCATCTTTTCTCCAGATAAGAAAACTCATGTTAACCATGTTCACCTTGTTCTTCAGAGACTCCTGGCTAACCATCTGTTTGTAAAAGCCGAAAAATGCGAGTTTCATGTGAACTCTGTGGCATTTTTGGGCTTTGTGATTTCCCCTAACAAGGTGGAAATGGACCCAGCTAAGGTCAGTGACGTGGCTAATTGGCCCACGCCAGACTCTAGAAAGAAAGTTCAGCAATTCCTGGGGTTTGCTAACTTTTACAGACGGTTCATATGCAATTTCAGTGCTATTGCCTCTCCTCTCCATGCCCTTACCTCTGCCCATGTTCAGTTTGTGTGGAATCCACAGGCAGAGAAATCTTTCCTGGAACTGAAGAGGAGGTTCACCACAGCTCCCATCCTGACTGTACCTGATCGCCACCGACAGTTGGTGGTGGAAGTGGACGCCTCCAACGACGGCGTTGGAGCTATACTGTCCCAGAGGTCAGCGGGGGACAACAAGCTTCATCCGTGTGCATATCTCTCCCGTAAGCTATCTGCTGCTGAGAGGAATTACGACGTGGGAAATCAGGAACTGTTGGCTGTGAAGATTGCTTTGGAGGAGTGGCGGCACTGGTTGGAGGGAGCGGAGCAGGATTTCCTGGTCTGGACGGATCATAAAAACCTGCAATACATCAGGAAGGTCAAACGTCTGAACTCTAGGCAGGCCAGATGGGCTTTGTTCTTTAATAGATTTAGGTTCACTCTGTCATATCGACCTGGTTCGCAGAATGGAAAGCCTGATGCACTCTCCAGGATGTTTGATCCTGAGCCAGTCCCCAAGAGTCCAGACCCCATTCTGCGGCCAGACCGAGTGATAGGGAGTGTGACCTGGCCCATTGAAGCCAAGGTCAAACAGGCAAACGTTGGAAATCCTGTCCCATGAGGGTGGCCTCAGAATCGCTTGTTTGTGCCGGAGCAACTTCGATCTCAAGTTGTTCATTGGGCCCATACGTCTTTACTTACCTGTCATCCTGGAAACAAAAGGACCCTTTTCATGGTGAGACACAGATTCTGGTGGCCGGGGATGTGGAAGGATGTTGCAGAATATGTGGCAGCGTGCCCTGTGTGCGCCAGGAACAAAACTTCTTGGCAAGCTGCGGCAGGTCTTCTCCAACCTCTGCCCATTCCCAACAGAGAAATGGTCTCACATTGCGTTGGATTTGCGTTGGATTTTGTGACCGGATTACCAACATCGGCAGGTAATACCACCATACTCACTGTGGTTGATCATTTTTCTTAAATGGCACACTTTGTCGCCATGCCCAAGTTACCTAATGCCAAAGAAACAGCAGAGGCCATGTTGTCCCATGTGTTCAGGATCCATGGTTTTCCCAGTGATGTCGTTTCAGACCGAGGCCCACAGTTTGTGTCACGTTTTTGGAAGGAGTTTTGTCGCCTAATCCAAGCCACTGTTAGTCTGACCTCCGGATACCACCCACAGTCGAATGGACAAGCGGAGAGGATGAATCAGGATTTGGAGACCTGTTTGAGATGTCTAGCGTCCGAGAAACCTACCACCTGGAGTAAGAATCTGATTTGGGTGGAGTATTGTTGGAGATTTGGAGGGATATCTGGTCCGCTTTTCAAATCTCCGCGCGTTCCTATGAAGCTGGTTATAATACAGGAAGGAATCCATATCTACAAAGTAACCGTTAACAATAATCTACTTTAATGGCAATATGACAATGCAATACAATCATTACAATACAACATGATATATTACAGTTATATTGCAATGCTTAAGGAGTAATGCCGGCTTACTCCTGCTCTAGTCCGCATACTGCAGAGCTACTTTCACCCGAGGGCAGCATGTGAAGAAGAGGCCGAACGCCAGGGATCCACCGGATATATACCAGAGTAAGAAGGAGGGGTTTGGTGTTAGGTCAGCTGGTCATCTTTTCAGGTCATCTCATTGGGAGACGCAACGCAGCAGGAAACGCAGCAGGAAACCAAACAGGCTCACTTTCCAACAAAAGGTCTCAAGGCCTGCATACCTACACCTCCCCCACAGAGCCATAAAACCCTGTTTACTCCAACCAGCCCAGAATGTTTATAGCCATTTGTAGTCCTTACATTTATGAAAGGATAAAACAGAGAAATCAATATAAAACACAAACACAGGTATTGTTTGAACAGTATTCACTTAACTGCTACTGTTGATAAGCACCAGAGAAACCCAAGAGACCTCTCTTAATAGCACAACCACTGTAGCTCGTTCTAAGTTGAATGCAAATCAGGACATGCTCTCACCTTCCCCCATCTTCCTTTGTCCTCAAAAACACATGTCAACAGGCCCCAAATGCAGCTCACAGTTTTACCCAAATTATTCCCATTTTAAGCTTATCCATAGTTTGCTAACATGAATAAATACAAATATAACTCTACAGTATGCGCACAACACTTTACCCACATCAGCCACTGGTATCTCCCCGTTTCAATGTGTCCATGGGTACCAACCTTCATTGTTTCTGGAGCTCGAGAAAGAGGTCACCGTACCATCAGCCCATGATCTGGTTCGCCGCTGCCATCGGGTCTGGGCGGGAGTTCGCCATATGTTGCAGAGGAGTGCCGTTCGCATGAAGGTATTGGCCGACCGGAAACGACGTCCAGCCCCCAAGTACCAGGCCGGACAACGAGTGTGGCTATCTACCAAGGATCTTCCTCTCCATGTCGCCTCCAGGAAGCTGGCGCCCCGGTTCGTTGGTCTTTTTCCCATAGCCAAAGTGATTAACCCTGTTGCTGTCCGTTTATGTCTTCCAAAGTCCATCAAGGTCCACCCCACGTTTCATGTCAGCAAGTTGAAACCGGTCAAAGAGAGCAGACTGGTCCCCGCCTCCACGCCCCCTCCACCTCCCCGGATTGTCGACGGAGGTCAAGTGTACACTGTGGACAAAATACTGTCTGAAAGGAAGAGGGGCAGAGGAAGACAGTTCTTGGTCGACTGGGTAGGGTATGGATTAGAGGATAGGTGTTGGATCCCAGGCAGCTTCATTGTGGACAAGACCCTTATATCTGACTTCGATAGAGAACAGTCTCAGGCTTCAGGGACGTCTGGAGCCGTCCGTAAGAGGGGGGTTACTGTAAGTAGTGATGGCAGTTTGACACTGAAGCTTCGAACGGAGCTTCAACCCTGGACTTCCTATTCCATAGAAGCAGTGCTTTGAAGCTTGCTTCAAATCACGTGGCATATGACGTCCGAAGCAATAACTGCTTCAAATCACGTGACATGTGACGTCCGAAGCAGCAACTGCTTCATTTCCGGAATGAATCAACTGACTGGTTCACGGTCCATTCACGCGATTCAATGCACTGCCTCGTCTCGATTCTGACAGGTGACAGGTTGAAACAGTTTCAAACTTGAGTGCTTCAACACTTTATGACCGCTCTAAACAATGCACAATTTGTGGGTTGCTGTCGTAGTTTGCGTTGTTGCTGTTGAGTTGTTGTTGTTATTGCATTTGATATCATTATAGAGCAAGCCAGGAAGTAAGATAGGTCGTTCTGGCTCGGGAAACACTTTGAAATGTGGAGAGGTTGTGAACAAAAAGACAATTATCAGTAATATAAAAACAGTTAAATATTTCAAGGAATAGATAGCCCAGTGGATAGAGCCGGCGGCCCGAATGCGGCAATGTCTTCCGCGCAGCTGGTTCAAAGCCCGGAATGGACGTATTTTAATCATTGCTTTTCAACTTTAATAACTGATAAAAGGCCCTCACCGCCCAAAAACATGTCTAGCACTCTCTAGTTTCTTCTCAATAACCCAATACACACAATTATCAATCTTAAATTGCAAATAGAACATGATATTCAGTCTTAGTGTGTGTGTGTGCATCGAATATTTTTCAAGGCAAAGATACGTTAAACCCACTGCAGCCTTGCACTTCGCCAGGAGAGGTCGCTGTACCTAATGCCAAAGAAACAGCAGAGGCCATGTTGTCCCATGTGTTCAGGATCCATGGTTTTCCCAGTGATGTCGTTTCAGACCGAGGCCCACAGTTTGTGTCACGTTTTTGGAAGGAGTTTTGTCGCCTAATCCAAGCCACTGTTAGTCTGACCTCCGGATACCACCCACAGTCGAATGGACAAGCGGAGAGGATGAATCAGGATTTGGAGACCTGTTTGAGATGTCTAGCGTCCGAGAAACCTACCACCTGGAGTAAGAATCTGATTTGGGTGGAGTATTGTTGGAGATTTGGAGGGATATCTGGTCCGCTTTTCAAATCTCCGCGCGTTCCTATGAAGCTGGTTATAATACAGGAAGGAATCCATATCTACAAAGTAACCGTTAACAATAATCTACTTTAATGGCAATATGACAATGCAATACAATCATTACAATACAACATGATATATTACAGTTATATTGCAATGCTTAAGGAGTAATGCCGGCTTACTCCTGCTCTAGTCCGCATACTGCAGAGCTACTTTCACCCGAGGGCAGCATGTGAAGAAGAGGCCGAACGCCAGGGATCCACCGGATATATACCAGAGTAAGAAGGAGGGGTTTGGTGTTAGGTCAGCTGGTCATCTTTTCAGGTCATCTCATTGGGAGACGCAACGCAGCAGGAAACGCAGCAGGAAACCAAACAGGCTCACTTTCCAACAAAAGGTCTCAAGGCCTGCATACCTACACCTCCCCCACAGAGCCATAAAACCCTGTTTACTCCAACCAGCCCAGAATGTTTATAGCCATTTGTAGTCCTTACATTTATGAAAGGATAAAACAGAGAAATCAATATAAAACACAAACACAGGTATTGTTTGAACAGTATTCACTTAACTGCTACTGTTGATAAGCACCAGAGAAACCCAAGAGACCTCTCTTAATAGCACAACCACTGTAGCTCGTTCTAAGTTGAATGCAAATCAGGACATGCTCTCACCTTCCCCCATCTTCCTTTGTCCTCAAAAACACATGTCAACAGGCCCCAAATGCAGCTCACAGTTTTACCCAAATTATTCCCATTTTAAGCTTATCCATAGTTTGCTAACATGAATAAATACAAATATAACTCTACAAATCCCCCTTTTTATCTCCTTCTCCAGAGATAAACTTAGACAAGGCATTTTGAAATATACCCACGGTCATTCTTTTCTACTGTGTCCGTAAATCCATCCGAAGCTGGTATTCAGAGTACTTGAAACCTTCATGGAGACCGAACACCACTTTCCATGGCAGTGAAGGAACCATGAGGGGGTAGCTGAGTGCTAGAATCATCAGCCCCCCCCCCCTCGGAGGAATAGCCCACAAGGACAGCTAATAGGGAGGGGGAGATGCAGCTTGCCCTTCACGGGTGGAACTGATCAGAGCGAAGTAGACTCCTCTGCTGCCTCGACAAGTTCCCTGTGCCGTCCTGGCTTGCCGTGTCTTTGTCCCCCAATCCGCTGACGGCAGCTTCTGGGCTGCCTGCTAGAGAGATGTCTTCCTCCTCCTCGTCCTCCGGCCCGCTGATGGCGGCTTCCGGGTCGATGCTGTAGAGATGTCTCCAGGGTCCTCCTTCTCCGGCCCGCTGATGATGCCTCCCGGGTCGTCTGCTGTAAGGATGTCTCCAGGGTCCTGCTCCTCCAGTCTGCTGCTTCCGAGTAGTCCACGTCTGCCAGGGCCACGTCCGTCCTGATGTCGTCCCCTGGTCCTAGCAGGTGGTTTCCTCGCCGCACACTGGCTCCCGTGGTACGAGCTGTCCCCCTTTTCTCCCAGGCAGACGGCATAAGAGGTCCGCTGGGTCACTCGGTCGGGGTCGGAGAGCCTGGGGTTGAGCCACTTTGTCCTCGTGCTTCTCGGGTCCCCCTTTTGGCGCCGGTGACCTGTGTGGAGAAATCTGATACAACTCCCTCAAGCCTACGCTCAGCTGTTTTGCCCCACTTGGAGCCTGTTGGTGGGGTGTCTTGAAACAACAGCCGTCTGTGAACAGGTTTTCCAAATTAATTGTAGACCTCCTATCTGCCAGTGCAGCTTCAGAATCTTAATACTTGGATTGTGCCAACTAAATAAGAACCCCAACATCTTTAGGTAAACTAAATAACATATTTCAATAGCTCTGAATTTCTGACAAGCATCCGTGTTTATTTTTAAATGAAATCCTATTTAAAATCTAAATATAATATGAACTGCTAATGTTTCTGGTAAAGAAACACACTAATGTTATGGATTCAAAAACAACCAAAATCACGATGCTAACAAAGTGAATGATTTCCTGGTGATACTGCTCTTACCTGTCAGTGCTTAGATATTATCAAGCTGAAAAAATGAATACAGAATTCCAACAAACTGTCATCAAATGTCTTTCTATTCTAAATTTAGATGAAAGGTATATCCCTATAATGACCTAAACAATAAAGTCTATGGCTTTTACTCCTTTACCAGGCTAGTTACATGATGTTGTCTAAATTAAATTCTGTCTCAATACACTACTATGTTTTGGCTTTAACTGTAATATGTTCTTTCTACATTTCAAACCTCAGTTACTCTAATGTCTGTTAAAATATTACAAAATTGTTTCATTATCACAGGTCAACTTCTTCGGTTTCACAGTAGCCCCTTGGCCACTGCTTCTTTGTTACCTGTTATAATTCAAATCAATATTTAGAAACATCTCAACCTTCATCAAACAGTATCTTATCCCCAGATATGGAGCAGGTTAATTACATTCAATGCTCAATCCTTAAAAGAAAAATGTAAATTGTGAATTTTACAGCCATGTTGACATTTATACATTATACTCACTCCCCCCTTTTACACATGAAATCATGTGTAACAAAAGCCTGTAATGGGAGGGGAACAAAAACTGTCAGGTAATTGGTTAGGAACATAACGAACATTATTATCATTATTTCCACAGTGAACACTTCAGTGAAAAGAAGTGTTCCTCTCCGTCCTTCAGGCCTAAAAGAAACAGAATCTTCAGATTGTAGTTTTACATTTGCAAACCGCCAACTCATGTGAGAGGAAAATATCACATGTGCGGTTTCCCCTTTTTGTGGAATTTTTAGGAAACCTCTCGTTTCCCTTGGAGCTCCAAAATAATATGTTAGTCCAAAAACATGCTTGGTTAGTTATTGTTTTAGAATCATGCAGTTACACTGATCACATGCCGGCATACATTCACACTCACACTGTCTGGTCGTCATGTCAAGTTTGGTCAGGTTCACCCCAGAGTCAGTCATCCACAGTGCCTTGTCAAGTTACACTGTCGGTCAGGGTCAAAGGTCAGTTGGTCTCCGTCTTTTTTGGCCATGTGTCGTGCTCTGCAGAGACTTTGACATTTCAGCATAGGCCAGTATCCTTTGTCTACAAAAATATGTCACGATTTCAACTATAATTTTCAAGATGATTCTCACTTGTCATTGGGACTTCCGCCTCCCACTTTTCCTGAAACTTGGTACAAAACTCACTTCCTTCGAGTACCACTACTAATTAAAATGTCTAATGATCTATTTCAGAAACTTGTGTACAATAACTATTATCTTGAGTCAAAACATTACTAGGATCTGTGTCGCTCTGCATTTCATAGCTCATTATAATTCTGGTCTACTTAAAAAACGATGTTAAACTCTTTAGCAGTGTGTGGAACCTTGGGTGTCCGAACATGCAACAATTACTCCCTCCTTTATCAAGGATTTAAACCCGAAGTCTGGTAATAACTATGCCACAATGGCGAAATCAACACTTTAGATTGGAATTTAATATGTGGCTTGGCACTAGCCATTAATACAAACAAAGATTTGTCTTATAGAGTGGTTCCTAAAACTATCCTTTTAATGGTGATCAATATTGTAACCAATGAGACCGCTACTTTATTCACACGTGAATAAAAATGTCTTAAAGAATGAATTGTTAACATGATGAAAATATTGAAGAATATGGTTCTACTCTGTCAGTGTGTTTTAGGATGATTATCATCTTACTTTAATAGTTTCCTCTTTACTGCTATTTTTAATTTACCAAATGATTAATAAATCTTTCTGTCTTTATGAAGTTAATTCAAGTTATTTAAATGTGCGTTTCGTGAATAAGTGTGTTTATGTGTAACTCACTCATTCCCGTTCTCCTTTCCTCCTCCCCTGGTTTTCTCAAGCCGTGACCCCGGCCTCCTCACTTCTAATCGACCATGCCAACTCCTCTGATTCTGTCTTCTCTTCAGTCCATCAGCTGTTGAATCCATCCGCTGTAACTTTTGTAGGCAGCCATTGGCCCAGTCACATCTGCAGCCCCATCATGCCACTGTTGTTGCACTCCTCCTTTACAGTCTCTCTGCTGTTTTTATGGAGGGCGGATTCTGCTCTCATGTCTATTGTGCCAAATCTCGCGGCGCAGTTTGGAACTTCATGTCCTGTTTGAGGGACCGATGAGAGTATCTCTCTGTATGTCAGCATGCTGGTTTGGTTCTGGATGCCACAGGTGGAGATAGTTCTGGCTGCAGTCTTGATGTAGTCTTGTTGTTGTTGTTGGTTCAGCTCTGGTTCTCTGTCTGTACGATGGAGAAGGAGGAGTCTCCTGTTGGGTTAGGTCTCGTTGTCTGCTTGGAGGGTCGGGATCAAAGCCTTTCTAACTCAGAGGGGGAGTCCAGGTCCCGGTACACATTACCTATAAGAAGTCTAGCACACTGATGTTAAATAAATCCAACCCTTTCCACTCTGTCTCTTTCTAATCATACTATCTGTCTTAGTTGTTAAATGCCATCTAAACAACATAATTAATGTCTACTTATGATATTACAAAAACTCACTCCAAAAATTGTTTCATCCATTGTTACATATTTACCCAACACAACTCTGAAATACTTACATGTTTCCAGCATCACATATTCCACACACTATGAAAGAACATCTCCATATCTTCTCTCATTTTAAATCCCACTGTTACTTCGAACAATAGTAAACCTGCAGAGCACACCAATCGGATCACAGTAATGAAATTTGAATCAAGTGTAGGCCTATGTCTTCTTTCTGAACATTTATTTATATTGTCTACATTTGCAAACAGTTCGAGTGTAAAATGTGTTTTGCACAATGTATTTACACTCTACAGATTCTTGAGTTTACTCATCTCCTGGTGCTGTCGTTGTAAAAAATGTTCAATCCCTTATTGTTTTGTACCAGTTTACCAAACAATACCGGCCAGCAATGTAATGATTAAACTCTAAGCTCGCATACATTTCAAGGGTGTGATACCCCCTTTCAGCCACTAGATGGCGGCAGCAGAAGTTTCAAGGGTGTGATACCCCCTTTCAGCCACTAGATGGCAGCAGCAGAAGTTTCCAGACAAAGGGAAACGCTCTACCTTGGTTTAATATATAACAGACCTCTGGCTTTAAGCTTTTAGCATTGGTCTGTTATTTAAACCCCAGTTTTAAACGGCGACTCGATCTGATATATCGAGTTTTCAGGTTTTGCCGTGCAGGATTCAAACCTCGCATTCACACAAACTGCACCATTTCTACGCCACTCAGGAATAAACACCTGCAGATCCGCGCCAAACTGCTCTATTTTACGTCACGCAGGACTTTCGTCTACCTGTCGATCCACGTTTACGTTTTGTATATAACTTTCCTAACATAGTAAAATATGCATTGTATATTCCATTTAAACTATAAAAACACTGTGAAACGCCTACAGACAATCCTAAAGTTTTAGCGTATCCAATTACAGACAGGCGACTTTCATCGTCTGCTTACCTTATTTGCAAAGTTGCAGAGTCCTGCTGATTGTCTGAGATGTTTGAAAGCGTCTGAATTCTTCCTCAGCTTCGTTATAGACGTCGGGGTCACCATTTTGTTGGAGATTTGGAGGGATATCTGGTCCGCTTTTCAAATCTCCGCGCGTTCCTATGAAGCTGGTTATAATACAGGAAGGAATCCATATCTACAAAGTAACCGTTAACAATAATCTACTTTAATGGCAATATGACAATGCAATACAATCATTACAATACAACATGATATATTACAGTTATATTGCAATGCTTAAGGAGTAATGCCGGCTTACTCCTGCTCTAGTCCGCATACTGCAGAGCTACTTTCACCCGAGGGCAGCATGTGAAGAAGAGGCCGAACGCCAGGGATCCACCGGATATATACCAGAGTAAGAAGGAGGGGTTTGGTGTTAGGTCAGCTGGTCATCTTTTCAGGTCATCTCATTGGGAGACGCAACGCAGCAGGAAACGCAGCAGGAAACCAAACAGGCTCACTTTCCAACAAAAGGTCTCAAGGCCTGCATACCTACACCTCCCCCACAGAGCCATAAAACCCTGTTTACTCCAACCAGCCCAGAATGTTTATAGCCATTTGTAGTCCTTACATTTATGAAAGGATAAAACAGAGAAATCAATATAAAACACAAACACAGGTATTGTTTGAACAGTATTCACTTAACTGCTACTGTTGATAAGCACCAGAGAAACCCAAGAGACCTCTCTTAATAGCACAACCACTGTAGCTCGTTCTAAGTTGAATGCAAATCAGGACATGCTCTCACCTTCCCCCATCTTCCTTTGTCCTCAAAAACACATGTCAACAGGCCCCAAATGCAGCTCACAGTTTTACCCAAATTATTCCCATTTTAAGCTTATCCATAGTTTGCTAACATGAATAAATACAAATATAACTCTACAGTATGCGCACAACACTTTACCCACATCAGCCACTGGTATCTCCCCGTTTCAATGTGTCCATGGGTACCAACCTTCATTGTTTCTGGAGCTCGAGAAAGAGGTCACCGTACCATCAGCCCATGATCTGGTTCGCCGCTGCCATCGGGTCTGGGCGGGAGTTCGCCATATGTTGCAGAGGAGTGCCGTTCGCATGAAGGTATTGGCCGACCGGAAACGACGTCCAGCCCCCAAGTACCAGGCCGGACAACGAGTGTGGCTATCTACCAAGGATCTTCCTCTCCATGTCGCCTCCAGGAAGCTGGCGCCCCGGTTCGTTGGTCTTTTTCCCATAGCCAAAGTGATTAACCCTGTTGCTGTCCGTTTATGTCTTCCAAAGTCCATCAAGGTCCACCCCACGTTTCATGTCAGCAAGTTGAAACCGGTCAAAGAGAGCAGACTGGTCCCCGCCTCCACGCCCCCTCCACCTCCCCGGATTGTCGACGGAGGTCAAGTGTACACTGTGGACAAAATACTGTCTGAAAGGAAGAGGGGCAGAGGAAGACAGTTCTTGGTCGACTGGGTAGGGTATGGATTAGAGGATAGGTGTTGGATCCCAGGCAGCTTCATTGTGGACAAGACCCTTATATCTGACTTCGATAGAGAACAGTCTCAGGCTTCAGGGACGTCTGGAGCCGTCCGTAAGAGGGGGGTTACTGTAAGTAGTGATGGCAGTTTGACACTGAAGCTTCGAACGGAGCTTCAACCCTGGACTTCCTATTCCATAGAAGCAGTGCTTTGAAGCTTGCTTCAAATCACGTGGCATATGACGTCCGAAGCAATAACTGCTTCAAATCACGTGACATGTGACGTCCGAAGCAGCAACTGCTTCATTTCCGGAATGAATCAACTGACTGGTTCACGGTCCATTCACGCGATTCAATGCACTGCCTCGTCTCGATTCTGACAGGTGACAGGTTGAAACAGTTTCAAACTTGAGTGCTTCAACACTTTATGACCGCTCTAAACAATGCACAATTTGTGGGTTGCTGTCGTAGTTTGCGTTGTTGCTGTTGAGTTGTTGTTGTTATTGCATTTGATATCATTATAGAGCAAGCCAGGAAGTAAGATAGGTCGTTCTGGCTCGGGAAACACTTTGAAATGTGGAGAGGTTGTGAACAAAAAGACAATTATCAGTAATATAAAAACAGTTAAATATTTCAAGGAATAGATAGCCCAGTGGATAGAGCCGGCGGCCCGAATGCGGCAATGTCTTCCGCGCAGCTGGTTCAAAGCCCGGAATGGACGTATTTTAATCATTGCTTTTCAACTTTAATAACTGATAAAAGGCCCTCACCGCCCAAAAACATGTCTAGCACTCTCTAGTTTCTTCTCAATAACCCAATACACACAATTATCAATCTTAAATTGCAAATAGAACATGATATTCAGTCTTAGTGTGTGTGTGTGCATCGAATATTTTTCAAGGCAAAGATACGTTAAACCCACTGCAGCCTTGCACTTCGCCAGGAGAGGTCGCTGTAACTGAAGCTTCGAGAAATGAACCTATTTCCGACACAATTGTCCAAGTGGTTCGACGCTTCATTCAAAGCTTCATTTTGCCATCACTAACTGTAAGGTTTCAGCGTTAGAGTCTGTGAGCTTATTGTTTTGTGTTTATTCTGGTGGCCTTGCAGTTTATTTTGATGTTGGCTCTGTCCTCTCGTTTCAGGTGTCATCACTTCCTGTCGTGGTGTGTCACTTTCCAGCTTGATTGTGATCTCCTGTTCTGGATTGTTTGCACCTGTGCCTCATTAACTGTTGTGTATATGTAGCCCTGTTCTCCTGTTGTCTTTTGTCGGTTCATCTTGTCTCTATACCAAGTCCATGTCTGTACTCCCTCGTGTAAACATTGAGCATACTAGTCGAACCTAGTGAACTATTGAGTATCCTAGTAGATCCTAGAAACCTTTTTCTTTGTAAAGTATTTTCGTACTATTAGTTGAACCTAGCGAACTTTTGAGTGTCCTAGTTTATCCTAAAACCTTTTTGTATATTAAAAGGTATTTTTTGAAATCAAGAAAGAATCGTGCGTCTGAGTCTTTGTGAGTCCTTCGTGTCAATGCTGTAGTAAACCACCATCCAGTGACCAAGACATCAGATATAAGAAAATCCATTAACACAAGAATTTGTGAGTTAAGGCACCAGGTGAAGCGAAAAAACAAGATGGACGATTAAATAGGGTACAAGACTGTTTTTTTGGCCCTGTTCCGGACCTTGTTTTAATGAGTGATCAGTTCATGTTTAAAGTTATCACCAGGTGAAACAAAAAACAAGATTGTTAAATAGGATAACAGACTGCTCTTTTTGGCCCTGTATGAAATAACAATGCATCATTTATTAACTATACCTATACAAAATGTAATACATTTTCCCTTCATTACTGTATGTAATAACACCTCCTTTTATAATAATTTCATAACAAGTTCAACGCAATGTAATACATGTCGCCACATTTTGAAATATATTATTACATATTGCAGTGGTTATTACAAAATGAGTTGCAAACAATAATATTACAACCATTTATTTATGTATTCAACCATGAATCATCCTTACTCATAATTAATTTAAAAATATTTCAGTAGAATATCTTTCATTGGCCAAAACTAGATCAAGTGTTACCATATTCATTAGCCAACATGTATATCAACATCCATTTTGGGATATATTTACAGTTTGGTTATGGTTACATAAGAATATTACAGTTTTTTAAAAGGGCAACTCACGCATTTTGTAATAACCATTGCAAAATGTAATAATTTATTACAAAATGCAGGGAAATGTATTTTATATTGCGTTCAGGCTGTTAATTACAGAATGCAGCAGATTATTACAAAATGTGGGTTTTATTACATAATTACGTGAAAATTGTCTTGAGTCATTACATAATGTGGTGTTTATAGGCCTTTTATTTTATTCTTTCCTTGTCCTTCTTTTAATCAGTATTTTGATAACTGTTACACATTGATGGAAAAAAACGAATGAAAGATTTTTTTTATCAGAACATTAATTTCTCCTCATTTTGAAATATATTGCACTCATGTTCGGAATATATGGTACGTACATGGTCTTTTATAAATCTGAATATATAGTGCATACATGTCCCCATATAATTGTGAATATATAGCGCATACATGTCCCCATATATTTGTGAATATATAGTACATGCATGTCCCCATATAATTGTGAATATATAGTACATACATGTCCCCATATAATTGTGAATATACTACATACATATCCCCATATAAATCTGAATATATATAGTACATACATGTCCCCATATCATTGTGAATATATAATTCAATGCAATTACTGATGTATTATCCCATATATTGCAATATGTTAACACAATATATTATTCTATATATCTTCAATATATTTTGTAGATGTGAATAAATATGTTTTTCATGTTGATTATTAATCAGTATCAGTTGGTGTAGCCAACAGCAATATTTCCTTTATTAAATCTTTTCAATCAACCAATTAATCATAAAACAAAATAATGCAATATATTGACAGTTAATATATGGGGAAATATATTTTCTTTGCGTAATTTAGCTAGTTCAGAGAGAATAATCAACATTCTTCAATAGATAGACTAAACCAACCCGGTATCACAGCAAGACGTGAACATGTGAGGATTTACCATGCTTTTATGAGGTGTGATTTGTGCCAAAGAACAGATAACTAAGCTGACTGAGCGGAGAACCAACGTGTCAACGTGCGCCAACGCCTCCATCAATTTTGAATGGGTTGACTTAGAACACAGGCGACGTCACGACGATGTCAGACATCACGGCGATATATCATAGGTGCGCTCAAAGTACGCGCTCAAAGTACGCGCTCACGTGGCGGCGGCGTAGCTTAGAAAGCGCTATCTTAGATATGCGTGTTGATAACGTACATGTGGATATGCGCGTTGTAGAGGAAACTTCTGTGTAGCTATGCAGTGGGAGTCACCGACTCAGGAAGGAGACACGGTAGGAGCAGTAGCTTTGATGTCAAACACTGATGATTTATTTGGAGTTACGGCCGGAGGATTCACATCACAAGTCCAAGAGCCAGAGGTTCTGACTTCACGGTAGAGTTGCCACGTCAATTCTGGAGAGCCTCTCTCTTGCCAGCCCATTTAACTGGTTCCACAGAGAGTCATCAACATGTTTTGATAAGATAGCTTTAGATAGTTTGGGCACACTAAGTTACCAGCTTCCGCCACTTATGGCCTTGCATATGTCATGCCCTGGAGTCCTCAGACAACAGAGAAAGAAGTGTCCCAGTGTACCCACAATACAGACCATCTGTGACCCAGTATTGACCGGTCACAGAATGGGAACAATAACATTATTGGCTGAAACAGCCGGTGTCCTTAAAGGAGGTAAACAGACGTCAAGGTTTGTCCTGTATGTCACATCTTGGCGTCTATGATAATTATTTCCCTAACAGTCCACTCTTTTTATCATTTATGATAACCTAAAACATTAGTCTAATAATAATTTGGTCAATAATTAACTCAATAGGCGTCTCCAGATTCGAGTGTGGTCTCACCTTACATTAATTACATCACAAAGTAGAATAAGATTGAAACATTCAATCACAATGATTGATACAGCCAATCATAATAGGAAAAATCATCTCTCATCAGTGTTTGATCATCTTTTGTCAAAAGCATAATAATGAACACACATAAAACACAGGTGCACAATGGCTAAATATATGTTTTAAACTAATATATTTTATCATTTACCATTAGTTAATTTCATTCATCAAACTATAAAATCAAAACCAGCTTGCCGCTTTAAAGATTTACTTCAAGGCAATCACTAGTCAAAAGCATTTTAAAACTCAGGATCGTAAGAGATCCAGCTAAAAATTCACAGTTAGAGTATAGAATTCACAATGGTGATTTGATCAATCTGTAATCTGCAAAAGTGCAGTGTCCTCAATTTTAGGATTACTTTTACGTTTACTTAAATACGCTTTAGTCAAGAATAAGGCACTTAATGAAATCAATACATTCATTTTAGTCAAGTACATTGTTCAAAATCTGAAAAGGAAAAGTTAGGCAAATATTCAAAGACTTTTGTAAAAACCTGGAAAGGAAGGATTAAACATTCTTAAAACTTGAATTATTACATTTGTAAATGCTACCACTGATCTGTACCAAATTAAGTCTATCAAGTATTCCTATTTGCCATACTTACCTGAGCATCTACTTATGGTACTTGGAAAGGATTCTTCTGTGTTTATCTAATGTTGAGAATATCAATTTCTTTAAATTATACTTCTCTAATTTGAGGATCAAATATGCTACATAATTGTTATATGAAATATTATAAATATTTGTTTTGGGCCAAAACTGAAATTAATCCACTACTTGAAACATCATGGATAATACATTAAAGAGTAGTGTTGTTAAGCCTGATTGCTGGAAGATTAAGGATATTAACATTATCTGTTATAATAGTAGAAATATCTTATGATTCAATACTTTATAATCTGAATTAATTTTGTTTAGTGCGAAAGTGTAATCTGATCCTGCAAAAATATATTAATCACCACTATTCAACACATTTCTGGTCATTGGAAATATAAAGACAGTCATTCATTGTACATATGTAAACATCCAAGATATAAAATCAATTCAAAGTTCATCTTTGTACGAGAGCTGGAAAAACGTGTCCTTCAGCCTTTCTGACTCGTTCTCCTCCTCTCTTTATGACAAAGAGTGTCTGGTGTGTGTAAAGGCATCCTGATACTGTAGATTAGCACGGAGGTGCTGATTGGCTCAAACTCTTCCTCAGAGCGCCATATTTAAACCCCCCAATTGCTCTGCTTTTGTGTGGCTCATTCAGTGAGCACTGTAGTTGATCCCCCCAGTGAAACGGAGGCTCATCCGCCTGCATTCCTTCTGCTATCTGCTTGAGAGCAGTGCCAGACAAAACTGCGTATTCCAAGTGGCGCATCCAGGTCTCCCCCCGTGATGGGAGAAGTTAGGAAGACATCTGATCCTCCAAGAAACAAGGAACCTTGTATGAAGCCTCTGAAGTCCTCGCTCGTCCCGCAGGGTTGTCTGGCTGAGCCCACCGAGCAGAAAGATGAAGAAGCATCCCATCTCCTCAGATAGTTGAAGATTAGAATCCTCTCATCTCGAACGACCTCGTGCCTCCTTGCCCGTGGCTGGGGGTGCCCTCTGCAGCCGGAGAGTGTGACCCTCTCTCTCTGACCCTTGGCCTTCAGAGCTGTCCTAGTTATTGGGTTAACACCTGATAGGGATGTTTTCCTGAGTGCAGACAACTCAAAGTAATGGATTAGCACATTATCATTTAATTACAAAAATAGGATAGGCCCCTCAGAATTATTTGGGAGCCTTCCTGACACATGTACATGCATACATGTAAGGTTTGTGTTAGTCATTTAACATGCAAGAATCATATACTCATCAGTCCAAAGCATATAAATGTTATTGTAATTTAAAGGTGAGCTAGTCCCTGTGGATATAACCCCTTCTCAATGATTCTAAATGTTATATTAATTCACCACTTACCGTTTGATAAGATATTAGTTGATCAGAAAAAAATGTTTTCTCTTCCATAAAACAGGTTTGAGAAATAAATGTTCCAATATAAAATCAATTATACAATATAATTGACTCTTCCCTCCCTTTTCTTACATATGTCACATATGAAATAATAATTTAGGAGTCTATTTAAGCATGGTGTAGTTTATAATCTATTACTCGAGAAGACTCAGTATCACCTGTGTGCAGCTTACAAAAAACAATTGTGAGAAACATATAATATGCAGGAAATGTATACATTTGTTAAAAAACAAAGCATATCTGATTTGGGAGGAAAAGCTTCATCCCCCTTAACATCTGAGTTATTACTGATGGCATAGCATGAATGATAGTGGGTGTCTGAGGGTGTCACTACTGAGAAACGTCAAACAAATTCAAAACCATACATTTGAAAACAGGTTTGCATTCCTCCACTTAAAGTGACGTTATCATTGGAAACAATAAACGCTAATTGTTTTGATGTAGAATCTATCAATGGAATCGTTAGAGTGGAACAGAATGGTTGTATTGTAGCCTGAGTTTCGTGCAGCCTCTAGTTTTACCAGGTGGAAACATTGTCTATATAATGTGAATACATGTAGAACTAAGAGGCCCCTGACATTAGGCCTATTTTAAAAATAGTAGGGGCTTTTAACAGCTTGCCAACTTACAGGCATCCTCTGCATAGCAGTATGAATAGCCTTAAAAAAACAACCCACTCTGCGGTAACGAGAGTCATGTATCTGACCCAAATGCCCTAAGTGAAGCCGTTAGTCTCATCTGACTGACCCAAGGGTTGGTGCTGGTGTGACAGGGAGGCTTCCAGGTGTTCAACGCAGATGTCAAGCTTTCAGTTCATGGCTCGGTGGGGGGAGCAGACCCACGTGAGACAGTATCAACGGCTGTAATGTTCAGTTTGGGGAGCGTCATTCTCTCTGGGAGCAGGAAATGGTGTCCATTCTCGGACCAGACCATTAATGTCATGTAGAGCAGCCATAGCATCTCTGTGACTGCACTCAGCTGGACTGTAGCAGGGCAGAACTGGGTGACTTTCAGTGAAGCCGTCCAAGGCCATAGACAAAATGGAACCACGTACTAACAAAAGGGACACAAGGTCATCAATGTCTCTCTTTACCTTTGGCGTAATTGCAAAACAAATTAGTGGAACAAAAATGTGGAACACTAATCCATCATCATGTGAAATTTTGAGTTAATCTAAATAATTACCTATCGGTTGAAATCAAATTAACATTAACATTAGAACTAAAGTCAGTCAAAATTGGACTTGCACGGATCAGAATCTAAGCAATACACCATTTTCCCAGCTCTGTAATGCAAAGGATAACAAGATTAGGTACATTACAGGAGTGTTAAAACAGCCAAACATGCACACGTATCTTATTCTAGTAGAGATTAGAGGACAGGTCTAATGTTGTGAACAAAATTATCAAGTCAAAGTTATTTAATTTATTCTATGTTATGTACCACATTTAATTTAATAATTAATCTTGAATTACTAATAACTTTAAAGAAGGCAACAATTTACAATGTGGATAAGGTGAATACTTATCCAAAGTGTGTGTGTGTGGGTGTGTGAACAGCTTTTCTGCCCAAGGTTTAAAACATTTGGGACAGCAGTGAGAATGTTATGAGAACCAATATGTTGGTATATGGTATTTAAAATTGGGCTCGAGTAGAACCCCTGGATTTGGCTTGCAACACAAAGTGATACTGATCTCTGTAGGACTTGGAAGTGTCATGATTCAAAGTGTGGGCCTGTGAAAGAGAGGCCCTTGGAAAAACAACATCTATTTTTTAACTGTAATTACTTATTTTAAAGAGATTGCAACATTATACTTTTTAAAGAATTGCTCAATTAATTTAACATTTATTATGCACACAATAAAAACTTCAACAAATATATTGATCCTGGCTTAACCAGCGACCTTTACTCTGTTGTTCATAAGCTCGGTTTCAGAAAACTTGTCAGTGGTTTAACAACTATTTGAATTTTAGTAATGTCTCTGGAGACCAATTGGTTGATACGAGAAATAATTTGAAGCAGTTTAATAACTGTTCAACTGTAATTGAACTTCAACTTATATTAATTATCTGATTCCAGTGGCCAGTTGGAATAGATAATCAACAAAGGGTTTCAATAATAATTAGTATTATGTCTGAGTCTAGTTCTGTCTTATCTGCTTTGTTTCGGAATGTGTTCAATACATTACGTTTCTTATTCATTATTACCATACATAGATTTAAGAATAAATTAAACAAATAATAAAACATTGACCTAATTGAGCAGACAGATTTTGCAACCCTGATCTCCTCAGGCAGGTCTTTACAACCAGCAGTGATGCCTCTGAGGGTCTCGGGGCGCAGGACGGGGCATAGGGTTTATACAAGGTCACAAACATATCTTAACATACCAGCAATACCATTTAAGAATGGATTCTTAAAGCAATATAATCTTCTTTTCTTCTTACACCTACAGCGCACACCCTGAACAGTGCTTCTTGTTTACATTTTCCTCTGCGCACTCAGATGCAGGACATAAAAACACTCTTTTGCTATTTATTTTCATTTTGCAGCACATGTATACTACCAGAATTTTGCTTTACATCTTTATATTATTTGTTTTTCTCAAGTCATTTACTTTTGGTGAGATAACTAAAGTTTAGTTCATTTTACCCTGGCTATGGACTGATTAATTATTAGTTAGTACAAAACATACACAAGACGGCGGGTAGACAAACCAATATAGACCCCCCATACAAACAATCAGACAAACAAACATGAACTCGTAATAAACACCAGCGTGACAGCAGAGTTCATCCAGCTCAATTTAGTCTGAATTAAGAGGTTTCAGAGGGGGTAGGGAATTATCTCTAGTGGGGCGCCTTGACTCACGCGTCCACCCTTGTATACAAGTCCTAGATCGGTGCCTGAAGACAGTCCAAGAGTGATAACTAGCTTATCCTCTTGCGACACCAGACCCATGTATTTAGCTAGTTCAGAGAGAATCATCAACATGCTGCATAACAAGATAGAACCATAACACCTCTATCAGCTGACGCCAACAGGCAGGAACAGGGAGACAGAACATTGAGAGCACAGCAGCCAAGGTTACGAGGTGCGTGTGCTCAGTCAGGACAGTTTGAACTGATAAACTGGGTCAAAGTTACGGGCTTTGGAAAATATTTCCCCAACAATCCTCACTGCATTCTTATGGGACTCAGTGCTGTTGGTTGTCATGGTGTTGCTGGGCAGATTGGAGCCACACACACACACACACACACACACACACACACACACCACACACACACACACACACACACACACACACACACACACACACACACCCACCCCCACACCCACCCACACACACACACACACACACACACACACACACACACACACACACACACACACCGATGATGATGAATGATCAAGAGAAGAGAGAGAGGGCGATCAAGAGAAGAGAGAGAGAAGAAAGAGAGGGCGATCAAGGGAAGAGAGAGAGGGCGATCAAGAGAAGAGAGAGAGTAATGTAACCTCCTAATGCAGTGGTTCTCAAACTTTTTCTGTCAGGCCCCCCCTTTGGAGGAAAAAAAAAGTCGGGCCCCCCCAACACAAATAGTCAGGCTCAGTGGCAGTGCCAGATATTTCTTTTGGGGGTGGGGTAGCTTGACGTTTCATAGAGGGTGCTCAAACATTTAGGGTTTCCCATTAATGTACCGGTCGCTACAGTGGAATGTTCTACTGCAACACTCCCCACGCATATACACAGTGTACCCGCGACTGTTACAATGAAGGCTCGATAATCAGCTCACGGCATATAGGTGTAAGCAGGGGTAAAGTGCTATTTTTATAGGTGGTGTGTGGACCTCACATAGGGGGGTCCGGGGGCAAGGTGCCCCGGGAAGATTTCTAAATATTGAAGTTAAAAGCATCAATCTGGTGCACTTTGAGAGCAAAATGAAGAGATCTTATGGATATATCTCTCAACATCCATTTGAAACAGAACTGTAAACAGATTTACTATTTCTTTATGGATATTTTACAAATCACTCCCCTTTTAAACTTTATTCATTTTTTAATGTCATATAGTATTTCATACTTATTTTTAATTTATTCTCTTATTTTTTTATAACTATAATGATCATATAAACGTGTGCCTCGGAAATAATTGTTTACATTAATGGTGACCAAAACGTTTGAGACCCACTGAGATAACACTGAGAGAGTCCTTTAGCTCACTGAGTCTCTCAGTCTGACAGGAGAGGACTCTCCTCCACTTTGTTGTTGAAAAAACTCCTTATATCCGTTAGCGATCTCCAGTACCGGTGCACTCTCTCTCTCGCGCACGCACACAAAATGGCTCGTTCCACACACACACAGAGCCGAGCTTTAATGAAACACAGAGACCCAGACGTAATAGTACTGTACTGTATCATACTATTTTCGAATCAATAATTTTTCAAAATATGATTTACATTTTTTTTTTTTTAATCTTTTCTCCTGGTCTCTCGCGCCCCCCACTTTGAGAACCACTGTCCTAATGTAATGTATAACTCCTATGAAAATGTTCAAAAAGTGCTCAAACTTCACATGTGCGCTACAGTCCAGCCATGAAGACATCTACGGGAAAGTTTTGAGATTTCTTCAAATGCCGTTGCCATGGCAACACAAAGCTCACCATGAAACACGGTTTTCTCATAACTTCAGTGAAAATGCTCCAAACGGCCCAAAACTTCACAGGTTTGGTAACGATTCAGCCATCAACGCATCTAATCGTATTATGGGGTGTCATCAAATGCCGTTGCCATGGCGACAGATAATTCACCATCAAGTTAGTTCAAAAGTTTGCAGTTGAAATATTCTGCTGCTTTCCCAAGCCTTTTTACTTTATTTTCTCATCTTAATACAAATTATTCACTACTACTTACATCTGATATTTAACTCCTTCAGCATATTTTCAGCTGCAGAAACCATTCAACTATTACATTATTCAGCTATTTCAGGACATCAAGGCTATACATGTTGTTTATACCTTTATTAAACCTTTTCCTTTAAATATTAAGCTTTTTTCTGCATTTTTTTAGCTTAAAGCAGCTACCATTCAACTAATAACATATTCAGCTTTTTCTGCATTTTCAGCCACAAATGTTCAGTTTACAGCATTCACATGCATTTTCTGCAGGAAATGCATTTTCTAGTTATAAACGTTAGTCCTGAACATCACTGTGTATATCACCATTCAAACATCTTTTAAAAGTTTAACAAACCCCACACAGCTCAGTAAAGACTGAGATGTTGACTTTATTTGATCATTTCAGTAAAAACTAACGTTCATATTTCTCTTTTTGATTATAATACTGATGAACGTTCAAAACAAAGCACTTTGGCAACTTACCATACGTTTTAAAATGCTTAATAAGCACCGTAACTTTCATGATATCATTTCTCGGTCATAATCGGTTATTTCCGACTGTTGTGTAACGGCAAATGCTGCGGCTGCAAGGCATTGTGGGGCAGCACTTTCTCCTCTCGTCAAGGGAGGTCCAGTGGTTCCTAAGCTAAAGGAGGTTATAAAGGAGTTTGAAACCTTTCGTATCTAGAGAATTCGAACGGCACTTATCATGGCTGCCACTGAGGCAGAGATGTTCACAAGTCTTTTTTTGCAAGTCCAAGTCAAGTCTCAAGTCTTTGGTCACGAGTCCAAGTCAAGTCTCAAGTCTCTAAAAAATAAAAGTCTCATGTCTCTTCTGGTTGTAATAAGCCTTCTATTGTCTGCTACTATCCAGTCTGTTAAGAATACTGCACAGCTTTATCTAAGAAATTCAAAGCATTTACTGTATTATTATCACTCCTATATCTATTAGCATACAGTATCCGTACTGATTAGTTGTTTGTTATATGATCACTTTAAACAGGCTATTGCAATGTAATATGAGGAAAAACATCACAGTTTAGCTAAATGCAAACAACTTATAAGCAAAACACTTCAGAATCAAAAATCAGTATCACAAATACTTTATTAATCCCCCGCAGGGAAACTGTGTTAAAAGTAGGGTTGAGAACCGAAACTCGGTTCCAGATGAGAACCGATAAGAAAATGCCGGGTAGGCCTACCGATACAAAATACACAATTTCGGTTCTGCTTAACGGTTCCACCGGGTCCGTCTGCACCGCGGTGACCCGGTGGAATACAGCCAGGGTAAGGGAGGACTGGCCATCTGTGTGTTCTGGAGAATCACAGAACGGCCGGCTCGGTACGCTGACGGCCGGCACCGCCCTTCATTTTTTTAAACGGCATCATGTAAGTTGCGGCGACAGAGGTCCACAGTTTCCCCGCAGCGAGGCGGCCTGCCCTCCCATAGACAGTTCACGAGCTCAGTCACTTCATAACACCAAAGCGGTAAACGGTCTAAAGCTCCACTACACTAAAAAAGAAAAAGACAAGGCACAGTGTAATGCTTGTTAATAGCTTGCCACAGGCATAGCTCAGTTAAAAATAAAGCACAGCTATTGTGCAATACATTTGTATTGCATGTATATTTTTTATTTGTAAAAATGTCAGTTAAAGCTTAAAAAAATAAAGATATTTTTGTTATCTAAACGTTTGACTTCTTTCTTTTACAATGTTGGAATCAAAACGGGGAATCGATAAGAACCGGAATCGATAAGCAGAACCGGAATTGGAATCGATACATTTCAAACGATACCCATCCCTAGTTAAAAGAACTTAAAAGTAAACATTTGTTCTGTGCCATTTGCAACTAAAAAACTATTGCTGCAATATTATCTGAAATATACTGAACTGGTGATATTAAAACATGACCTGTTCCAAAAGAGATATCTACCATTAACACCATTTACCAGCCAAATGCTGGTAAATCATGCAAGTGGCTGGTACTGTATGTTGCACGCACCAGCCAAAAATAACAATGGCAATCTATTGAGTGGCTGGTAACATTTCAACATTCACTAGGCTAGCCATTTGGCCAGTGGACAAAAAGGTTAAAATGTGACCTCTGCAACCGTATTGTTTAATTACACTGTGTCTCTAATTACATCTTTTAAGTCTACTATAAATAAATATATTCCTCTATCCTCTCACTCAAACCCAGTGTAATGGTAACCTGATAAACCTGTAACATTAACGTTACGTGGTCAACAATAAACCTGTAACCTGCCTATAAACCGACAGATGTATTTATGTATGTAACTATGTATTTTTCTACGTTTAACGTTAGCCAGTAGATGGTGGCAGCGGAACGTAATGATTAACGGTACCGACCTTTTTTATGTCATGTCAAGAGTTGGATGTCAACGCCACTCAACGCAAACAAGTGTGACAAGCAAACATTCACTCATATTTTCAAATATTCAGTTACAAAGCTAGTAGCAAGCTAAGTTAACATTACATAGCTGATGCTGAGCTAAACATGTTTGCTAACCGTCCATATGCGTTAATGTGACTGACCTCTCCGGGTGAGTTTTCAAGTGCCTGATGAAATTTGACGTTGTTGCACCAGCATCCTTGATTTTAATATTGCAGACTTTGCAGTGTGCGCTCCTTTTGTTGGTGCCGCCGGCGTTTTGTTCGAAGTTTTTATAGTTTAAACTAATTACAAGCGGTACAGCTGCAGGTGTGCCGCCGGTCGCCATGGTCTTACCATGATGTTAATGTTAATGTTAAAGGTGGGGTAGGTAAGTTTGAGAAACCGGCTCGAGATACACTTTTTGTTATATTCCATGGAATGCTCTTAACATCCCGATAGCCGGCCCGGCTAAAGTAACTGGATGGCCTACCTGCCTGTCAGCCGATCCATCGGGGCACAAACTTATCTCGTGCCCTCATTGGTCATGTGCGCGTTCGTGGGTGTTGGAGGAGGGGCTCTGTGAGGAAGTGGCAGATTTTCTCCGGTTGTGTATTTTCAAATTCTAGCGATCTCGAGCCGGTTTCTCAAACTTACCGACCCCACCTTTAATAAGCCAAAAATAGAAAACACAATGATTGTTCACGAGTCCCAAAACACGAGTCCAAGTCGAGTCCGAAGTCTTTTGAGCAGGAGTCCAAGTCAAGTCTGAAGTCTCTGTGTGTGCGACTTAAGTGCGACTCGAGTCCCCATCTCTGCACTGAGGGACTTCCGGGTAATTTCACGCCATTAGGAAGGTTCCTAAGCTAAATGGACTATTCGACTTCAGCCCTATAGTCTATAGTGGATGAGGCCTCTGTTGTAGAAAGGTATCGAAATGCTGCTGTCACTGTATCGCTAAAGAGAAGTCCTCCACTCCTTCACCAAAAACCACCCGGTGGTACTTTATCTGTCCGCGGTTGTTGTAAGCAGTGGCGAAATGACTGGCTTCACATTCCCTGTGTAAATATGACAGCGTTAAAGAGTCTTAAACAATACATGTAATGAAATGACAAAGTAAGAGAAACACGATGGACGTTAGCTTTAACCGGGGACACAGACTTTGACGGATAGCAGAATAAGCTGCAATACTGGTACAGACTTGCTATACATCGCCAACAAATTAACAGCACCTGGACTGTAAGCAGGAAGAGATAAACTTTGTATACAATTGTTATGCACATTTGAAGTTCTGGTTTTTAAACTTAGAGTGAGCATTTTCAAGGATTTGAGGATTTGAGGATTGTCTTGCTCCATTGGCTGTGAATTCTCTAAGGTTTGTTGTGTTTCCTAAAGGCGGAAGTGACGACATGCAATGTGGCTTTTATTTTATTTTTATTTTTTTCTTCAAAATACACGAGTCGTTATTGTCATCCATCAATATAAAAGGCAGTACAGTACATTCATTGATAAAACTGTTCCCCTGGTGCCAAACAAAACAATGAACAAATGTACATAAGTTGCAAACGACAAAATGTAAATACTTCAGAACATATTCAAAGGTTAGACAGAATAATTGCCCCAGAGGAGATCTGCCTTTGGCGTGTTGAGTCGGTGCTTCTTCGCTCTGCAAAACAAGTAAAGATTACCAACTGCACATCCAGATCGACTACATTTGTTCAGACTCGGTCACTTACCCTTTTTTACACCTGCAGGTCTTGAGTAGCTCTGACCTGGAGGATGCACACACTGGCCTCTGCAGGAACCATCTGCCTGGCTGCTTGGGTCACAAATCACTGCATCACAGTGGACATAGATCTGTGGACAGAGAGGATGATTTATTACACATGGCTACATGCAGCAGTGGCTAAAAGACTCCAGATTTGGATTTACAAGTCTTACCTGGTCTTTCAGAACCTTGTCATCTTTAGTGAAAGTGAACATCTTTACAGAGAAGCGCTTGATGTGGGACGGGACTAAAACTCTGGAGTCACTCACAACGGGATGGAAAATTGTTGCATAGCTGTCATTGCGATTCTCACAGCTAGTGAAGGAATTTGAAAGTTAATAAAGCAGCAGTTAAACAAATGAAATGAGAGTAGTTAGTAGTTAGTTTTGCACAACATTACCTGTCCACAATGATGTCCCAGCTTGGCAGAGATGTCCTATCTTCATAAAGGGTTGCCCAACAGTTCTCAGCAATGAGTTCCAAGTGCGGGTCGGTAGAATGCATCAGCTCCACCTCAAAATACAGAGGCTGCTGCAGATATTTCACCACTGGATAATCCTCTGCTTGGTAGAAGAGCTCGTAGGATGGATCTGCAGGAGAAGAGTCCCGTTAGAGACAGGAGGCCTGGACATTGACAGTTTCATTTCATTTAAAACCTTTATTTAATCAGATCAGTCCCTTGAGATCACAGATCTCTTTTTCAAGGGAGACCTGCAAACAGTGTTTTGCATGCATGAACAAGATGTTGTAAAATTCCGCCATGCCTTGGGAAAGCCTCATCTGCACCATCAGCTGCCCGGTGCCGATCTCTGCAGCCGGCTCATAGGTTCTTGGTTTAGCGCTGAAGGCAACAGTCTGAGTCTCATTGACCACATAGAAGCAGGAAATGGTTTGCCTATTAGGGGAAACAAAATATATATAAATGCATACATTGAAGGTGTTCAGCTCCAATTATACAGAATCAAATATTTTACCTGTAATCAGGATCAACTGGTGATGTGTTGGCTGCTCCTTGGGCGTTGTTGTAAGACAGGCGGATCTCATTTTCATACATCATGTAGTCGTCAAAGAACTATTTAACAACACAAAAAAAACCATTAACATTTGACAAAAAACCCTTTTGATATTTAAATGTGATTCACACTCACCGTTCTGGTGGTTCCACAGGTATCCACACTGAAGGAGAAATATGCAAAGCGATCGTCGCTGAACTGTGGTGTGCAGGACTGGTCCTTTAGCGTCAGCTGACTTGGCTTCAGATTACGAGTCGATTCAACCTTCACAGCCACAGCGGTCATTGTGCCATTGGGGTGGCACTCTGGAGGAAGAAGCATGCAATGTGTAAAGCAACAAAAATCCATCAATTAAAGCAGCAAATATACTTACATGTTCCATCTTACCTGTTGCTTTTAAGGGGAAGTAGCAAGCCAGATATAGATCAGCAAGCACCCAGTCATTTGCACGATCCAACAGAAGCAGGTCAATTCTGGATTTGACTGATTCTGCAGTGAGCAGCTGTGGAAAAGAAAGTAAAGTTAGCCAATGCAGAAGATCTATGGTGGGATTTTGTAGTTTTGACATACCTCAAAAACAGCGTCCTTGGCAGTGTATGGCAGAATGAGGCTGAGGTGTGTGCTGTTCTCATAGAAATTGTAGTCTTGAGCCATCTCAGCCGTCAGCTCTCGAGGTCCAACGATAGCCTTGAAATTAGAGCCGTGACTCCCGAACTTCACGCTGATGTAAAACTGGTTCTGGTCACAGGTGCCAGCCATGATGGGTAACACTAGAGCAGCAAAACATGCATTATCCATTTGATGGTGTAGCTTTTACTCCAATATGTTTTATTTAATTTTAGAAAACACAATTTGCATAAATATATTGTCAAAAGCAAATTCAATATGATCTCACCAACATCCTGCAGAGAGGCCTGCAGGTCGACCGGGAGAGCAAAAGGAGTTTCTTCAGGCAGGATGATCAACCCAAAGATCAGAGGGAGGAAGTAGGATGTAACCAAGCGTTCAGGATTCTGCAAAAAATGAAATAAAAGCTCAGCAACACTGAAAATATGCTGGTACAAAGTGATATTTTGAATCTATAATGTCATACATGTTTTAAGACAACATCGGCATCAAAGGGCACTTGAAGAGAGAAGCTCTTGGAGCCATTAGCCAAGCTGTGTTCCTGGACTGTGAAGCCTTTGGCATTGCTCTCCTCAACAGTGAGGACCCCGGTGGAGAAGGTGATGTTCCTCAGCTCAACGTCATGGAGGAAGGTTCCCAAGAGAACGCTGAACACCCGAGTCTCTGGGACAGTGTCTGAGGAACAGAAAGTGGCAGGTTTACAAATTCTAAACCTGTCTGAACGTTGATGGAGAATAATTGAGTAGTTGGATTGAGTGCGACTTTAATTTTTTTTTTTTTAAAAAGGCAGTCTTTGTAAGCAAAGGTGGATTATACTGTACTTGGCTCTCTTGAATTCATATCCAAACACACCATTTTTTTTAAACTGACCACTGAAACAGGCCTTGAGTGTTTTGTGTCAGACTTATTGATCCAAAGCTAGGTAAAAGTCTAACCTCTTTTTGGTCACCAACATTTTTTCATACCTACTAGAAAATGTGACTTACCATCCTGGATTTGGGGAGATTGAGGCATCAGAGGGGTCATGATGGGGAACAAAACCTTGTATCTGGTATTATCTTGGGTGTCATCTGTCCTCCACAGTACCTCAAGCATGGGCTCCACAAAGTAGGTGATGTGGTACTGGTAATCTGGGGCATGGCTCTGCAATAATTCATGACATTTCAATAAAACATGCCAATGCACTAGTGACTCTTGCATTTCTAATTTACAGATTTCCCCAACCTTGTAGTAACCATCAGGCGAGCCCACTGGGATCTCGACGACGATGTGGAAGTCAGTGGTGCTCAGTGTGTACCCCTGTGCGGCCATCTGAGATCTATCAAGCCTCTGCCCATTGATTCCCATGTGCATTTCTGAGACTGTAATTCTGCCATCCAACAGAGGAGTCACACGGCGAGGTACGTGCCAAGAGATCATATCCTCGGTGAAGAGGACGCCACCTGTTAATGACAAAATGGAGCTGTTGAGGTTAACTGTGCAACAATTAAGCTTACTGTGAAGGAAATATGTTGCTCAGGACTCACCTTTGGGACACGCAGCTGCCAAGTTCACTACATTCAGACCCTGTGGTGCCATGTAGTAGGCGCTCACCCTGAAAACCTCCATGGGGACTCCAGCCACCTAAAGAGAGGAGAGGTTTAATATAATTGACAAGGAGGGAAAGGAAAGAAACACTGTATAGGAGTGTGTTGCTTACATCCTCTGAATAAGTCTCTGCTGTATTGTACGGGCTTCGCATAACCAGGCGACTAGAGGTAGTTTTGGCAGCATAGCCGGCTTGTTCAGCCTCTTGCAACACCATGGCCACTGGTTCTGGGGTGTAAAACGTCATCTTCCAGATACCTTGTGATGCACCAGAGGCCTACAGGAAAGAACAAATAATAATTAAATCCCCATTGGTGTAGGGAGAAATTAAACTGTAGTATCTGAACATTTTAATTCAACATACTTCAAGATTGGCGTTGAGCTTCTCGTCTTTACCATCCCGAGTCTGACCCTTAGCTTCAGCATCAAGGTTAGCCATGTGGTGCGAAACCTAAAACAGAAAATGATGGTTTTAGTATTCGTTTCCATACACAGAAGATGGTGGAATCAATATAAAGATGACCTACTTCCATGTAGTTCCTGTCGCAGAGGATCTCCCTGGAGGCCCAGCGCGTGTAGCTGCAAGTCTGAGACACGTCATGACTGACCACGTCTGATGGATTCTCGCCGTACATCTGGAGTCTCAAGCCAACGTTAAATGTAGCATCATCCTATAAATATAAAAAATCAAATTAAGAGAAAATCCCTAATATTCTTTGGTTCCAGCTTCTTTGTCATTGAAAATGTAATATCCTTGCCTTCAGGGACACATTTGAAGTCTAAATGGATATTTGTGTATGTAACAAACAAGTCAAGAAAGTACCTCGCAGATGAATTGAGGAAAACAGTTTTGAGTGGAGCAGAGCTAATATTTTAGGGATGTACCAAACAAAAAAGGGAAAATGTATTGTGTCTTTTAAGGGTAAGAGGTTACAAATAAATTACAGGAAACACAAAAATGGGAGCAACCATGTGTTTGTTGAGCCATTAATTCAGTCACTTGACAGAATTAGCACATGTGGCGCCAACTAAACTTGGTAGAAAATTACATTGGATGCTGTTAAACCACTTTAGCTCAAAACAAACCTTGTTGTCCACAAAGCAGCCCATCAGGGAGGTGTAGATTCTGGTGTTACCCCACGGGTCAGACTCCATGCTGTATCCACACTGAGCAGCCATGCTAGGTGTCAACAAAATGTGCTTGGTGCCATCTGAGGGGAGACAATAAGCTTTGTCAGGGACCCCTTTCCTCAGTGATGAACCAATCAGCTGCATTATTAGTAGGGGTGTTGAAAATAATCGTTTCTACGATGCATTGCGATGCGGACGATTCGGTCTCGATGCAGTGACGGAAGATAATCGGTTATAGGGTAGTAACGTTGCTTCCTGATTTTCCGGCCGCGGCTTTACTATAACGTTTTTTTTTCTGTCACTTTAATATCAAATCGGTCGGTGACGCAGAGATCAGAGAACAGACGTGACAGCGGCACAGCAACACCAAACACGGAGCAGTCTGCTTTATCCACCAACACAAGAACACCAGTCCAGAACCAACAGCAGAAGGACCCGCTCTGAATCACTCCGTGTCGCTGCGGCACAGGGATTTATGTTTTTCTAAAATAATCGCGTTACAATCATGTCAGGTTTTTGGTGGATTTAATTAAGTCTTGGATTGCAAAGTATGAATGTCCTCTAGCAACTTTCAGACGATATATACACGTGTGTAAAGTTTGTGAAGGCAGGAGGAAAAAAAGCTTCCGCGATCATCGTCTCCTCTCCGTTCCTCCAAACCCCGCCCTGAAAATAATGAGTGACAGGCTGATAGTGACCCGAAAGAAACGTTATTATTCACTGAGATATAATGAAGCTAACTTAATCTCATACATTCATGGGATTTATGTAACAGTAAAACAGAGAATGTAAGTGTGCACCCACATGCAGTATTTTAGTTGTTATATGCTGGCAGGGTCGGCGTCATGGGGGGTCATTCGCGGGCCATGCCCCCCAAATGAGTCACTGTGCCCCCCCAACGCAGGGTTGGCAAGCCTTGCCACTTTGCCGTTTTTTTCTTTTTCTAATCATATAAGTGAAAACGTTTCCACTAAAGGTTGTTTGTGTGAAATACATCAGAAATAAAGAATACAAATATAAAACACAGCCTGAGGTGTGCTCACTGCTGCTCTCTGATTGTTGCTTGACGAATGACCCCCGACCTTTTTTTTGTTATCATTACGTGGCTGTGTGTTTAGATGAAAGCCCAGTGGCGATCTGTTCATCTGTTATACTGATTATACAGTAAAGCCATCGAAAATAATATGATATACAGTACAGTACAAGTACATGGGTCTCTGTGTTTCATTCAAGCTCGGCTCTCTGTGTGTGGCACGAGCGCATTTTGTGAGTGCGCGAGCAGTAACGTGGAATGTTGTTAGCATCTGGTTAGCTAGCTATGCTAACGGATATAAAGGGCTGTTTCTACACCAAGGTGGAGGAGAGTCCTCTCCTGTCAGACTGTGAGGATCTTATAACGTCAGCTCAGTGAGGTAAGGACTCTCTCAGTGTTTAGATAGTTCACTTTAGTGTAGGTTATCTCAGTGGGTCTCAAACGGTTTGGTCACCATTTATGTAAGTATTTTCGAGGAATACCTTTATATGATCATTATAGTTATTAAAGAGAGAATAAATAAAAAACGGGTATGAAATACTATAGGACAGTAACACAAGAATACAGTTTAAAAGGGGAGTGATTAGTAAAGAAAAAGTAAATCTGTGTACAGTTCTGTTTCATATGGATGCTGAGAGATGTAGGCTATCCATAGATCTCTTCATTTTGCTCTCAAAGTGCACCAGATTGATGCATTTAACTTCAATATTTTAAAAATAATCTTCCCGGGGGAGCATTCCCCCAGACCCTCCTAGAGGGGGTTAGGTCCACCCCCACCTAAAACATGTTCACATGGATAGGATACTAAATACATTTGCACACTTTTTATATGGTGGCCTATGTCCATATCAAATCAAGTTTTATTTATATAGCACATTTTTCAACGATTTTTGGTCGAGCCAAAGTGCTGTACATATAATAAAAAATAACCTACAGTAAAGACACTTTACAGCAAATACAACAGCACAGTTTGTGCAGAATATCAGTATGAGAAAACGACACCCTCTGTCCTTATATGTTTCTGTTTTGGTGGTCGTGCCAGCCACAACCGTGCATGTATGCACAAGTCATAGGTGCGCTATACAATAGCACTACACCCCTGCAATGTGTGTGAAAGACAATAGACTTTACAGCATGTTTTTTGAAATTGAAGTTGCGTTGGTGTTTGTGTGTTGGTTGTTGACGGCAGTGTGTACCCCCCCTTGGTAAATGATTGCCCCCCCATTCGATTTGTTCTAGAGCCGACCCTGTATGCTGTTGTAAATACTCCTTTTGTCTGCTGTGTTCAGACTCAAGTCCTGTGTGTGATGCCACATTCAGTATCCTTTTTTTAACAGAAGACCGTTGCTAGAAGCTGCAGCTAGACTGCAGAATTATTATTTTTTTGTTTTTGAGGATGGAACAACTTCACACACAGATATAGGGAGGCTAGACCTATACAATTCATTTAGGTTTATAAATGAATGTCAAGACATTTATGTTATTGATTTCTGAAGCACTTTCTAAATAATAAAAAGAGAGTTCATATGTATTTACTGCATGTATGCATTGATGAAAAATAAGCCATGTGCAGAAATATAGAAAATTGAGGATGCAACGCATTGGTATGCATCGGGATATCGAATTGAATCGAAGACAGGATAATCGTAATCGAATCGAATCGTGAGACCAGTGAAGATGCACAGCCCTAATTATTAGCAGTTAATACTTACTGATAGCCTCCACCTCAAGCTGTTTTCCCACTGCTAAAGCCTTGTCCAACGACAGTCTCATTACATTTGCGGCACAGTCAGACCTTAACCCACTGCCTGTTAAAAGAAAAGGCTTGTGAGGAGAATGTAAACCGAGGTAATATGCTGTATAAAATGACTTGATGAGAATTGAAGCTTACTTGACTGCAAATATAGCTTCAAATTAGGCCTGGCTTGACCCAAGATGTTAGCTGCAGCCATCCATAACAAACTTGAACACATAAAACACATCATTTAGAGACAATTAAGTACACACATAGAAAGAAATCTACAAGAAATGTAACTTACATGTTCCCAAGCCTCAGCATGTTGCAGTTTGTAAGCAGCAAAACCAAAAAGAATACAGTCAGTATCAGAGTATGGGAATGTCCAGCACACCTTCCAACAAAAACACAAGTCTAAAATGAAGGGGACTGGATGATTAACTGAGACATCAGCAGCTGCTTTATATTCCACTTAACGACAAAGCACAGGTGAGGCTTGTTAAGGATTCTCCACACACACACACACACACACACACACACACACACACACACACACACACACACACACACACCACACACACACACACACACACACACACACACACACACACACACACACACACACATATAGATTTGTATTTTATATTATACATATATTACATTTTTATATTTCAAGAAGCAACAAAAGAATCCACAATTAATAATAAATTCCACTTTTCCTTAAAACCACATATGCTTTTGTTGATTTTTCCTTTGAGCCTCCTTATAATGACTGTAATCTAACACTTGATTATTGTTTGTATATATTCTCAAACCACTAAGGATGCACTAACATTTATTACAGACAGTAAAACCCGAGTTTATCGTTTCACCCGGGTCGATTTTTCTGCTCTGTCCAATTATGCAATGATATATGTTCATTTATGAGGCCATAACAATATGTTCCAACTGGAAGAGTGTTGAGTCAGTGCAGAAGAAGGAATAATCAATGCTCTGCTTAACAAAAACCATATCAAAATGTCGCACCCATCCCTGTGGGATTTCTACTTGGTTTCATAGGTTCAAACTGAATGTTTTTGCAGCAATAGTTTTATTTTCATTGTTTCTGTTCCTTGTGTAGGTTATTTTTTATGTGGTTTGTGTTTACTTTAAGGTTCATCTTCATTCTGATATCTTTAATCAAAGGGTTCATGTTCAGATCAAATACAATTCCAATTTTCTATACGATAGCTGTACATTATTGTAAATCATTTGACAAAACTTGACAGATTGTTTCTTCAAGCCAACAGATTTCAGGATTTATAAAAAGGTATATTCTATAGTTTATGGAGTTGTCAGTTGCTGCTGGTCCAGAAGTGTCTGTTTCAGGCTCACTTTGGCATCTTCAAAATCTGGATTAATCTTCAATGCTTATTTGAAGTCACTCTTGGCGTCATCGAAAAACCTATAAGACATTAAAAATGTTCATAGATAAATGTCATGATAATGTACTGCCAAACTAGCTCATTAAGAGTCAGCAGTTTTATGTTCTGGGCATCATGAGAACAAGTGAGTACACAGCTCCATCTGGTGTTAAAAGAAGAACATACCGACTGACTCAAACACACACATTAACCCATCTAATGCTGGGACCGCACCACAACACAGTTAATGACAGATGTTATAGATCTATATTAAAAGAGAGCTGGTTGACTTCTCAAGAAAGAGTCACTGCCACAAGGTATTCTGCTAAAACAACCAACAGGAAGCTTGTGGAAAGGCTATTTAAAGAAAGCTTAGTTTCTATAGTTCACTGAGCCAGTGCTGTGCTTTTTTGATTGATCATTTTACCAATCTATGTAACTACTGTATACCACAATGTGAATCCAAATCAATGCAGCATTGTATTAATACATCTCTTTTTTTATATGATTTTAGTCGACCTATTCTATTTTATTTTGTTTCCTTTCTGGCATCATGTGAAGCATTGTCCCCCCAAAGCAAACCAGATATTAATCCTAAACTGGACAAATATCATATTGAAGCCAATGAACATTGCAGCCAATAAAGAAACTGCATAGTTGTCATGACTGTGGGGGAGACTTCTGAAGCAATTGGAGTTGGGACTCAGAGAGACACGAGGAGAGCTGAAGCTTTGATGGTAAACACTGACGGTTTATTTGGATAGAATTCACAAGACATGTCACGGGCCACGATCTGCCCACACGGTTGAGATGCCACAATCAATTCTGAAGAACTCTACACCAGACCCATGTACCCTTATGAAACGAAAATATATTGTAATATATTGGTAAATATAATACAATAAACTGGACCATACATTTCCATATATGGAAAAGTAGTCCTTATATTTTTAAATATATTGCAATATATGCATGGATCATGTATGGCTATATTGATACATATATAAAAAAACAATATTGCAACGAAAACAAAAACTGCACTATACATTTGTATATGTAATCGTTTTATTGAAACACTCATTTATCTTTCATGAGTTACACAAGTTTACATAAAGTTGAACAGATATTCATAAACAGTTATCTCACTTCCTTTTGTATAGTTATCCACTTTATGAACATATGTTTGATGGTATATATTAAAAAAGTACAAATACTCCATTGTCCATTGAATGATGAAAATAATATACAGTTTCTAAATATATACAGACACAGACTAAGGCAAGGCAAGTTTATTTATATAGCACCTTTCAACACAAGGCAATTCAAAGTGCTTTACAAAAAACGAAAGACATTAAGAAAATGGCATTTAAAATCAGTCATTAAAAAGAAAATATAATAAAAGAAACAATAAAAGAAAAAATACATGGATAAAAGTTACAGTGCAGTTTAAGATGTGAATAGTTCAATTAAAAGCAGCGGACCTGCAGTTTTCAGGGAGTTTGTTCCAGATATTTGGAGCATAATAACTGAACGCTGCTTTACCATGTTTAGTTCTGACTCTGGGGACAGAAAGCTGACCAGTCCCTGAAGACCTGAGAGATCTGGATGGTTCATAATTTAGCAGGAGGTCAGAAATGTATTTTGGGCCTAAACCATTCAAAGCTTTATAAACCAGCAGCAGTATTTTGAAATCTATTCTTTGATACACAGGAAGCCAGTGTAAAGACTTCAGAACTGGAGTGATGTGATCCACTTTCTTAGTGTTAGTGAGGACTCGAGCAGCGGCGTTCTGAATCAGCTGCAGCTTTCTAATAGATTTTTTAGTGAGACCTGTGAAGACACCATTGCAGTAGTCGAGTCTACTGAAGATAAAAGCATGGACAAGTTTTTCCAAATCCTGCTGTGACATTAGTCTTTTAATCCTAGATATATTCTTTAGGTGATAGTAGGCTGATTTAGTAACTCTTTTAATGTGACTGTTGAAACTCAGGTCAGAGTCCATGACTACACCTAGATTTCTGGCTTTATCTGTTGTTTTGAACATTGCAGACTGACGCTCAGCGCTAACTAAACCATTACCTCAGTTTTATCTTTGTTTAATTGGAGAAAGTTCTGACACATCCAGTCCTTGATTTGTTCAATGCACTTACTCAGTGTTTGAATTGGAGCATAGTCTCCTGGTGAAATTGTTACGTAAATGTGTGTGTCATCCGCATAGCTATGGTAACTTATTTTGTTGTTTTTCATTATCTGAGCCAGTGGTAGCACGTAGATGTTAAAGAGAAGAGGCACCAGGATGGAGTCTTGAGGTACCCCACATGTCATATTTGTCAACTCAGATGTGTATTTACCTATAGAAACAAAGTTGTTTCTGTCCTTTAAGTAGGATTCAAACCAATTTAGAACTGTTTCCGAAAGTCCCACCCAGTTTTCTAGTCGGTCTTGTAATATGTTGTGGTCAACAGTGTCAAACGCAGGACTGAGATCTAATAATACTAATAATGAAGTTCTGCCACTGTCTGTGTTTAAGTGGATGTCATTGAAAACCTTTACAAGAGCAGTCTCAGTGCTGTGGTTTGGACGAAAGCCTGACTGGAACACATCGAAACAACTATTTAAATGCAAGAAATTACTCAACTGTTGAAAAACAACTTTTTCAATGATTTTACCTGGAAATGGGAGGTTTGATATGGGCCTGTAATTGTTCATTACTGAAGCATCTAGATTATTCTTTTTTAAGAGCGGTTTAATGACTGCAGTTTTCAGGGCCTGTGGAAAAATATCTGAGTGAAGAGATTTGTTTACTATATGAAGTAGATCTGAGGCCATGCAACGAAAAACATCTTTAAAAAATCCTGTTGGAATAATATCAAGGCAGCAGGAGGAGGATTTCAGAAGTTGAATAATGTCCTCTAGGTTTTTATCATTAATCTGATGGAATTGTGTCATGGTGTTTGAATTGATATTAGGTGGACATAGGGACAACACATTTGCTGTACCTGATACAGAGGCACTGACTGCTTGTCTGATTTTCTGAATTTTGTCAGTGAAAAAGGAGGCAAAATCATTGCACGCCCTGGTGGATAGAAATTCAGAGGCTACTGACACTGGGGGGTTAGTTAGTCTGTCGACGGTAGCAAACAAGGCACATGCATTGTTTTTGTTTTTGGTAATGATGTCAGAAAAGAAAGACTGTTGTGCGTTTTTCAATTCCAAATTATAAAGGCCAAGTCTCTCTTTATAGATTTCAAAGTGAACCTGGAGATTTGTTTTTCGCCACCTACGTTCAGCTTTTCGACACTCTCTTTTTTCTGCTCTCACGGTCATGGCCTTTCTCCATGGAGATATTTTCTTCCCAGTCACTTCCTTTACCTTAGTCGGAGCAATGGCATCTATAACATTTTTAATTTTTGAATTAAAATGATCTACTAGCTCATTTACTGAGATGTTAGCAGGGGCAAGTGTGGAAGAAAAATTCTGAGTAAACATTTCCCTAGTATTTTCAGTTAAATATCGCTTTGTGGTTACCTCTTTTTGAACATTTTTGTGAACAGAAATAGAGCTCTCAAAGAACACACAGGAATGATCAGAGAGTGCAACATCAGTCACCACAACCTTAGAGATATTCAGACCCTTTGAGATAATGAAGTCCAGAGTGTGCCCCTTATTGTGCGTGGGCTCCGTCACATGCTGAGTCAGTCCATAGTTATCAAGAACACAAAACAGTTCTTTAGCCCCTCTGTCCTGGGGGTTGTCAACATGGATGTTAAAATCACCAACAATGACTAGACGATCAAAGTCAATACACACTATAGACAGCAGTTCAGTAAAGTCATCAAAAAAGCTTGAACAGTATTTGGGTGGTCTATAGATATTTAGGAACAGAGCTCGAGAGGAGCATTTCAACTGAAGGGCCACATATTCAAAAGAAGCAAAGTTCCCATAAGATGTCTTCCTGCATTGAATGGAATCATTGAACAAAATAGCAACTCCACCTCCTCTCTTAAGGACTAAGGCACACCTGTGCAATAATCATGCTGTCTAATCAGCATCTTGATATGCCACACCTGTGAGGTGGGATGGATTATCTCAGCAAAGGAGAAGTGCTCACTATCACAGATTTTTTCAGATTTGTGAACAACATTTGAGAGAAATGGTTATTTTGTGTTTATAGAAAATGATTTAGATCTTTGAGTTCATCTCATGAAAAATGGGAGCAAAAACAAAAGTGTTGCATTTATATTTTTGTTCAGTGTATATATATATATATATATATATAGATATAGATATCATATAGATCTCTATATGGCGCTGATTTTGTATAACTCTCTAAAACGTGTTAACGTTCTCATTTGACACAGTGTGCCAGTGATCATCACCAATCAATCTCACAGATATCGGGGAGGCCCCCCCCTCTCCAGCAATAGATTGATCTGATTGGCAGATTCAAATGTGCGTTGCCGCCTCTGACTGTTGATGATGGCGCTGTCAAAGAGAAAGCATTCATCAGGTGCTTCGAAACGGAACATGTAAAAGAAACGAGAGGAAAATACAGCACGAGAGTCAGGTATGTGTGTGCTTTTGCTGAGGTCAAGACCGCGTTGGCTCAGGCGGCTTTGCTGGCACACCCATCATCTACGGCTCCCATCTCTATCACCACGGACGCGTCGGACTACGCACGAGCAGTGGGTGGAGGGCGCTTGGCAGCCGCTCGCCTTTTTCAGCCGCCAGCTGACGCCCAGAGAACGCAGGTACAGCGTCTTTGACCGAGAGCTCCTTGGACTTTATTTGGCCGTGCGGCACTTCCGTTTCATGCTGGAAGGCCGTGAATTTACGGCGTTTGTCGACCACAAGCCGCTCACCTTCGCCATGTCAAAAGTGGCGGAGCCTTGGTCGGCACATCAGCAGCGGCAGCTGTCCTACATATCAGAGTTCACTACGGACATTAAGCACGTGGCTGGCAAGTCGAACGTGGTTGCAGATTGCCTCTCCAGAGTCGTCATCGGTGCCGTCCAGTTGGGCCTGGACTATACTCGCATGGCGGCGGACCAGGTCACAGATCCCGGCGTCCATGCTCTGAAGGTGGAGGGCGCGGGGCTGCGCTTGGAGGACGTGATGTTTGGCGACGCGGGTGTTACCCTCCTGTGTGACGTTTCCACGGGCCTGTCGCGGCCAGTCGTTCCCACCAGCTGGAGGCGCTCTGTGTTCGAGGCAGTGCACGGCCTGTCACACCCCGGCGTTAAGCCTTCGGTGCGCTTGGTGGCCGCGAAGTTCGTCTGGCATGGGCTGAAAAAGGACGTGAGGACTTGGGCTGGTGAGTGCGTGGCTTGTCAGTGCGCAAGGCCGAGCACGTCTGGAGCACGGTGGACCGGGTGAAGGCTGCTCACCTGGACTTAGACCAGCCGGTGGTGCTGGCTTGACCTCCGCGATGGGGCCGCGTCCCCGGCCTCGACCCCTGTCACGGATGTAAGACCTGTTGTTCCGATCCCTCCCCTTCCGGGGGCCGCACAGGCGGAAGTCACTTTTCCGACTCCCGTGCTCAGGAGTCGTGTGGGTCGGCGTGTCGTTGCTCCCCGCCATGCTGATTTTGTTTATGTGTGAATTCTGGGGGGGCTTGAGTGGTGACACGTTATTGGACATAATTCACCTTCAGGCTTGTGTTGCAACACGGACCCATTAGAGTGGGACACCGGAAGTTAAATTAATTCAGGCTAGCATGACATGCAGTAGTAACAAGTGTATTCCAGTCTTGTGTTTGAATGTATAATAAAGTGTGGAGTTCTATACTGAACACATCGCCTCCGACTCCCATTCATCGGCTCTACACTATGTTAGTTCCTTGTGTATACGTGTATAATCGGTCTGCAGCTTTGTGAACATTCAATTTCGAAGATTTTCGATGTTACAGTCAACTGAAGTCGTATGGAAACTTTGATTATTTTGAATATGTTGCCCTTCAGCTGAAATGCTCCTCTCGAGCTCTGTTCCTAAATATCTATAGACCACCCAAATACTGTGCAAGCTTTTTTGATGACTTTACTGAACTGCTGTCTATAGTGTGTATTGACTTTGACCGTCTAGTCATTGTTGGTGATTTTAACATCCATGTTGACAACCCCCAGGACAGAGGGGCAAAATAACTGTTTTGTGTTCTTGATAGCTATGGACTGACTCAGCATGTGACGGAGCCCACGCACAATAAGGGGCACACTCTGTACTTAATTATCTCAAAGGGTCTGAATATCTCTAAGGTTGTGGTGACTGATGTTGCACTCTCTGACCATTCCTGTGTTTTCTTTGAGAGCTCTATTTCTGTTCATAAATTTTTTCAAAAAGAGGTAACCACAAAGCGATATTTAACTGAAAATACTAGGGAAATGTTTACTCAGAATTTTTCTTCCACACTTGCCCCTGCTAACATCTCAGTAAATGAGCTAGTAGATCATTTTAATTCAAAAATTAAAAATGTTATAGATGCCATTGCTCCAACTAAGGTAAAGGAAGTGTCTGGCAAGAAAATATCTCCATGGAGAAAGGCCATGACCGTGAAAACAGAAAAAAGAGAATGTCGAAAAGCTGAACGCAGGTGGCGAAAAACAAATCTCCAGGTTCACTTTGAAATCTATAAAGAGAGACTTGGCCTTTATAATTTGGAATTGAAAAATGCACGACAATCGTTCTTCTCTGACATCATTACCAAAAACAAAAACAACGCATGTGCCTTGTTTGCTACCGTCGACAGACTAACTAACCCCCCAGTGTCAGTAGCCTCTGAATTTCTATCCACCAGGGCATGCAATGATTTTGCCTCCTTTTTCACTGACAAAATTCAGAAAATCAGACAAGCAGTCAGTGCCTCTGCATCAGGAACAGCAAATGTGTTGTCTCTGTGTCCACCTAACATCAATTCAAACACCATGACACAATTCCATCAGATTAATGATAAAAACCTAGAGGACATTATACAACTTCTGAAATCCTCCTCCTGCTGCCTTGATATTATTCCAACAGGATTTTTTAAAGATGTTTTGCCTTGCATGGCCTCAGATCTACTTCATATAGTAAACAAATCTCTTCACTCAGGTATTTTTCCACAGGCCCTGAAAACTGCAGTCATTAAACCGCTCTTAAAAAAGAATAATCTAGATGCTTCAGTAACGAACAATTGCAGGCCCATATCAAACCTCCCATTTCTAGGTAAAATCATTGAAAAAGTTGTTTTTCAACAGTTGAGTAATTTCTTGCATTTAAATAACTGTTTCGATGTGTTCCAGTCAGGCTTTCGTCCAAACCACAGCACTGAGACTGCTCTTGTAAAGGTCTTTAATGACATCCACTTAAACACAGACAGTGGCAGAACTTCAGTGTTAGTATTATTAGATCTCAGTGCTGCGTTTGACACTGTTGACCACAACATATTACTAGACCGACTGGAAAACTGGGTGGGACTTTCGGAAACAGTTCTAAATTGGTTTGAATCCTACTTAAAGGACAGAAACAACTTTGTTTCTATAGGTAAATACACATCTGAGTTGACAAATATGACATGTGGGGTTCCTCAAGGCTCCATCTTGGGGCCTCTTCTCTTTAACATCTACATGCTACCACTGGCTCAGATAATGAAAAACAACAAAATAATTTACCATAGCTATGCAGATGACACACACATTTACGTAACAAATTCACCAGGAGACTATGCTCCAATTCAAACACTGAGTAAGTGCATTGAACAAATCAATGACTGGATGTGTCAGAACTTTCTCCAATTAAACAAAGATAAAACTGAGGTAATGGTTTTTGGAGCCAAGTCAGAACGTATAAAAGTTAGCGCTGAGCTTCAGTCTGCAATGTTCAAAACAACAGATAAAGCCAGAAATCTAGGTGTAGTCATGGACTCTGACCTGAGTTTCAACAGTCACATTAAAACAGTTACTAAATCAGCCTACTATCACCTAAAGAATATATCTAGGATTAAAAGACTAATGTCACAGCAGGATTTGGAAAAACTTGTCCATGCTTTTATCTTCAGTAGACTCGACTACTGCAATGGTGTCTTCACAGGTCTCACTAAAAAATCTATTAGGAAGCTGCAGCTGATTCAGAACGCCGCTGCTCGAGTCCTCACTAACACTAAGAAAGTGGATCACATCACTCCTGTTCTGAAGTCTTTACACTGGCTTCCTGTGTGTCAAAGAATAGATTTCAAAATACTGCTGCTGGTTTATAAAGCACTGAATGGTTTAGGCCCAAAATATATTTCTCACCTCCTTTTAAATTATGAACCATCCAGATCTCTCAGGTCTTCAGGGACTGATCAGCTTTCTGTCCCCAGAATCAGAACTAAACATGGTAAAGCAGCGTTCAGTTATTATGCTCCAAATATCTGGAACAAACTCCCAGAAACCTGCAGGTCCGCTGCAACTCTGACTACTTTTAAATCCAGGCTGAAGACTTTTCTTTTTGTCGCTGCTTTTAATTGAACTATTCATATCTTAGACTGCACTGTAACTTTTATCCATGTACTTTTTCTTTTAATGTTTAATTGAACTATTCATATCTTAGACTGCACTGTAACTTTTATCCATGTATTTTTTCTTTTAATGTTTATTTTTATTAGCTTTTCTTTTTAATGACTGATTTTAAATGCCATTTTCTTAATGTCTTTCATTTTTTGTAAAGCACTTTGAATTGCCTTGTGTTGAAAAGTGCTATATAAATAAACTTGCCTTGCCTTGCCTATGTGTTGTGGACTAATGCATTCAAGTTAGTTCACATTTGAGTTGTTATTGCCCCTGCTGACAATTGTGTGGATAATATGTAGCCTACAGTCAATGGAATTTCACATTTTGCTCTCCAATGTATGTTATTTTAATGTTGACACATAATACTATAACTCTATATTTGACAGGAGCATTGTTGAAATTCCTAGGTCGAACTAAGCATGCAGAACCACAAGTCAAGAGGACAGAGGAGCCAGGGTGAGAAAGAAGAAATAAGGAGAGAGGGCCCATGCAGAGAGGCAGACGTCAGTCGTGAGGAATCAGGCCCACAAGTCAAGAGGACAGAGGAGCCAGATCCCAGTGGTGAGGAACGCACTGTCATTTCATTTCACTGTAATTTTACTTTTCACATATCACTTTATTCACTATTCAATTTAGTTATTTATTCAGTTATTTTATTACTGGTACTGCTAATTGGACTATGCATATTGTTGTATATTGTATATACGTATGTATTTACTACTACTACTTACAAAATTGAGGGTTGTAGCTTTGTGTCAGTACATATTTCAGGGTTTTTGTATGCCTTTGTTCATCTCAATTCTAATACTCATAGGCGACTACAACTCATGCCGATGCCGAGGCCCAGTTCTCCCTTCTCACCACCCCAGGAGCATTGTGCTAGGTAAAACTCTCATTCAATAAAAGTAGTCTTTTAAAGGTGGGGTAGGTAATTTGGAGAAACCAGCTCGAGTGCACTAGAATTTGAAAATACACAGCCGGAAAAAATCTGCCACTTCCTTACAGAGCCCCTCCTCCAACACACACGAACGCGCACATGACCAATGAGGGCACGAGATAAGTTTGTGCACAGATGGAAGGCTGACAGGCAGGTAGGCCATCCAGTTATTTTAGCCGGGCCGGCTAAAATGATTGGTCGTGCTTTTTACAGTACCACGGCTTCCACAGATGACATTTCTTTATGGATTTTTTGTCAAAGCACTTAAGATATTCATTGCTATCGGATGTTAAGATCATTCCATGGAATATAACAAAAAGTGTATCTTGAGCCGGTTTCTCAAACTACCTACCCCTTTAAAGATGAATGCAATTACATTTGAAAAAGTTTTAAACAGAACTGTTGCAGATGCTTGGTCCAAATTCCATAAAAACATACCAACCAGTAGTGCCACACTTAGACGAAAATGTACAAAGCCTATTCTTCCACTATTTGTATTCCCACATTATTCACCAAGCCAGCCCATGCTTTAATATAGATATTATGGATATTGTTATAATTCCTGCTGTCTTTTGTGAACTTCTAATTATTTGTAATTGTTCTGTTCCACAGATGCTTGTAAGGTTTCAGCGTTAGAGTCTGTGAGCTTATTGTTTTGTGTTTATTCTGGTGGCCTTGCAGTTTATTTTGACGTTGGCTCTGTCCTCTCGTTTCAGGTGTCATCACTTCCTGTCGTGGTGTGTCACTTGCCAGCTTGATTGTGATCTCCTGTTCTGGATTGTTTGCACCTGTGCCTCATTAACTGTTGTGTATATGTAGCCCTGTTCTCATGTTGTCTTTTGTCGGTTCGTCTTGTATCTATACCAAGTCCATGTCTGTACTCCCTCGTGTAAACATTGAGCATACTAGTCAAACCTAGTGAACTATTGAGTATCCTAGAAACCTTTTTCTTTGTAAAGTCTTTTCGTACTATTAGTTGAACCTAGCGAACTTTTGAGTGTCCTAGTTGATCCTAAAACCTTTTTGTATATTAAAAGGTATTTTTTTAAATCAAGAAAGAATCGTGCATGAGTCTTTGTGAGTCCTTCGTGTCAGAACAAACCGACCAAACAAGATGGACTCAGCCGATTCCACCGTGTTAAAGACGGGTTTGCAGGCGCAAGGAACACGCCTGCATCAACATGAGGAACAGCTGACAACAATGAATCAGGGGGTTCAGGACTTAAATGCCCGTCAGCACCACTTCCAGTCAACAGTGACAACGGAAATAAATCACCTGGCGGAGAAAATGCGTGACATACTTATGCACCTCGAGGCACGTCCTGCTGTTCCTGCGGCAGAGTTTTCCGGTCCAGCGGAGGTCGGGTTTGCTGAGATCCCCGTTCAAATACCCATGCCATCGTCTTCACTCCGCCTCGCTTCACCGGAGAAGTTCTCCGGGGATTCTGGAAACTGTCGTCCATTCCTGATACAATGCGATCTCCATTTCAAACATCAGCCCGCAGCATTTCCCACAGATCAAGCTAAGGTAGCTTTCATAGTATCTCACTTGACGGGAAGAGCGGGAGCCTGGGCAACAGCAGAATGGGCCCGAGACTCGCCTGTTTGCCAGTCGTTAAGGTTATTCATGGGTTCTATGAAAAACATTTTTGACCAGACAGCACCCGGGAGAGAGTCAGCGAGAGCCCTGGTGAACATCAAACAACGGCAGAGGAGAGTGGCGGATTACGCGATCGAATTCCGGACCCTGGCAGCGGAGAGTGGATGGAACTCAGCGGCTCTTTTTGATGCGTTTCTGCATGGATTAGCGGATCCCATAAAGGATTAGTTAGCTCCATTAGAGTTGCCTGTAGAATTGGACTCGCTCATCGCCATGGCTATCCGGGTGGACCAACGTCTAGCAGAGAGACGTCGGGAGAGAGGGGAGAAAACAGCTTCCACTCCACTGTTCGGACGGGAGTTACAGAGGGAACACTACGGTTGGCGGAGTAATACCCGGACTTCGTCTCCAGAGCGACCAGCGCCCCCTAGCGCCGCGGAGGAACAGATGCAGCTCGGAAGAGCCAAACTCACCCCGGAGGAGCGTCAGCGCCACCTACGGGAGCGGCGGTGTTTCTACTGCGGCCAGCAGGGTCATGTTCTGGCAGCCTGTCCGGCAAAAGATCAGGCTCATCAGCGGGAAGAGGGACGCTGGTGAGCCGAGTGACTTCTTTCAACCCTTCCTCGAGAAGACTGACTCAGGTACAAATGAAACTGAATGATAAAACTGTGACTCAGGATGCATTAATTGATTCTGGGGCTGATGAGAGCTTGTTAGACTGGGAGCTGGCTAAAGAGTTGAACTTAAACATTGTCCTTTTAGATCAGCCATTAGAGGCTAGCGCGTTGGATGGCCGCCTTTTATGTACAGTTACTCATCGCACGGAACCCATAGAAATTGTCATAGATCAGGAGCACCGTGAGCATATTAGCTTTCATTTATTTAACTCAGCTCAACAGCCTCTCATTTTGGGTTACCCTTGGCTTGTTAAACATAACCCTCACATGGACTGGCTTACAGGAAAGGTTAAGGGGTGGGGGAGTGAGTGCTCTCATTCATGTTTAGCCTCTCATACAGTTTCGAGTGGACCGCACAGATCTGGGAACTTTAAACAGGCGTCAGATAGGGACAGTGTCACTTCTTCTAAACATTCTGACTTTCCTGACTTATCCAAAGTGCCAGAGTGTTACCTTGACATTAAGGAGGTGTTTAACAAAACACGAGCTACTTCCTTGCCTCCCATAGACCGTATGATTGCCCCATAGACCTTCTCTCGGGCTCTACTATCCCCAAAGGACGGTTGTATTCTCTCTGGTCCTGAAAGGGAGGCCATGGAAGAGTATATCGGATCATCACTCAAAGCTGGCTTGATTCGGCCATCATCATCCCCAGCAGCAGCAGGTTTCTTTTTTGTAGGGAAAAAGGACGGTTCATTAAGGCCCTTTATTGATTACAGTCCACTTAATTAGATCACAGTTAAGAACAGATATCCCCTTCCACTCATCTCTACGGCATTCGATCTGTTACAGGGAGCCAAGATATTTACCAAGCTTGACTTAAGGAATGCATATCATCTTGTGCGCATCCGGGAGGGGGATGAGTGGAAAACAGGTTTCAATACACCTATGGGATATTACGAATATTTGGTGATGCCTTTTGGACTTTGCAATGCACCTGCTGTTTTCCAAGCCCTCATTAATGATGTGTTAAGAGATTTCCTGAATGTTTTCTGTATCTCGATGATATTCTCATCTTTTCTCCAGATAAGAAAACTCATGTTAACCATGTTCACCTTGTTCTTCAGAGACTCCTGGCTAAACCATCCTGTTTGTAAAAGCCGAAAAATGCGAGTTTCATGTGAACTCTGTGGCATTTTTGGGCTTTGTGATTTCCCCTAACAAGGTGGAAATGGACCCAGCTAAGGTCAGTGACGTGGCTAATTGGCCCACGCCAGACTCTAGAAAGAAAGTTCAGCAATTCCTGGGGTTTGCTAACTTTTACAGACGGTTCATATGCAATTTCAGTGCTATTGCCTCTCCTCTCCATGCCCTTACCTCTCCCCATGTTCAGTTTGTGTGGAATCCACAGGCAGAGAAATCTTTCCTGGAACTGAAGAGGAGGTTCACCACAGCTCCTATCCTGACTGTACCTGATCGCCACCGACAGTTGGTGGTGGAAGTGGACGCCTCCAACGACGGCGTTGGAGCTATACTGTCCCAGAGGTCAGCGGGGGACAACAAGCTTCATCCATGTGCATATCTCTCCCGTAAGCTATCTGCTGCTGAGAGGAATTACGACGTGGGAAATCAGGAACTGTTGGCTGTGAAGATTGCTTTGGAGGAGTGGCGGCACTGGTTGGAGGGAGCGGAGCAGGATTTCCTGGTCTGGACGGATCATAAAAACCTGCAATACATCAGGAAGGTCAAACGTCTGAACTCTAGGCAGGCCAGATGGGCTTTGTTCTTTAATAGATTTAGGTTCACTCTGTCATATCGACCTGGTTCGCAGAATGGAAAGCCTGATGCACTATCCAGGATGTTTGATCCTGAGCCAGTCCCCAAGAGTCCAGACCGAGTGATAGGGAGTGTGACCTGGCCCATTGAAGCCAAGGTCAAACAGGCAAACGTTGGAAATCCTGTCCCATGAGGGTGGCCTCAGAATCGCTTGTTTGTGCCGGAGCAACTTCGATCTCAAGTTGTTCATTGGGCCCATACGTCTGTACTTACCTGTCATCCTGGAAACAAAAGGACCCTTTTCATGGTGAGACACAGATTCTGGTGGCCGGGGATGTGGAAGGATGTTGCAGAATATGTGGCAGCGTGCCCTGTGTGCACCAGGAACAAAACTTCTCGGCAAGCTGCGGCAGGTCTTCTCCAACCTCTGCCCATTCCCAACAGAGAAATGGTCTCACATTGCGTTGGATTTGCGTTGGATTTTGTGACCGGATTACCAACATCGGCAGGTAATACCACCATACTCACTGTGGTTGATCGTTTTTCTTAAATGGCACACTTTGTCGCCATGCCCAAGTTACCTAATGCCAAAGAAACAGCAGAGGCCATGTTGTCCCATGTGTTCAGGATCCATGGTTTTCCCAGTGATGTCGTTTCAGACCGAGGCCCACAGTTCGTGTCACGCTTTTGGAAGGAGTTTTGTCGCCTAATCCCAGCCACTGTTAGTCTGACCTCCGGATACCACCCACAGTCGAATGGACAAGCGGAGAGGATGAATCAGGATTTGGAGACCTGTTTGAGATGTCTAGCGTCCGAGAAACCTACCACCTGGAGTAAGAATCTGATTTGGGTGGAGTATGCGCACAACACTTTACCCACATCAGCCACTGGTATCTCCCCGTTTCAATGTGTCCATGGGTACCAACCTTCATTGTTTCTGGAGCTCGAGAAGGAGGTCACCGTACCATCAGCCCATGATCTGGTTCGCCGCTGCCATCGGGTCTGGGCGGGAGTTCGCCATATGTTGCAGAGGAGTGCCGTTCGCATGAAGGTATTGGCCGACCGGAAACGACGTCCAGCCCCCAAGTACCAGGCCGGACAACGAGTGTGGCTATCTACCAAGGATCTTCCTCTCCATGTCGCCTCCAGGAAGCTGGCGCCCCGGTTCGTTGGTCCTTTTCCCATAGCCAAAGTGATTAACCCTGTTGCTGTCCGTTTATGTCTTCCAAAGTCCATCAAGGTCCACCCCACGTTTCATGTCAGCAAGTTGAAACCGGTCAAAGAGAGCAGACTGGTCCCCGCCTCCACGCCCCCCTCCACCTCCCCGGATTGTCGACGGAGGTCAAGTGTACACTGTGGACAAAATACTGTCTGAAAGGAAGAGGGGCAGAGGAAGACAGTTCTTGGTCGACTGGGTAGGGTATGGATTAGAGGATAGGTGTTGGATCCCAGGCAGCTTCATTGTGGACAAGACCCTTATATCTGACTTCGATAGAGAACAGTCTAAGGCTTCAGGGACGTCTGGAGCCGTCCGTAAGAGGGGGGGTACTGTAAGGTTTCAGCGTTAGAGTCTGTGAGCTTATTGTTTTGTGTTTATTCTGGTGGCCTTGCAGTTTATTTTGATGTTGGCTCTGTCCTCTCGTTTCAGGTGTCATCACTTCCTGTCGTGGTGTGTCACTTGCCAGCTTGATTGTGATCTCCTGTTCTGGATTGTTTGCACCTGTGCCTCATTAACTGTTGTGTATATGTAGCCCTGTTCTCCTGTTGTCTTTTGTCGGTTCATCTTGTCTCTATACCAATTCCATGTCTGTACTCCCTCGTGTAAACATTGAGCATACTAGTCGAACCTAGTGAACTATTGAGTATCCTAGTAGATCCTAGAAACCTTTTTCTTTGTAAAGTATTTTCGTACTATTAGTTGAACCTAGCGAACTTTTGAGTGTCCTAGTTTATCCTAAAACCTTTTTGTATATTAAAAGGTATTTTTTGAAATCAAGAAAGAATCGTGCGTCTGAGTCTTTGTGAGTCCTTCGTGTCAATGCTGTAGTAAACCACCATCCAGGGACCAAGACATCAGATATAAGAAAATCCATTAACACAAGAATTTGTGAGTTAAGGCACCAGGTGAAGCGAAAAAACAAGATGGACGATTAAATAGGGTACAAGACTGTTTTTTTGGCCCTGTTCCGGACCTTGTTTTAATGAGTGATCAGTTCATGTTTAAAGTTGTCACCAGGTGAAACAAAAAACAAGATTGTTAAATAGGATAACAGACTGCTCTTTTTGGCCCTGTATGAAATAACAATGCATCATTTATTAACTATACCTATACAAAATGCAATACATTTTCCCTTCATTATGTAATAACACCTCCTTTTATAATTTCATAACAAGTTCAACGCAATGTAATACATGTCGCCACATTTTGAAATATATTATTACATATTGCAGTGGTTATTACAAAATGAGTTGCAAACAATAACATTACAACCGTTTATTTATGTATTCAACCATGAATCATCCTTACTCATAATTAATTTAAAAATATTTCAGTAGAATATCTTTCATTGGCCAAAACTAGATCAAGTGTTACCATACAGTATTCATTAGCCAACATGTATATCAACATCCATTTTGGGATATATTTACAGTTTGGTTATGGTTACATAATGAATATTACAGTTTATTAAAAGGGCAACTCACGCATTTTGTAATAACCATTGCAAAATGTAATAATTTATTACAAAATGCAGGGAAATGTATTTTATATTGCGTTCAGGCTGTTGATTACAGAATGCAGCAGATTATTACAAAATGTGGGTTTTATTACATAATTACGTGAAAATTGTCTTGAGTCATTACATAATGTGGTGTTTATAGGCCTTTTCTTTTATTCTTTCCTTGTCCTTCTTTTAATCAGTATTTTGATAACTGTTACACATTGATAGAAAAAAACGAATGAAAGATTTTTTTGTATCAGAACATGCATTTCTCCTCATTTTGAAATATATTGCACTCATGTTCGGAATATATGGTACGTACATGGTCTTTTATAAATCTGAATATATAGTGCATACATGTCCCCATATAATTGTGAATATATAGCGCATACATGTCCCCATATATTTGTGAATATATAGTACATGCATGTCCCCATATAATTGTGAATATATAGTACATACATGTCCCCATATAATTGTGAATATACTACATACATATCCCCATATAAATCTGAATATATATAGTACATACATGTCCCCATATCATTGTGAATATATAATTCAATGCAATTACTGATGTATTATCCCATATATTGCAATATGTTAACACAATATATTTTTCTATATATCTTCAATATATTTTGTAGATGTGAATACATATGTTTTTCATGTTGATTATTAATCAGTATCAGTTGGTGTAGCCAACAGCAATATTTCCTTTATTAAATCTTTTCAATCAACCAGTAAATCATAAAACAAAATAATGCAATATATTGACAGTTAATATATGGGGAAATATATTTTCTTTGCGTAATTTAGCTAGTTCAGAGAGAATAATCAACATTCTTCAATAGATAGACTAAACCAACCCGGTATCACAGCAAGACGTGAACATGTGAGGATTTACCATGCTTTTATGAGGTGTGATTTGTGCCAAAGAACAGATAACTAAGCTGACTGAGCGGAGAACCAACGTGTCAACGTGCGCCAACGCCTCCATCAATTTTGAATGGGTTGACTTAGAATACAGGCGACGTCACGACGATGTCAGACATCACGGCGATATATCATAGGTGCGCTCAAAGTATGCGCTCACGTGGCGGCGGCGTAGCTTAGAAAGCGCTATCTTAGATATGCGTGTTGATAACGTACATGTGGATATGCGCGTGAATAATGTACGTGTGGATAAGCGTGTGAATAACGTACATCTCGCCTCCATTAGCATTGTATAGCATTATATTTTTCGAATGATTCCGCTCCTAGTTTGGAGAGTGTTACAGGTAAACGTTTTAATCGGCACAGTATTGGTATCAGAAGAGAGGGGAATAATAATTAATAATCATTAGTATGAGAATATTTGCTGCAGTTGTAGTAGGCTACTCGAGGCCGGTCTCCAGACCACCTTTAACGGTATTGGTCTTGTCTCGGAATCGACTGCATTTGGTTTCGTATTGTCTCTGTATCGGACCTATAGGCAGGGGTGCACATAACTTTTTTAGTGAGTTACTCAGATGAGTACCAGGAGACAGCGTTTGGTACTCACCCCACACGAAGCGTGATCCTCCTCAGTGTCTCCTTCACTGTCCTCTATTTACACTTATTGCATGCTCGATGATGAAGATGATGAACATGCACCTCCCTGTCTCCTTTTAAGCCTCCGATTTGCTTTCTAATGGGGGCTCGTCCAAAGGCTGTCTCGGGCAGGTGCCGGTGTACTGAGAGTGTTTCTTTCTAGAACGGCCCTTGACAGCATATATTTTTGCTTTGTGTGTGCAGTGTAGGGTGGCTAGAATGATAGCCTAGCTGGTTTTGTTTTTGTTTTTTTCTTTGGAGTGAGTTTAGGTTGGATTTTGCGTTATGGAGTTTGATCTAGAGGGGTTTGCTAGTGGTCCGACTCGGGAGAAGTTGGACGCCTGTAGTAAAGCCCAACTAGAGCTAATCGCAGGCAGATTTGACGTTGCAATTAGTAAACAACACAAGAAGCAGGTCATTAAGGAACAGCTGTTGGCTGCACTGATAGAGCGGGAAGTGTTATCAGAGGAAGCGGGCGCTGCTTGTGTATCTAAAGACGAGGAAACAGAGGTCGCTCCGACAATGAGCGAGCTTCAGCTTCAGCTGGAGCTACGAAAGTTGATGATTAGAGAGAAGGAGATTGACAACAAACTGAGAGAGAAGGAGATCGACTGTAATCTCGCAATCAGGAAACTAGAGGAGGAGTCTAATCGGATGCTTCGTTTGAAGGAGCTGGAGTTATCGACATTAACGCACCAAACTCAGCAGTTGGGCTCCGCACATCCTCATGAGTTTGATGTGGGTAAATACACACGATTTATTCCAGTATTCAGTGAGAGGGACGTGGATAATTTTTGAAGTGGCCTAGGAATGTGTGGACTGTGATGCTGCAGTGCGTTCTCACGGGAAAAGCTCAGGAGGTATATGCTGCATTGTCTGACGAGGTCAGCCGGGATTATGGGCAGGTAAAAGCAGCAATTCTGCGCGCCTATGAGCTGGTGCCAGAGGCGTATCGTCAGAGGTTTCGCAGTTTTAGAAAAAGGGATTCTCAAGCTTATGTGGAGTTCGCCCGTGAGAAAGAGGGACTGTTTGATCGGTGGTGCTCGTCGACGGGGGTAAGATCTCTAGAGGAACTGAGAACGTTGATGCTCATGGAGGAATTTAAAAACTGTTTGCCTGACAGAGTAGCCACATATATAAATGAGCAAAAACCTATGAAACTGTCTGAAGCTGCGGTTTTGGCTGACGAGTATGTCCTCACTCACAAGTCTGTCTTCGGTGAGAGGGATAGCGCGCAGGCCCGGTTTGGTGACAACAAGGTCAGGGAAAGCTCCACTAACATGCCGTTACAGGGCAGCATGCCGAGAGCTGTGGAGGAAAAGGCGAGGGAGGTGAATTGGGGAACCAGAAATAGCCCAGTGTGTTATTTCTGCAAGAAAAGAGGTCATATTGTTGCGAATTGTTATGCTTTGCGGGATGAGGAGAAGCCTGTAAAGACGGTCGCTTTGGTGAGTACTTCAAAGCCAGGGTCTCTCAAATCTGAACTGGAAGTTTTTGCTCCGTTTCTCATGGAGGGAATGGTGTCTTTACCGGGGAAGAACAACAGGGTTCCAGTGACCATTTTGAGGGATACAGCAGCTTCGCAATCCTTTATGATAAGGGGTTTGTTGCCCCTCTCTGAGGAGTCTGTTGTGGGTTCGGGTGTTCTTGTGAGGGGGTTTGGTATGCAGTGTGTGGGTTCGCCATTGCATAATTTTCATCTTGAGTCAGATCTGGTCACAGGTCCGGTAACTGTCGGGGTTCGGCCATGTCTTCCCATTGAAGGGGAAGATTTGGTCTTGGGGAATGATTTAGCCGGTGGCAGAGTGCTCGTTAAGCCAGGAGTGAATGCGGTGGCAGTCACCCGCAACAGTTTTATGGCAACGGGATTGGACAGACCGGTCAGGGATCCTCCATCATGGCGTGAGGGTGGGAAATCAGGTACGATAAGCCCTGGGGCTGTTCATAACCCTGTCGCTGCCTGTGTGGAGGCGCTGTCCAGTGCTAAAAGTGACACCCCTGTCACCTCGGAGGCTCCAATCGCTGCGGAGACTCTGGCCAATATGGAGTTTCATTTGGCACACTTGCCTGATGCGCAGCGTGCAGACGTATTGGAGCTGATCGTGAGGTGGAGCGCCCTGTGTCGTACCGCTCCGGGAAATTCAATCCCCACCAGCGGGTGTGTTCCACCATTGGTTCCACAGTCGAAAAGGAAGCACTGGCTTTGGTTCTGGCTCTAAACCACTTGGTGTTACTGTTCTTAAAATGTTTTAGTGGTTGCAATTTTTTTTTTTTGTGTTTTGACTGATATGTAGCCTGTTCGGTGTGTGGACTGAGTGGTTGAGCACGTCTGTCGACTTAAAGTCGATTGTTGTGATTGTTTTGTTTGTTTTCAAAAAAATAAAAAATAAAATCACTAACTCATGGTGGGGGTGTTACGTGCTTGTGTTGCTTTTCTCTGTCTCTCTGCTGCGCAGGTACACCTGGTTAGCCCCTGGCTCCACCTCCCCCAGGTGTCCTAATGACATTCAGCTGGGGACTTTAAAAGGAGAAGCTGGAGGAGAAGAGGCTCTCTTTTCCTGCCCTGATGCCGAGGGATTATATCCGTGCATTTCCTCTCACCCCACGTGTGGATCCATTATTCTTTTGCTGTCTTATACTGTGTGAACTCTGGAGGATGTTAGTGTAGGATTTTTCGCGGCTTTGTTTTTTTCCCAGTAGGTTGTGTTAGATCTCTGAGTAGAGGAGGGAAGTCTGGGTCCTACGGCCCATGGTGTGCTGGCCCAGGCCCCCTTCTTCCTTTTTGTTTGTTTATTGCCGTCCTCCAGACTTGGTTCCTTTTGCCGGTAGGCATGTAAGTGACGGCTGTGCTGACAATAAATGCCCGTCCTTTGTCTTTGTCTTTGTCTTTATTAGGATCCCCATTAGCACTAGCATGAGCATTGGCTATTCTTCCTGGGGTCCTCACACACTCAAAACATACATACAACAAAATTAAAACAAAACAGCTCAACATTTCAGATTGGAGCCACACACACACACACACACACACACACACACACACACACACACACACACACACACACACACACACACACACACACACACACACACACACACACATGTGAGAGACATCATCAGAGCAGACACCATGGAAACCTTTGATCTCTGGGTTTACACACACAGGTGTTTGTAAACATTCAATCACTACTACTTACATTTGATATCTTTATTTAACTCCTTCAGCCTAATTTCAGCTGCAGGAATCATTCAAATATCAAACTATTCAGCCTTTTCAGCACATGATGCACACACACGCTCTCTCTCACACACACATACACACACACACTCACTCTCTCTCACACACACACACAGACACACACACTCTCTCTCTCACACACATACACACACACACTCTCTCTCAGACACACACACACACACACACTCACTCTCTCTCACACAGACACACACCGATGATGATGAATGATCAAGAGCATAGAGATAGGGCGATCAAGAGAAGAGAGAGAGAAGAAAGAGAGGGCGATCAAGGGAAGAGAGAGAGGGCGATCAAGAGAAGAGAGAGAGTAATGTAAGCTCCTAATGTAATGTATAACTCCTGTGAAAATGTTCAAAAAGTGCTCAAACTTCACATGTGCGCTAAAAGTCCAGCCATGAAGATATCTACGGGAAAGTTTTGAGATTTCTTCAAATGCCGTTGCCATGGCAACACAATGCTCACCATGAAACACGGTTTTCTCATAACTTCAGTGAAAATGCTCCAAACGGCCCAAAACTTCACAGGTTTGGTAACGATGCAGCCATCAACGCATCTAATCTTATTATGGGGTGTCATCAAATGCCATTGCCATGGCGACAGATAATTCACCATCAAGTTAGTTCAAAAGTTTGCAGTTCAAATATTCTGCTGCTTTCCCAAGCCTTTTTACTTTATTTTCTCATCTTAATACAAATTATTCACTACTACTTACATCTGATATTTAACGCCTTCAGCATATTTTCAGCTGCAGAAACCATTCAACTATTACATTATTCAGCTATTTCAGGACATCAAGGCTATACATGTTGTTTATACCTTTTTTAAACCTTTTCTTTTAAATATTAAGCTTTTTCTGCATTTTTTAGCTTAAAGCAGCTACCATTCAGCTAATAACATATTCAGCTTTTTCGGCTAAATTCAGCCACAAATGTTCAGTTTACAGCATTCGCATGCATTTTCTGCAGGAAATGCATTTTCTAGTTATAAACGTTAGTCCTTAACATCACTGTGTATATCACCATTTAACTTTTAAAACTTTAACAAACCCCACACAGCTCAGTAAAGACTGAGATATTGACTTTATTTGATCATTTCAGTAAAAACTAACATTCATATTTCTCTTTTTGATTATAATACTGATGAAATTTCAAAACAAAGCAATTTGGCAACTTACCAACCGTTTTAAAATGCTTAATAAGCACCGTAACTTTCATGATATAATTTCCGACTGTTGTGTAACGGCAAATGCTGCGGCTGCAAGGCATTGTGGGGCAGCACTTTCTCCTCTCGTGAAGGGAGGTCCAGTGGTTCCTAAGCTAAAGGAGGTTATGAAGGAAGTTTGAAACCTTTCGTATGTAGAGAATTCGAACGGCACTTATCATGGCTGCCACTGAGAGACTTCCGGGTCATTTCACTCCGTTAGGAAGGTTCCTAAGCTAAATGGACTATTCGACTTCAGCCCTATAGTCTATAGTGGATGAGTCCTCTGTTGTAGAAAGGTATCTCAATGCTACCGTCACTGTATCGCTAAAGAGAAGTCCTCCACTGCTTCACCAAAAACCACCCGGTGGTACTTTATCTGTACGCGGTTGTTGTAAGCAGTGGCGAAATGAGTGGCTTCACATTCCCTGTGTAAATATGACAGCGTTAAAGAGTCTTAAACAATACATGTAATGAAATGACAAAGTAAGAGAAACACGATGGACGTTAGCTTTAACCGGGGACACAGAATTTGACGGATAGCAGAATAAGCTGCAATACTAGTACAGACTTGCAATACATCGCCAAAAAATGAACAGCACCTGGACTGTAAGCAGGAAGAGATAAACTTTGTATACAGTTGTTCTGCACATTTGAAGCTCTGGTTTTTAAACTTAGAGTGAGCATTTTCAAGTATTTGAGGATTGTCTTGCTCCATTGGCTGTGAATTCTCTAAGGTTTGTTGCGTTTCCTAAAGGCGGAAGTGACGACATGCAATGTGGCTTTTATTTTTTTATTCAAAATACACGAGTCGTTATTGTCATCCATCAATATAAAAGGCAGTCCAGTACATTCATTGGTAAAACTGTTCCCCTGGTCCCAAACAAAACAATGAACAAATGTACATAAGTTGCAAACGACAAAATGTAAATACTTCAGAACATATTCAAAGGTTAGACAGAATAATTGCCCCAGAGGAGATCTGCCTTTGGCGTGTTGAGTCGGTGCTTCTTCGCTCTGCAAAACAAGTAAAGATTACCAACTGCACATCCAGATCGACTACATTTGTTCAGACTCGGTCACTTACCCTTTTTTACACCTGCAGGTCTCGAGTAGCTCTGACCTGGAGGATGCACACACTGGCCTCTGCAGGAACCATCTGCCTGGCTGCTTGTGTCACAAATCACTGCATCACAGTGGACATAGATCTGTGGACAGAGAGGATGCTTTATTACACATGGCTACATGCAGCAGTGGCCAAAAGACTCCAGATTTGGATTTACAAGTCTTACCTGGTCTTTCAGAACCTCGTCATCTTTAGTGAAAGTGAACATCTTTACAGAGAAGCGCTTGATGTGGGACGGGACTAAAACTCTGGAGTCACTCACAACGGGATGGAAAATTGTTGAATAGCTGTCATCGCGATTCTCACAGCTGGTGAAGGAATTCGAAAGTTAAAATAAAGCAGCCGTTAAATTAGAATGCTTTTTAGTGGATCATTAAGACAGTGTTTACACAACTCACTTCTGAACAAAGGTCTCAGTCGAGAACATGTAGTTAGTTTTGCACAACATTACCTGTCGACAATGATGTCCCAGCTTGGCAGAGATGTCCTATCTTCATAAAGGGTAGCCCAACAGTTCTCAGCAATGAGTTCCAAGTGCGGGTCGGTAGAATGCATCAGCTCCACCTCAAAATACAGAGGCTGCTGCAGATATTTCACCACTGGATAATCCTCTGCTTGGTAGAAGCGCTCGTAGGATGGATCTGCAGGAGAAGAGTCCCGTTAGAGACAGGAGGCCCGGAGATTTACAGTTTCATTTCAAACCTTTATTTAATCAGATCGATCCCTTGAGATCACAGATCTCTTTTTCAAGGGCCCCTGCAAGCAGGGTTTTGTATGCATGAACAAGATGTTGTAAAATTCCACCATGCCTTGGGAAAGCCTCATCTGCACCATCAGCTGCCCGGTGCCGATCTCTGCAGCGGGCTCATAGGTTCTTGGTTTAGCGCTGAAGGCAACAGTCTGAGTCCCATTGACCACATAGAAGCAGGAAATGGTTTGCCTATTAGGGGGGGAAAAAAAAATAATATAAATGCATACATTGAAGGTGTTCATCTCCAATTATACAAAATCAAATATTTTACCTGTAATCAGGATCAACTGGTGATGTGTTGGCTGCTCCTTGGGCATTGTTGTAAGACAGGCGGATCTCATTTTCATACATCATGTAGTTGTCAAAGAACTATTTAACAACAAAAACGCATTAACATTTGACAAAAATCCCCTTTGATATTTAAATGTGATTCACACTCACCGTTCTGGTGGTTCCACAGGTATCCATACTGAAGGAGAAATATGCAAAGCGATCGTCGCTGAACTGTGGTGTGCAGGACTGGTCCTTTAGCGTCAGCTGACTTGGCTTCAGATTACGAGTCGATTCAACCTTCACAGCCACAGCGGTCATTGTGCCATTGGGGTGGCACTCTGGAGGATGAAGCAGGCAATGTGTAAAGCAACACAAATCCATCAATTAAAGCAGCAAATATACTTACATGTTCCATCTTACCTGTTGCTTTTAAGGGGAAGTAGCAAGCCAGATAGAGATCAGCAAGCACCCAGTCATTTGCACGATCCAACAGAAGCAAGTCAATTCTGGATTTGACTGATTCTGCAGTGAGCAGCTGTGGAAAAGAAATTAAAGTTAGCCAATGCCGAAGATCTATGGTGGGATTTTGTAGTTTTGACATACCTCAAAAACAGCGTCCTTGGCAGTGTATGGCAGAATGAGGCTGAGGTGTGTGCTGTTCTCATAGAAATTGTAGTCTTCAGCCATCTCAGCCGTCAGCTCTCGAGGTCCAACGATAGCCTTGAAATTAGAGCCGTGACTCCCGAACTTCACGCTGATGTAAAACTGGTTCTGGTCACAGGTGCCAGCCATGATGGGTAGCACTAGAGCAGCAAAACATGCATTATCCATTTGATTGTGTAGCTTTTACTCTTTTTTTTAATATATATATTTTATTTAATTTTAGAAAACATAATTTGCATAAATATATTGTCAAAAGCAAATTCAATATGATCTCACCAACATCCTGCAGAGAGGCCTGCAGGTCGACCGGGAGAGCAAAAGGAGTTTCTTCAGGCAGGATGATCAACCCAAAGATCAGAGGGAGGAAGTAGGATGTAACCAAGCGTTCAGGATTCTGCAACAAATGAAATAAAAGCTCAGCAACACTGAAAATATGCTGGTACAAAGTGATATTTTGAATCTTGTCACATACACGTTTTAAGACAACATCGGCATCAAAGGGCACTTGAAGAGAGAAGCTCTTCGAGCCATTAGCCAAGCTGTGTTCCTGGACTGTGAAGCCTTTGGCATTGCTCTCCTCAACAGTAAGGACCCCGGTGGAGAAGGTGATGTTCCTCAGCTCAACGTCATGGAGGAAGGTTCCCAAGAGAACGCTGAACACCCGAGTCTCTGGGACAGTGTCTGAGGAACAGAAAGTGGCAGGTTTACAAATTCTAAACCTGTCTGAACGTTGATAGAGAACAATTGAGTAATTAGCTTGAGTGCTACTTTTAAATTTTTTTAAAAAAAAGGCGGTCTTTGTAAGCAAAAGTGGATTATACTGTACTTGGCTCTCTTGAATTCCTATCCAAACACACAATTTTTTAAAAACTGACCACTGAAACAGGCCTCGAGTGTTTTGTGTCAGACTTATTGATCCAAAGCTAGGTAAAAGTCTAACCTCTTTTTGGTCACCAACATTTTTTCATACCTACTAGAAAATGTGACTTACCATCCTGGATTTGGGGAGATTGAGGCATCAGAGGGGTCATGATGGGGAACAAAACCTTGTATCTGGTATTATCTTGGGTGTCATCTTCTCTCCACAGTACCTCAAGCATGGGCTCCACAAAGTAGGTGATGTGGTACTGGTAATCTGGGGCATGGCTCTGCAATAATTCATGACATTTCAATAAAACATGCCAATGCACTAGTGACTCTTGCATTTCTAATCTACAGATTTCCCCAACCTTGTAGTAACCATCAGGCGAGCCCACTGGGATCTCGACGACGATGTGGAAGTCTGTGGTGCTCAGTGTGTACCCCTGTGCGGCCATCTGAGATCTATCAAGCCTCTGCCCGTTGATTCCCATGTGCATTTCTGAGACTGTAATTCTGCCGTCCAACAGAGGAGTCACACGGCGAGGTACGTGCCAAGAGATCATATCCTCGGTGAAGAGGACACCACCTGTTAATGACAAAATGGAGCTGTTGAGGTTAACTGTGCAACAATTAAGCTTACTGTGAAGGAAATATGTTGCTCAGGACTCACCTTTGGGACAAGCAGCTGCCAAGTTCACTACATTCAGACCCTGTGGTGCCATGTAGTAGGCGCTCACCCTGAAAACCTCCATGGGGACTCCAGCCACCTAGAGAGGAGAGGTTTAATATAATTGACATGGAGGGAAAGGAACACTGTATAGGAGTGTGTTGCTTACATCCTCTGAATAAGTCTCTGCTGTATTGTACGGGCTTCGCATAACCAGGCGACTAGAGGTAGTTTTGGCAGCGTAGCCGGCTTGTTCAGCCTCTTGCAACACCATGGCCACTGGTTCTGGGGTGTAAAACGTGATCTTCCAGATACCTTGTGATGCACCAGAGGCCTACAGGAAAGAACAAATAATAATGAAATCCTCATTGGTGTAGGGAGGAATTCAACTGTAGTATCTGAACAGTTTAATTCAACATACTTCAAGATTGGCGTTGAGCTTCTCGTCTTTACCATCCCGAGTCTGACCCTTAGCTTCAGCATCAAGGTTAGCCATGTGGTGCGAAACCTAAAACAGAAAATGGTGGTTTTAGCATTCGTTTCCATACACACAAGATGGTGGAATCAATATAAAGATGACCTACTTCCATGTAGTTCCTGTCGCAGAGGATCTCCCTGGAGGCCCAGCGAGTGTAGCTGCAAGTCTGAGACACGTCATGACTGACCACGTCTGATGGATTCTCGCCGTACATCTTGAGTCTCAAGCCAACGTTAAATGTAGCATCATCCTATAAATATAAAAAAAAAAAAATTAAGTGAAACTCCCTAATATTCTTTGGTTCCAGCTTCTTTGTCATTGAAAATGTAATATCCTTGCCTTCAGGGACACATTTGAAGTCTAAATGGATATTTGTGTATGTAACAAACAAGTCAAGAAAGTACCTAGTAGATTAATTGAGGAATACAGTTTTGAGTGGAGCAGTGCTAATATTTTAGGGATGTACCAAACAAAAAAGGGAAAATGTATTGTGTCTTTTAAGGGTAAGAGGTTACAAATAAATTCAGGGAAACACAAAAATGGGAGCAACCATGTGTTTGTTGAGCCATTAATTCAGTCACTTGAGACAAAATTAGCACAACTAAACTTGGTAGAAAATTACATTGGATGCTGTTAAACCACTTTAGCTCAAAACAAACCTTGTTGTCCACAAAGCAGCCCATCAGGGAGGTGTAGATTCTGGTGTTACCCCACGGGTCAGACTCCATGCTGTATCCACACTGAGCAGCCATGCTAGGTGTTAACAAAATGTGCTTGGTGCCATCTGAGGGGAGAAAATAAGCTTTGTCAGGGACCCCTTTCCTCAGTGATGAACCAATCAGCTGCATTATTAGCAGTTAATACTTACTGATAGCCTCCACCTCAAGCTGGTTTCCCACTGCTAAAGCCTTGTCCAACGACAGTCTCATTACATTTGCGGCACAGTCAGACCTTAACCCACTGCCTGTTAAAAGAAAAGGCTTGTGAGGAGAATGTAAACCGACTTAATATGCTGTGTAAAATGACTTGATGAGAATTGAAGCTTACTTGACTGCAAATATAGCTTCACATTAGGCCTGGCTTGACCCAAGATGATAGCTGCAGCCATCCATAACAAACTTGAACACATAAAACACATCATTTAGAGACAATTAAGTACACACATAGAAAGAAATCTACAAGAAATGTAACTTACATGTTCCCAAGCCTCAGCATGTTGCAGTTTGTAAGCAACAAAACCAAAAAGAATACAGTCAGTATCAGAGCTTGGCAATGTCCAGCACACCTTCCAACAAAAACACAAGTCTAAAAGGAAGGGGACTGGATGATTAACTGAGACATCAGCAGCTGCTTTATATTCCACTTAACGACAAAGCACAGGTGAGGCTTGTTAAGGATTCTCCACACACACACACACACACACACACACACACACACACACACACACACACACACACACACACACACACACACACACACACACACACACACACACACACACACACACACACACAGGGTGAGCTGATGTATGCCTAGTTTATTAAGAAAAGAAAGGAAAAAAAACACACATTTATCATAGTGTAAAAAAAGTATTTATTGTTCAGCAAAATTATATAGATTTGTATTCGGTTTTATACATATATTACATTTTTATATTTCAAGAAGCTACAAAATAATCCACAATTCATAATAAATTAAACTTGTCCTTAAAATCACATGTGCTTTTGATTTTTCCTTTGAGCCTCCTTATAGTGACTGTAATCTAACACTTGATTATTGTTTGTATATATTCTCAAACCTCCTTGCAAGAGGATGCACTAACATTTAAACCCGAGCTCAACGTTTCACCTGGGTCGATTAGTCTGCTCTGTCCAATTATGCAATGATATATGTTCATTTATGAGGCCATAACAATATTTTCCAACTGGAAGAGTGTTGAGTCAGTGCAGAAGAAGGAATAATCAATGCTCTGCTTAACAAAAACCCTATACAAATGTCACACCCATCCCTGTGGGATTTCTACTTGGTTTCATAGGTTCTAACTGAATGTTTTTGCAGCAATCGTTTTATTTTCATTGTTTCTGTTCCTTGTGTAGGTTATTTTTTATGTGGTTTGTGTTTACTTTAAGGTTCATCTTCATTCATCTTCTGATATCTTTAATCAAAGGGTTCATGTTCAGATCAAATACAATTCAAATGTTCTATACGATAGCTGTACATTATTTGAAATAATTTGACAACTTGACCGATTTGTTTTTCAAGCCCACAGATTTCACGATTTATAAAAAGGTATATTCTATAGTTTATGGAGTTGTCAGTATCCCCTGTCTATCTTGTGCTGCTGGTCCAGAAGTGTTTGTTTCAGGCTCACTTTGGCATCTTCAAAATCTGGATTCATCTTCAATACTTGTTGGAAGTCACTCTTGTAAGACATAAAAATGTTCACAGATAAAAATGTTATGTTATGTAATGTCAACCCAGTCTCATGGCATTTCGTGTTATAGTCACGACATTTAATCTTTTGATTCATGTTCACCAACACGATTTTCCCCTTTTTTACACAGAACGATTTTAAAAGCAATGTATTTCTATAGGTAGTATGTTTCATGCCTGCAGCACGTCTTTTTGTCCGTTCGGGTCTTGGAAGACCGGAAGCTGTGGGCTTCATAAAAACATGTTCTTACTCAATATCAAGCCACGATTATTGTTTTTATTTTAAATCGTATAATGTCTGACTTGTTTGTCGTCTGTGAGGAAAATAAATGGGGCTCAGAGCCTCAGAATACTGAAATCTGTATTTTTTTAAATCTTTTTTTCCTTCTAATTTGTTATTCTTTTCTAAATAACACACTGTTATTTACACACCAATAACACACAATTATCCTTGTTTTTAGGTATTTGTTTAATTCCATTGAATCTCTTTTTTGGCGTCCTTTTTTGGCGTCCTTCAGGAACTGAATTTCAAAATAAAAATAACCGGAAACAGACGTAGGCCTATAAGGGACATTTCGAGCATCATTGCGATACACAGCCACTGAACTGATTACCCAAGATCCTCAGCTATGGTTTAAGCTCGCTGATTGGATGTTTTAGCCGCAATGCATGTAGGGACATTTGTATCATCTGTTGTAGACCCAAATAAAGAAAATAAAATAAGAACTCATTCTCAAAAAAGATAAACGCCATTCTTAAAATGTATAAGCAAACAATAGTTTGATTAATATTGATTAGAGTGCACAATAGAAATAAAATAATTGAGAGAAGAAAAAGAGATATATTATCTATCAAAACCCAGTTAGATTAACATTCATTGGATTGCACACTTTGTTTGTTTGTGTGGATATGTAGCACATTAACATTTTAAATAGCACTTAATGACTGACTGAATGGAAATGACAATAAATGAAAATGTAAAACGAAAAAAGCGATCATGAAAATGTTTCCAAAAAATGAATAAAATGATTTTTGCCCACTTTGTTGTTCAGATATATCACATATTTGTAACTAAATTAAACATGAATTGAAACAAAACACGGTATAAACTGAGGAGTGACTCCCGTGAGGTTCATGTATTTTCTTCACTCCGCTGGGAAACTGCTCTCATGTCAAGAAGCATCAGATCAGTGCGTGCACTGCATCGTCCAATCAGTGAGCGATACACAGTAAGGGGGCGGGGCGAGTGTCTGAGGATTTCATCGAAGGATGGTCTGGTGGTTCCTTGATTATAGCTCCTCCATTATCGCTCCTCGCTCCTCCGGCAGAAATAATAATAATAATAATAATGTTTTGCTTTAGGATGAAGATATACTGCTTTTTGTATGCAGCTTCAGATAAAAGAAATGCAGCTTCTAGTACTGCAGTTAAATAATTGTTCTTCTAAAGAATAGCTGCTCACCTTGAGACTTGATACTATACATCCTTGTCTTTGCTACTGAAATCAGTTATAGGCATATTGATATGATTGATTAATAAGTCGATCAAAAGAAAATTAATATCCAATAATCTAAATATGTTTATATGGATCTTTAATAGACAGATGCACTTAATATTGTATTTATTTTAAGGATCATGTTTTGGTTTTATTCAGAAATACTGGAAGCAAATTCTTGAAATTGCTTGACATGACACGTCCCATCTGGAGCTGTTCTTCTGGTGCTATTTTACATCACTTTACTTAGCAGTTAGCTTAATTTTTAATGTTAAGCGGAAAATGCGTGCGAATGTACATTTGTTGCTGAATTTAGCTGAAAAAGCTGAATGTTTTATTAGTTGAATGGTTTCTGTAGCTGCTTTTAGCTACAGAAACCAAGTAAGTGTGTTGCTGAACTTAGCGGACAAATGCAGTGAAATGATTTGAATCAAAATTGTTACAGCTCAAATGCATTGCAATGACTTTGTTGAAAACTTGAGAGTGAAATGCAGGGTGTCCGCGGGATCTTAAAAAGTATTAAAAGTTGATAAATCAATTTAGCGAAAATTAAGGCTATTAAAAAGTATTAAAGGGCATTTTCCAAGGTATCACATTTTGTAGCTTGTTTTCAATAAGTATATAAATGGTCCAAAGAGGTTGTATTCTACAGTCTGCCTGAACGTAATCATTGCGTAGGTGTGTAGTGTGATTCTGTGTAGTTTATTTATGGCATCCCGTTCGATTTGACGTCATCTGAACAGGACATCGCACGCTCACTGCTTGATAGCGCGAAGGTCCGTTTACGCCGTTTGTTAAACAACATCGTTATGGGGAAATGCAAGTTTGCGTCCAAATGGTTGGAAGATAAGGAGGAAGGACAATCAATACTGCATATAGTCAATATGAGGTAAAGTGTGTCGCCAAGGTAACCGGTTAAAACTCAAAGTGGCGATGAGGTCTTAACAGGTATGGAAAGGGTCTTAAAAAAGGTCTTAAAAAGGTATTCAATTTGACTTAGGATTCCTGCATATACCCTGGAAATGTTAAACTGGAAAAATATTGAAGAAGCTTAATATTTAAAATAAAAGTTGAATAAAAGGTATAAACAACTAAATGTATAGCCTCAATGTCCTGAAATAGCTGAATAATGTAATAGTTGAATGGTTTCTGTGGCTGAAAGTAGGCTGAAGGAGTTAGATATTCAATGTAAGTAGTAGTGAATGAATGTGTATTAAGAAGAAAGTAAAAACGCTTTGAAAAGCAGCAGAATATTTTAACTGCAAACGTTTGAACTAAAACCAAACGTCACCAATAATGTATAACATATGTGGAACATGTTGAAGTCAGTATGAAGTCTCCATCAGAGAGAAAATAATAGGCTGAGAGAGTTTGTTATACTCCAGTCTGTGTGTTTGTGTTTGAGGTGACGACATTATCAAACACCTGTGTGTGTGCAAGCCCAGAGATCAAAGGTTACCATGGTGACGACGTTATCAAACACCTGTGTACGTGAGCCCAGAGATCAAAGGTTTCCATGGAGATGTGCTGTGAAAGGAGAGCCTTTCCATTGTTCTGAATGAGAAATAAACCTCTTACATTTCTAACTTTTGTTGAAAACCGTAGCAGCTATCGGTAATATTTCAAAGTGTGGAGCATGTCAGGACCCTGGCGAGTGTCTGAATCTGCTTTTTGTGTACTTTCGGGTCAATAATGTGGCATTTTTGGCAGATTTACTAAAGGTGTGCGGCTGCTGCTCTGAGGAAAGATCACGCTGAATTTACAATGGGCCTTAACCAATTCAACCAATACATTTTAAAAAGGCCTTATATTGTATGTTCTGTTCTTTCAGTTTTGTAATACAAACCAGATTATCAGGTTTAAAAGAGCTGGTAGCAATCAGCATACATGAGATGATTTATATGTCTGCCTTAAAAACATTTTTCTAAAACACAATATTTGATTCGATACTCATTAATGTTGAAATATACTCAATGTAGTGGAATTGAGCTTTTTATTTTTATTTGTACAAATAAATAAAACAATTAAAGTATTCAAACAGATTGTGATTGTGAAATATAGAAATACAGAAAATATATATAAAAACTCTAAGCAAAAGACACTGCAGCAAAACCAATATAATCTGTGCTGTATCTGCAGTATTGTTTAATTTAATGTTCTGGTCCCAGCTAGAATCTGAACCATGCTGATTGTGTAGACCGTGAGACAGCAGCAGCCATGGGGGTATGTACCAATAACACGAGACAAATAATTGCTAACAAAGCACTTATATACTAATAAAGGACTGGCTTATCTAAAGCCAGTTGAGTAGCACTTGAAATGTTTTGGCTCTATGAAACCTGATGTCCTTATATGATTTTGTTTTCTTCAAGTTTGTATCTTCCTGGTCGAATGCACTTATTGTAAGTCGCTTTGGATAAAAGCGTTAGCTAAATGCAATGTAATGTAATGAGACAGAGCTCTGTGCCGTGAGGGGGAAATTAAGGGGCTTTCTGTTTAGGGTCTGGATCCCTATTTGAAAGCTTCGGATGGTCTATCTGGGGGGTTTCACATATCTATATTATGTTTTAGGATTGTGCTTGTATTTTTTTACATTTATTTTTAATGCAGGAGAAAACCAGTGTACCTGGAGAAAACCCAACTTTTTACAATCCATTAGATGAAATTAGATATTTATTTTCAATTACTTTCTAGGTGTTTTGGTTTCAATATGACTGATTTTGATAGAGCAAGTCAAAAAGGGGATTATTTCTTAAAACGTCTGAAAAAGGAAACTACTCTCCTTCTCATTCGCTGAAAAACATTTCGCCTCTTTGGTAATCCTGAGCACGTTTTGTCGACATCGCCCTGATCAGTAGGTGTGATGGCGGCTGCAGCACCATCGTTGGAATTAGGTGTGGACTTGTTGTGTGTCGTGTCAATATTGGACTTCTCTAGATTTGAATTGTCAGCAATGGAAGTAATGGGTTGCTCTTTCTGTGAGCTTTTCCTACAATATGTAATAGGAGGATCTTGACAGAAACCATCTGGCCGTGCGTCTGCATTACAGGAGATTTCCATGTCTTTCTCTCCACCACTCGATTCAGTTTCGTGATTGTTGACAGGAACATCCGATGCATCAGAATGGTCCAGTCTGCAGATGGTCATCCACCTAACAGCATCTGTAACATAAGGGCTGCAGTCCAGGTCCTCTTCCAGGTGACCCATTGTTACAAAGCTGTGAGTCAGGGCTTGCTCGGGTGTGATTCGCGAGTTAGCATCCAGGTCAAGTAACCGTTTAAGCAGTTGTACAAAGACTATCCTGTCTTTCAACTCAACTCTGCCCTTTTCCTCTGCGTAATCCTCAATTGCTTCATCCAAACTTGAATACTGGTCTAAAAAACACTCTGAAATGTCGGGCTCGACACCGGTTCCTTCCTTGTACTCCTCTAGCGTTTTAAATCTCCACTCTGGACTATTTTTCTGTTCCCTAATGAAGTAGTTGGAGGTGAACTTCCCAGCATCTAGCAAGTGGTCTCCTGGTTGACCAATCATATGGCAAATGGCTTTCATAATACAGTATTCTGAGCTGTCAGGGAAGAAGCAAGCAGCAAAATACATCTCTGCAATAATACATCCCAGTGACCACATGTCTATGGCCTCAGAAATGGGGAGGCCCAAGTTCCCCTCTGGAGCTCTGTATGCTAGAAGTTGCTTTTCTGTTCCAATTTCTACTTCAGATGTTGGGATGGCCTCACCAAAGTCGATCAATTTAATCCTAAAGGGCTCATTCTGGTGGTTCACAAACATGATGTTGTCATGTTTAAGGTCTGAATGAATGACGCCAATGCTCTTCAGGGCTTTGAATGCTACAAGTAGCTGCTGTGTGATTGGACGGATTTCATTAAGCGAATATGCTTTATCTCTGTTCATCATAAAGTCCCAAAGGCTCTGATCCAACATCTCAAATGCGAGGCAAGAAACGTCTCGGAAAAAGAAATTGTCAATAAATCTTATCAGGTTGTTCTTCTCTGGGTCAAGTTTCCTGATGATTTCTAGCATTCTCACTTCTTCAACTTGATCTTCACTGTCTTTGTGAATCTTAATGGCTATAATCTCTGAGGTTTTTAGGTTGACACATTTTGCAACCTTGCCAAATCCTCCTTCTCCAATAAAGTCCAATACTCGGTAGTCTGCAGACTTGCTGGAGATTATGTCTTCTTTCTCTACCTGAAATGTTTCAGAATTGTTTGCAACATCCGATGAATCAGAATGGTCCAGTCTGCAAATGGTCATCCACCTAACAGCATCTGTAACATAAGGGCTGCAGTCCAGGTCCTCTTCCAGGTGACCCATTGTTACAAAGCTGTGAGTCAGGGCTTGCTCGGGTGTGATTCGCGAGTTAGCATCCAGGTCAAGTAACCGTTTAAGCAGTTGTACAAAGACCATCCTGTCTTTCAACTCAACTCTGCCCTTTTCCTCTGCGTAATCCTCAATTGCTTCATCCAAACTTGAATACTGGTCTAAAAAACACTCTGAAATGTCGGGCTCGACACCGGTTCCTTCCTTGTACTCCTCTAGCGTTTTAAATCTCCACTCTGGACTATTTTTCTGTTCCCTAATGAAGTGGTTGGAGGTGAACTTCCCAGCATCTAGCAAGTGGTCTCCTGGTTGACCAATCATATGGTAAATGGCTTTCATAGTACAGTATTCTGAGCTGTCAGGGAAGAAGTAAGCAGCAAAATACATCTCTGCAATAATACATCCCAGTGACCACATGTCTATGGCCTCAGAAATGGGGAGGCCCAAGTTCACCTCTGGAGCTCTGTATGATAGAAGTTGCTTTGCTGTTCCAATTTCTACTTCAGATGTTGGGATGGCCTGACCAAAGTCGATCAATTTAATCCTAAAGGGCTCATTCTGGTGGTTCACAAGCATGATGTTGTCATTTTTAAGGTCTGAATGAATGACGCCAATGCTCTTCAGGGCTTTGAATGCTACAAGTAGCTGCTGTGTGATTGGACGGATTTCATTAAGCGAATATGCTTTCTTTCTGTTTGTCATAAAGTCCCAAAGGCTCTGATCCAACATCTCAAATGCGAGGCAAGAAACGTCTCGGAAAAAGAAATTGTCAATAAATCTTATCAGGTTGTTCTTCTCTGGGTCAAGTTTCCTGATGATTTCTAGCATTCTCACTTCTTCAACTTGTTCTTCACTGTCTTTGTGAATCTTAATGGCTATAATCTCTGAGGTTTTTAGGTTGACACATTTTGCAACCTTGCTAAATCCTCCTTCTCCAATAAAGTCCAATACTCGGTAGTCTGCAGACTTGCTGGAGATTATGTCTTCTTTCTCTACCTGAAATGTTTCAGAATTGTGAGCAATGGAAGTAATGGGTTGATCTTTCTGTGAGCTTTTCCTACAAGATGTGATAGGAGGATCTTGACAGAAACCATCTGGCCGTGCGTCTGCATCACTGGTATTAAAACGTCTGCAAAAGTAAACCACTCTCTTTCTCATTCGCTGAAAAACATTTAGCCTCTTTGGTAATCCTGTGCACGTTTTGTCGACATCGTCAAATCCTCCTTCTCCAATAAAGTCCAATACTCGGTAGTCTGCAGACTTGCTGGAGATTATGTCTTCTTTCTCTACCTGAAATGTTTCAGAATTGTTTGCAACATCCGATGCATCAGAATGGTCCAGTCTGCAAATGGTCATCCACCTAACAGCATCTGTAACATAAGGGCTACAGTCCAGGTCCTCTTCCAGGTGACCCATTGTTACAAAGCTGTGAGTCAGGGCTTGCTCGGGTGTGATTCGCGAGTTGGCATCCAGGTCAAGTAACCGTTTAAGCAGTTGTACAAAGACCATCCTGTCTTTCAACTCAACTCTGCCCTTTTCCTCTGCGTAATCCTCAATTGCTTCATCCAAACTTGAATACTGGTCTAAAACACACTCTGAAATGTCGGGCTCGACACCGGTTCCTTCCTTGTACTCCTCTAGCGTTTTAAATCTCCACTCTGGACTATTTTTCTGTTCCCTAATGAAGTAGTTGGAGGTGAACTTCCCAGCATCTAGCAAGTGGTCTCCTGGTTGACCAATCATATGGCAAATGACTTTCATAATACAGTATTCTGATCTGTCAGGGAAGAAGTAAGCAGCAAAATACATCTCTGCAATAATACATCCCAGTGACCACATGTCTATGGCCTCAGAAATGGGGAGGCCCAAGTTCACCTCTGGAGCTCTGTATGATAGAAGTTGCTTTGCTGTTCCAATTTCTACTTCAGATGTTGGGATGGCCTCACCAAAGTCGATCAATTTAATCCTAAAGGGCTCATTCTGGTGGTTCACAAACATGATGTTGTCATGTTTAAGGTCTGAATGAATGACGCCAATGCTCTTCAGGGCTTTGAATGCTACAAATAGCTGCTGTGTGATTGGACGGATTTCATTAAGCGAATATGCTTTCTCTCTGTTCATCATAAAGTCCCAAAGGCTCTGATCCAACATCTCAAATGCGAGGCAAGAAACGTCTCGGAAAAAGAAATTGTCAATAAATCTTATCAGGTTGTTCTTCTCTGGGTCAAGTTTCCTGATGATTCTAGCATTCTCACTTCTTCAACTTGATCTTCACTGTCTTTGTGAATCTTAATGGCTATAATCTCTGAGGTTTTTAGGTTGACACATTTTGCAACCTTGCCAAATCCTCCTTCTCCAATAAAGTCCAATACTCGGTAGTCTGCAGACTTGCTGGAGATTATGTCTTCTTTCTCTACCTGAAATGTTTCAGAATTGTGAGCAATGGAAGTAATGGGTTGATCTTTCTGTGAGCTTTTCCTACAAGATGTGATAGGAGGATCTTGACAGAAACCATCTGGCCTCTTTGGTAATCCTGTGCACGTTTTGTCGACATCGTCAAATCCTCCTTCTCCAATAAAGTCCAATACTAGGGAGTTAGCGGTCTGGCTTGCGATTATGTATTTGTTCTCTACCTGAAATGTTTGAGACATTTTTCCTGTAAAAGGTTCTCTAATGCTCTCTAAATTGAGTCGATTTTAAGTGGATTATTTTGTCCTACACTGAACTGAATGTAACCAAATGTGATAGAAACGGTTTACTCTCGTAGGCTGGAAGATGGAATGTGACATCATCGTGAGTTCATACCACGCATCAAAGTAAACAGCATTCTAAATGTGTGGATGACATCATGACTCCAAAGGATCAAGCCAACAGGATTCGGAATGTATTCAGATGACATAAATATGATGACATCAACACAAATCCAACTGATATTTAAATGTATCTTTTACAATAAAACAACAACATATATTCCTGTTGTCCAATCCAATATTCTTCTGCTTGTCATGCCTACAATCCTGCCACTGAGACAGAGTGCCACAGCTCCTTACTACGAATGCATTGACACACTCACTGTCCTGCTTACAATACAAAAAACAATCAGTGTTTAAATAACACATTATTTTAAATATATACTGAAAATAAAGGTTATTCTCTTAAAATCATCAGCTTGATCAAATCACTTTTGGTTTCTTCTTTACATTGCAGAATAAGTTTAAGAGCTTATTCTCGATTTTGAGCCTTCATTTGGGCAATATGAGTAATAATAATACAAATAATACATTATACATTGTATCTTTATTTCATATGTAAAAACATTTACAAGTGGACTGACATGACATTATCTTCTCAAGAAAATAATAATACAATCACTCCTAGGACATATTTTTCACAAATTTCAATATGACTTGACAAAGATGTGATTGCCGAGCCTCCCCTTATGTAGTGGTGGTGCTTTCCTCAGATTGCACTTATCAATGATCCTACACAACGCACACAAACATATTAAATTAGATTTTGTTAGCAGCAACAAGAGTGTGCATTGTAAATGACCGGTTAAAACAATTTAGGCATTCACTGACATATGTTGTATTGTGGAATACAATTTTAAAATGTAGTTATGTTCAGGCAACATCATCACTTGTTTATGTTTAAAGAAAAGATAATGGTTTTGGGAATTATAAGTCGGTAATAAAAGTTGGTTTATTGCATATGATTTTGATTTTTAAAACTAATTGTATTTGCATTTGTTTTAACTATACACCAGGCTTGGATTTTCGTCATGTTAGGGGCAAGGCCATTTGGCCTTTGGTGTCACAAATGTTTTCAGGGCGCAAAGGCCACATGCCAGGGCACAAAGGCCGTTGAGGGAATTTGGAGCTTACAAATAAATAACTTCACTTTCTGATAAGAAAAACACACAAATGACATGGAAAACAAATCACTTTTTTAATATCAATAATGTCAAACATTATATCATCATATACTGTAGGCCTATGCCTCCTTAGTATTACCGTATATAAAATGAAATACTCTACTTTGAATAATTAGTGTTTGGTATTTTTTCCATCTACTACTTCTCCCATTCACAAATCCAAAATCAAATAAAAAAATCTAAACTTCTAATATGTAACAAATCAAATCAAGTTTTATTTATATAGCACATTTATAAACGATTTTTGGTTGAGCCAAAGTGCTGTACATATAATAAAAATAGCCTACAGTAGAGACACTTTACAGCAAATACAACAACACAGATTTTTCAGAATATCAGTATGAGAAAAACGACACCCTCTATCCTTAGACCCTCAACAAATATATTCAATTTCAGATATACTCTGCACATACATCATTCACATGTGATAGCAGGAGACCATCCTCCTCTCTCCATTCCCCCACCGCAGGACCCACACTCATTGCATATGAAAAAGGGCAACATCACATTTGACATCAGTACATAACACTCTCACTTCAATAGAGTGGTGCAGAAACAAGTCCTCACATAACCTTTTATAGCCTCCGTTCCCTGGTCTCGATGTCAACAGTTTTTGAAAATGTTTATGGTGAAATAAGGTCTATGCTTAACACAAGCTTGAGAGATCTTCCAATTGTGTTCCCTGACATGAAATACATCAGTAAATACTCCACTTGTGTATATCAGAAGCATCTATGTGTCAGAAAAACGGCGGTTGGTTACAAGTGACATGAGACCGCCTTTAGCAGTGGTTATGTGTTGCCATGCAAACGTGATGTAGTTTGTTTATAGCCTTAGCTTTTTACTTCTGGTGATTGCATTTAAGCTTAAGTGGTGTTGATATGTGGAGATTATGCTAAACAAAACGTGTGTGTATCATGAAAGTACGGAGCCCCTAAAGGGAGAAAAAAAAAGTCTTTTTTATTTTTTTGGTTGAGAAAGTTACCGGTGCGCCATGGAGGAAATGGAGCACACGGGAGACAACCATTTCATTGCAGACTGTTATGTTTACGTTGGGAAATTACAGTGCATACATTATTTGAGATATCTTTGAAATAGGCTTCTGCACCTTTACAAATAACATTAAAAATTACTTTTTCACTCATTATCACCTTCTTATTGTCTGTTGAATCTCACCTTTAGGTCTAGGTCACCCTTCCTCGTGTTACCATGAGTATCTCTCCTTCTTCCTCTAGCTCTGTCAGCCGTTCCTACAGAGAGCAGAAGACATTACTACTAAAACTTCCCCCTCCTGGATTAAAAATACCTCTGTGGTACTTGAAATAATCCAATAATAAGACATTACCTTTGATATCCACTGCGTCTGTCTGCTTTGAGAACTCAGGATCATCTGGTTGAGTGTCATCAGACTTCTTATAGTAGTACTCTTGATCTGGTGGTCCAAATCTCTACATGCAACAAAAAACATGATGTAGCTTCTTATAAAGTAGCTGCACTTTTTCTCTAGGACCAAATCACACTCAAACACATTATAGAGTGATTTTGCAGGACGTTCATCATGTTCACTCCAAAATCTTCACATACGTACGCTTGGTCACAACCCTTTGTTGTTAATTCTTAAAGCACTGGGTACCTCTTTAGTGCCGTATTTCAACGTTATTTTTCAATATGTGATTGATGATTTGTTAGTCAAACTTAGGTTAGGTTCACAAAAGGTAGCAAACACACATTTTAAGCAATACAGCTACCTAAATTCAATTACAAATATTTAGGTTACATACGTAGCATTAGTTCACTTATGTGTCTTTCTTAAAATGAGGGTCACAGGGGAAGGGAACAAGGACCCAAATGCAGAGTAAAGAGAGGCGGTTATCAAAGAATAAACGAAAAGACAGCTTTATTAAAAAACTGGAAAAGTGGCAACCAAAAAGAGGAACAAACAGGGAAGACTTGGAGGACCCAGGAGTGCAGACGAGGGAAATTCTGAATAAAACAGACAAGAAAGAACCAAACGGAGGACACAATGAAGACGAACTGACCGAGAACACTTGGGAAGATAAATACACCCAAGACTAATCACCAAGACAAGACATCGAAAACACAAGCGGAAGCAGGTGAAAAATAATTGGACAATCAAACAGGAGGGAAAACACAGACAGGAAGTAAAACAAGACAAAATTCAAAAGGACAAAATACATTTCAAAATAAAACAGGAAACCAAAACTAAGATCCTGATGATTAGTCAAAATGAACTGACCTGTGGTTTGTTTGACCCTTCAATCACTAGGACCTAGGACCTAGGACCTAGGACCTGATGTACAAAAATGACCAAACACATTTTTCGGATAACCCTTTTTACTGTCCGGTATGTACCTTCGAATGGTCTATCTTTATTTATGTTAAGTATAAATGATGGCTGGTAATGCCTCGAAGGGAAGTTTTATGAGATTATCAGCCCTAGCATTTCAATTAGCATGTACCATAACGGAGTCACAGAGAAACTGACGTTATATTATGCAAGAAGCAGCAAAACTCAAAAGGTTCCATTATTTGACAAGTATCAACTCAAAGGAACCATTACTTTAAAAAGAGTCGGACTCATCACACCGTCATAATTACATGTCTGTGTAACACCCCTTGAGGTTGCCCTTACATGTTCAAAATAGATGCTAAAGGGGTACTTGAAGCGTCATAATCTGACACATTCAGTATTGGACAATTAGGCACACAAATCTACACACACATGTGAATAAAAAAGTGTATTTTACCTTGTCAGGCCACATGAAGCTGACGAAGAGAACGGCTGGAAGTCCAACAGTGAAGACATACACCCCCCAGAGCCAGGGACACTGGTGGGTGGCCAATAGGATGCTCTCTATGATACCTAGCTGGAGTGCACATATAAAGATACTGTGTGTAATAATATAAGCAGAGTACAGTAATAGACCCTTTCAAAGTTATAAACATGAACCTTCTATCAAATCAAGTTTTATTTATATAGCACATTTATAAATGATTTTTGGTCGAGCCAAAGTGAAGTACATATAATAAAAAAATAGCCTACAGTAGAGACACTTTACAGCTAATACAACAGCACAGATTGTTCAGAATATCAGTATGAGAAAAACGACAGTCTATCCTTAGACCCTCACATCGTACAGCCATCAGGGAAGCAGCATGACGAGACCCAAGGCAGGACCGCAGAGACAGGTTCAGCCACGACCCGAAGTCCACGACTTAATCCAGAACTCAGGATAGAGGATCCAAGACACAGGACAACAGCAAGAGGATCAGCCTCGACTCCGGATCCCGGCGTAGATATAGATACAAAACAAGAAAAAAGATTTGGCTGGGTTAATCGGAACAAGAGAATACACAGACACAGACAGAGAGGGAAAAGGTCATTGGATAAAAGTTATTCTTGATAACCCTCTAGAAAGATCTCATGAACTTCCTCACTCAATCTATCAAGACGCGAGCAGTTCTATTAGATATAGGATAAGAAACAGAGATAGGGAGCATTAGATATCATTAGAAAGCTAGGAATATCCTCTTTCCAACAGTGTATACAACTCAAAATGTGTCTTCGGGTCAATGCGACTGATTTCGATAGAGCAGGTCACATATCTATAGACCTATAATATATTGATGAAAGACAGTATAATGGGGGGACCTGTAACGGACTGAGACCGGACCCAGTAAACATATGTCCGTACCTTTTTTAATTAATTTTGAAACTGTGAACAAACAAAGCTGTTTAAAAGCCTTTGCAAAGTGTCTTGAGGCGAGGTTTGATTTCACGAAACACAAGCTGGATTGCAGTGTTTGCTTGTTGTTGTTTTCAGGAAACATAAGGTTCTTCTACTCCATAAAACAACTCTAGATGAGTTCAAGCGCTGAGTAAAAGCGTTCTGTTTGTCACAAACCAGATGGTGAACAGAGCCTCTTAAGTTAAAACAAAACAAAACAGGATTTATGGGAAATGTGGTCTGGATTTTGAGAAATCAAACCACAAATGACGCAGTTAGCCTGCAAAAGAGGCTTCAGTCGGTCTCGATTCAACCTACAGTTTGGGTAAGGTTGTACAATTAAGTGTAATAACTTCATTTAACAATAAAATGCTAACCTTTCTAAATCAGCAAACATACATCGCTGACACCCTAAGAATGTGTTTTGTTTCGAATAATAAGGATGATCTATCAAAATGTGTTCGGCAGACTTTTGGAAGTGTTTAGAAACCTAATTAACTGAAGATTGCTCATTGCAGCATTTCCTGGTCCTAAACAGCAGGGGAGTATTATAAGTCGGAAGTCTGCCCTTGAATTTCATGAAACTAAATCAAATCCACATTACTGCAAATCCTTGCTGAAGTATTGTTAAGCAAAATCGTTCTCCTACCATCGTAAAGGTGGAGGTATAACTGACAAAGACTTCTGACCTCTTCATTTGCATGAGACAGCATCACCATTAAAATATGTATTTTGTTGAATTATTCATTGAATATCTCCTTGTAAATGAAGCGATGCGTCTCTGGGTGCGTCATGAAATATAAAGACTGTGTGTTATGTATGTTTTATATTGTGTTCTGTGTCTCTTCTAGGTAAACAAGGGTCCCTTGGCCAACCCTATATGGAACGTGACCTCCACCACTGGTAAATACCGGCTTCAATCAATCTCACATGTCATAACTTATTCAGATTTGATTGTCTTGTGTTGACCGTATCGTCGTCTTTCAGGTAAAGGCTGGATGAAGGCAGAACTCGCCGTCTCCACCTTTTGGCCCAATGAATATCAGGTAACTCCCGGAAATGATACCCAACAGCTGTGATAATGAAGGATTTCTTTATCATGCAAATATTTCCTCTACTGCCACTCCACACACACACACACACGCACGCACGCACGCACGCACGCACGCACGCACGCACGCACGCACGCACGCACGCACGCACGCACGCACACACACACACACACACACACACACACACACACACACACACACACACACACACACACACACACACACACCACACACACACACACACACACACACACACACACACACACACACCACACACACACACACACACACCACACACACACACACACCACACACACCACACACACACCACACACACACACACACACACACACACACACACACACACACACACACACACACACACACACACACACACACACACACACACACACACACCACACACACACACCACACACACACACACACACACACACACACACACACACACACACACACACACACACACACACACACTATAGAGAGGCGAAGTCCCTCCCCTTCCGAAAGCCTCCATGGGACCCCGGAAGCGGACAATTATACATTGAAGTCAATGGAGAGAGAAAGGTTATCTTTTGATCCCGTTTGAATTTGTCAATTTAAAAGAACATTTTGCAAGTCAAAAAAATAAAAATGTGTCGTAAAACTGTGAAGTTACACATTTTTTCGTGTGAAACCGCTCAGTGAACTACAGGTCTCTCGTCTCGCACAATACGCGTCACCAACATAAAGATGGCCGTCACGTTAGCACATTTCACCACATTCTTTCAGAATGAGAATACAAGTATTTTACGAGGTGAAAATCACTACAATTCTGGGCACGTTGAGAACTGTACCTATATGAAAGGGGAGTTAGTCGGTTCTGTAAGAGCCAGCATGCGGGACCGGCTTTACAAGGTTTCGGTGAGTAATATGAGTGCAATGTGTAACGTTAATGTCAGCTAGATAACATTAGCTAACAAGGTACACTAACGTGTTTTGTTTTAGCAACTAGTTTTCTCCTTAAGAACTTCGTGGTCTCTGTGTAATAACATTAGTGTTCACAAGAACAAGGTACACTCCCGTGTTTTGTTTTAGTTGCTCTTCAGATTGAAGCGGACAGTTTTATATCGACTATACTGTATGTGTGATCTCCTTTGTGTCATTTGAGTTTATTTGCTGTGTGTAGATTCAAGGATTTTGGTTATCTTGTCAATTTGTTTGGTTATCTAGGCACAGCTGTGTGTGACTCCCTCTCTTACGTGTTTTCCTAATGTAGAGAGCATTGATTAATTAATAAACTACACACTGAGTCTAGATCCTGATCAAATCCTTTTTTTTTGTTGATCAAATGTTTTTCAAAATGTATTCATACACATTAAAAAAAATTAGGGCTGTCAGTCGATTACAAATATTTAATCGCGATTAATCGCATGATTGTCCATAGTTAATCTCGATTAATCGGAAATTAATCGCACATTTTGTATCTGTTCTAAATGTACCTTAGAGGAATATTTGTCACGTTTTTAATACTCTTATCAACATATGAGTGGACAAATATGCTTTATGCAAATGTTTATTATCATTTGAACAATGACAAATATTCTCATGAATATTAAACACAACAACCTCATAGGTAATACAGAAAAATCAAACAATAACAACAATCAGACAAATATATGGAAAAATAAACCCTCCCACCCCCAGATCCTGACCATCCTTGTATTGCTCATTCAATCTATTATAGCATGCTAACAAATGGTACTTACTTTATTTTTACAGATCTGCATGGGAGACGATGGCGCGATGCAGAGCGCTGTCTGTGATTGTGCACGGGGGATGTACAAATGCAGCCACGCTGCAGCATTGGCAATATTTGCCATGTGGCAGATCAGCTCCACAGATGTTGAGTGCCAGTGGAGGAAGCCTGGCACTTCCAAAGTAGTCCAGCCGGTGTCTCAACTCTATCAACAGCAAGAGGGAGACATACAACCCACTGGCCAGAGACATCGCCACTCAGGATGTAGACTGGTTCAGGTCTGCACTGAGGGGCACACAGTGTGGCATGGCATGGCTTTTATCACCTGAGCCAGAGCCGCAGCCTCACATCAGGCCATTGTCACCGTGCCGGAGCTGGTGAAGGAGCATGGGGGGTCGGGGGCTTGAGGCAATTCTTGCCTCAATGCGACTGACAAGAGACCGTAGGACAGCGGACAAATCCCCAGTGGCAGTTACACAGACAGAGACAGGTTGACAGCCAGCAATTTTGGTGCTGTGCTGAGGTCGGGACTTTCATCCACTCCATGCGCGTCCCTCATGAAGAGGGTGCTTGGGGTTACAATTTAGACGGAGTCATGGCTGTCAACTGGGGAGTTGTAAATGAGGGCCGAAGGGGTGAAGGCTTTTGTGCAGGCCTATCGGGTGACAGTGATCGACGCTGGTCTCTTGTGAGTGAGTCGGGTGTTTTTGGGAGCATCACCCGATGGACTTGTGCAGCCATCTGCCCTGCTGGAGGTGGAAGTGTCCACACAGCCAGAGGAACATGAACCATCGCGGAGGCAGTCCAGTTACCATCCTTCTGTCTCCGTGAGGAGGGTGGGTCTTATGTTCTCAAGGAGAATCACCCATACTGGCACCAGGTCCAAGGGCAGCTGCACATCACAGACCGGAGTATCTGCTATTTTGTTGTGTGGACCACGAAGGAGGCGATCATCATCCCCATCAACAAAGACCCTGCATGGCATGGAAATCGCCTCCTCCTGGAGAACACTACACTCAGCATATGCTCCCTGTGTTGGCCAGTAGAGAGGAGGACATATAAATAAACACACACACACACACACACACACACACACACGATATGTAACTAATAAACAATAAATCCCATGTTGTTGAAAAAGTAATAATGCTGCATGTGTACGTTTTTGTTCAAATATAGCAAGTGTTATCGTGTTATGTGTTCCTGATATCGTGCAGCCCTAATATTAAGGCCTTATTGTCACATGCACAATAACTACTGTGCCGTTTTGGGCAATAAACATGTTAAGTCTCAGGCCCCTCTAAAATAAAGGATATTTAAGACATATAAATAAAGAATTACTTTTACTGAACTACTACATAACTGTATTACATGGTTATATAAATAGTTTGAATGATTCATGACTGACATAAGCTTGTTTTTACACTGACCTGTTATACTCATATCTTTGTAACTTCAGTAAACCTCAACAATTCCCCTTCTGGTTTCATGCATCACAGTTCAGTAAACTGAGTAAAATATGAACCAGTGTAATCATTATAATAACTTAGGATTGTAACTCTTTAGAAAAGGTGTAGGTGGCTCTTAAAAGAGCCATTGTGTGACTTTGGGCTGGTCTCAGCGGATGCAGCGGGCCAGCTGGATGTTCCCCCCGGGGATCGCAGGCTGAAAGGTTTGGGAACCCCTGGCTTAGTCAACGGTGAGGGTGCTGGCTACTTCCTTTATCAGGGGATTTTGCAGGTTCACCAAGGCACAGCAAAGCTGTACCAGCACATCTGCAGTGTTCCTAAGGTGGCAAGGAATCAGGTCCAGAATCCTGAACTCCTTTATTCTGGCATTTGCCCTCTCCACATGGACCCTGTTCTTGGCTATTTCCCTGGTAGCTCTCACCTCACTCTCTGTGAACTTACCCTTGTTCAGGAAAGGGGGAATGTTCACAATCACACCCGCAGGCACAATATCAGATATTAAGAAGCCCTTGTCTGCCAGGATAAGGTCGCCAGCCACTAAATGTTCCAGAATGCCTGAATGCTGCATAATGGCCTTATCAGACACAGAGCCCGGGAAGAGTTGGCTGCAGAAGTTGATGACTCCATTTGGGGCCACAGAGATGAGCACTTTGAAGGAGTGCATCCCTCTGTAGGTGGAGTATGTCAGCTTGGCTTGGTCCATGTGACTTGGGGCGGCCACGTGGATGTCGGTGCAGTCGACAATCATTCTGCAGTTGAAGGCAGAGGACTGGAAAGCAGCAGGCATGCTGTTTTGGTTTTTTTGCCTACTGGGCACAGTGGACATCATTTTTTTGAACAGCAACCTGTGGAGCAGATGGACCATGGTGTTCACCACATTACCCACTGTTGCGGTACTGCAGTGGAACAGCTGTGCAAGGTGCAGGTGAGGATAATTCTGCCGGATCTTCATCATGGCCATGAAGACCTGGTCTGCCAGCAGGATGCCCTCCACTTTCCATCCAGCGAAATAGACAATGGAGCCCTCAAAGCGCTCCACCAACCCCGCCACCCTTTTAAACATGGCCTGATCAGGAAGCCCTGTTTCCATACGGATTACATCATCAGGTAAGCCTGCTGCTGAATATTTGGCCATTCGCATCCAAGTATCCCCTGCCAGGTCTGCGGAACAACTGGACTGCACACTGGAGGGTCCAGGTTCGGTGTCTGCGGACTGCACGTTGGAGAATTTGGGGTCAGTTTCTGCAGACTCTGGCCCTTTGCTGTAGCTGTGGTCGCTGGACTGATTAACCGCTAAGCTCCCTTTCTCTTTGGTCCACTCAAATACAGTTGGCCCTTTCTCTTTTCCATGAGGAAAATGGCAGCTGCATATTCGGCTTTTCTCATCTGGCTCCCTGTCTGCTCGTCTACAATGAGAAAATTATATAATTCATTACTAACAATCATTTAAACCTGCCAAATAGCCCGCCTACCCATAGTTTAAACAGTCTGCACTCTTGTATTTATATTGTGAAGCACTTGTAACATTCAGCTTGTATGTGTTTTAGTTGAACCCTAAGTAAGACAGAGCTCTTAAGGCCAAACAGTGTGTTTGGCCTTTTAAGTGTGACACATATGTAGGGATAAATGCTTCACCTGACCACTGTTACTAAATAAAAAAGGTTTTCTGCATCGTCCGTCATTTTTTCCAAATAATTACCAATATTTCACAAATTCTTCATGTCAATTTAAGAGCACAGCTGTATGTTGACTATGTCAACTTTGCTTGGTTCATCTTACTGGGGGGCAGCTACATGGATGTCGGTGCAGTCCACAATCATTTTGCAGTTGAAGGCAGAATTAATTTATTATTGACTCAGAATGAAGCACAACTTCATGTCATACAATACATTGACTTCATTTGTAATTGTGTAAAAAAATAAAGCATTGATTAGCAAGCAGGACCTGCAGGAACAGAGAACGGTGATGGGTGGAGCTGGGAAGAGAGAAGAATAAAGAAAACAGATCAACTTTATTATCGGATATTAAAAATTCAATTTTCAAAACAAGTTGCCTCTCCTACAGTTTTCTAGTATGTAAAGATGATTTCACTTGACCTATGCAAAATATCACACTCAATACATGTGTGTCTCTGGGGGGTGCAATGTGCCTTTGATATATATAAATAATATACCATAACCAAATACGTACAGTGGAAATCAGGTTGCCAGGTCAGTCCAGTGTGCATGTTCCTCAACGTCTCAGCAGTTACAGGTGAGGTAAATAAAATAAAAGAGAAAAAGGTCAGTAACAACACTTGAAAGTAACAACACTTTGAATAATTATCTCTTCTAATAATTTTCTCTCAGTAAGCACACAACGACTGTCTTTCCAACAAACAGATTGACTCACCCTTACTGTCATCACAATGAAACACGTCCAGAAGAATGTCATGCAAAGCTCCCTGCCTGCCTTCGACTCTCCCTGACTGCTTCCTTAGCACCCGGTGGATGGCGCAGTAGGCTACGCTTCAAATGTTTCACGAAATACTTACCATCATGACTACTCTTACTGTTTAAAATGTTGGTTTACTTCATGTAATAAAATAATAACTTCATGGTAAGGCTACTAAAAATGACAAGGCTAAGTAAAGTAATGCTAACTAACGTGCTCGCTACTCGTCGCTACTAGCTAGGTAGCTAACTTGACTATGCACATGAACATGCACAACATGTATATTACCTATGATATTACCTGATATGTCTGATCCAGCGACTCCTGGTCCTTTCATCAGACGGGAATCGATAGAAGGACCAAGTGGTATGATCAATTTTATGACTACAACCTGGTACAAAGCACACAGGCATCTTGTAAAAGTGAATTTATTTTAGCGATCTATAATTTATTGAAGGGAATAAATCAGTTATGAGATCTTCTTCTTCGCTTTAATTACGAGTTTTATTATTAAATCACCGAGCATGCCTGTGACATCACTTACGCGACCCAGAATGGGATTTGGGATTTGTAGTAGCGTATTTTTCATAGTCTTATATTTCAGCAGTTTTACGACAAAATGTGACTTTTTTGACATGGAAATTATTGTTTAAGATTGACAAACATCATATGTGTAGTTCGTGGCACAATTCAAACGGGATCAAAAGATACGTGTTCTCTCTCCATTGAATTCAATGTAAATGTTTCGCTTCCGGGGTCCCATGGTCCGGAAGTAGATGGGCGTGACTTCGCCTCTCCATTGGGACGCTACTCAAGATGGCGCAGACAAATCCAACTTCCGGTGAGACCGAGACCGAGGAGCGAGGAAATGAAAAATAAGAGAAGTGAGAAGGGGCCCATGCCGTGAACTATGCCGCGAGAGAAGTAACGTGACACTCTCGTCGCCACCCCTCTCGTCTGAGAAGCTACGTGACGTCTGCGTCTGAAGTTACTTTACTTTCGTAGTTATCACCTAATAACCCAGTAATGTTACAGCTACGCAGTTGCTGTTCAAGCGAGACTCTATTTCAATATAGTTTTGGTATTCAAATAATGTTACACCCCTTGTATGCCCTGTGTAATGGCAATTTCCTTTTCCTATGTCCTATATATTTTTGCCGTTACTTTCACAGAAGGGTTGAAAAGTGATCCAGACGCAGACACAAACAGATGATTTTCCGGTCCTTAGTTGTGGTTTATGATGATGTTTATTCGTCTTTACATACCAGGGTTAATTTAGCGTTCTAGTGATTCTATGAGCATCTGCCGGGCTGCTGGAATCGGTATGCTCTTCTCCTACTGTGTCCACACATCTCCTGTCACCTATGACCTCCTTATATACACCCGGTGCAGCTAAACCCCGCCACCCAGTGTTCATAAATAATATTGCACTATACATATAACTTAAATAAACTGACACACCAACATCACCCACAAAATGGCTCCTACACACCGGCCCCTAATTGGCTTTAGTATGAAAACAAAAAACAATTACCAATAAATAATAAAGGAGCTATACAAATGGTGTGTATGTGTTAGCATGTAATTCTTAAATAATTTTTAGTTTATTTTCTTCTCCCTTATTTTAAGGGTCATCAGTCTTTGCTGTTCTTAGGTTGAAGCAGTAGTGTTGCCATCCCGTCCAGCGCCGAGAGAACCTGTGGGTTATATTTTCATCCAATTCCAAGCCTCTCCTTATAGGGCTCCTGCATTGATGAGTCAGTCACTTCTTCAGGTCTGTCACTTGGGTTCAGCCGGTGCCCTGCTACCATAGCAGCAAAATCGCAGATGAGCTGCTCGGTAACGTGTTTGTTGTTAGGCAAGCTGGGATTTTCTTGTCTGAATGGCAAGTCTAGGCAGTAGTGTCCATCTGACATTTTCACTTTCTCGGCCACAGGCTTGGCTTCTTCCTCAGGCACTGCGTCAGATTGGTGTAACTCGACATCTGCTGTGAAGTCAGGCATGCTGTGACAGGAGTCTGAAGTCGGCTGGCTTTCAAAAGGCTCGTCTTCTGCCTCTTCATAGTAATCACCTGAATCCCGACCCTCATCTTCTTCTTCTTCTTGGGGGGCCCTCAGTTTTGCCTTCAACATCCCTATCACTGTCTCCTTTGGCATCTGCTACAACATCGCCATCCTCTTTGGCGTCTGCTACAACATCTCCATCCTCTTTGGCGTCCGCTACAACATCGCCATCCTCTTTGGCGTCTGACATGTTTGCAGAGTGATTCATAATGTTCAGGAATTGTTTGTCTTCTCTGGACATTTCCTCTGTTTCCTTGCTTGTATTTTCCTTGAAATCATGCTTGTATTGTTTGACCAATAGCTCCTCTAGGTGTACCATGGCTATCCGATTAACAGCAGCAGCAGGGTGGCCATTAGCATCTCTGCTGTCGTTGCTTCCTTTTAGGGGACCATAGAAGACCCACCTCGGTAGGGTCTTTGCAGCGTACGGTCCTTCTCCTTGGCTATTGATCAGCTCCCAAGGTTCCAATACCTTAGGAGAATTTGTCCCATGAGTGCCAATGCCAGAAGCAATTTCATTAATTTTGATGTCCTTTAAGTAAGGCCATTTTTCCAGATCTTCTTGTAGAGGAATATTGTGCTTGGAAACAGGCATGGTTTTATGTGTAACACATCGGATAGTTGAAGGAAATTGTTTTCGTCCAGACTTGATATTTCCAAACCTGAGATATGATGACTAGACACAATCTTTCTCTGATTCATTGTCTTTAGGAGAATGTTAGTCCTTTGTCCTGTAAGGTTTAGCCTCCTCATTAAACTTTCTGTGCAAAAGGTGGATGAACTTCCATGGTCCAGAAATGCATAAGTTTGTAACACTTTGTCCCCTTTGTGGCTCTTTACGTGTACTGGTACAATGGAGAAGATGGAGTTTTCATCACCGGCCCCAATGTGCCCACATGTATGAGGTGAGATGACACTATTACTTTCCATTGGCTTCCCATTCTGGTTTGTGTGTTCTGCTTCCTCTCTTTTGCCTTTTTGTTCAATGTGGAGTATTTCAGGATGACTTTGATTGCACACATAACATGTCAAACGACTGTGGCAGTGTTTGCTCATGTGTCCTACTTTTAGGCATCCAAAACACACCCCTTTTCCTTTCAAGAAGTCCATTATTTCTCTGTGTGTTTTCTTCAGGATGTGTGGACACTGCTCCAATGAGTGACCACTTCTTCTGCAGAACAAACACAAATGTAGGGAGTTGTGGCTTGATGGAGGTATTTTCATTCCATTCGTTGTTACATGTTCTAGCACTGGTGTTCTTGGGCAGGTAATAATTGTTGCAAAACTACTTGCTCTTAGGCTTGGTTTTCCCTTTGAAAAGGTAGAGATAACAGTTTTGATAGCTGCAGTTGGTTTATTCATCCTGGATGCTTCCAAACAGAGGATCTGACAGTATCTTCACTTGCCTCTCTATGAAGCTAACAAGGTCAGGAAATGTAGCTCGATGCCCACGCTCTTCCTGTAGCTGACATGCTCTATTCCTCCACTTGTCTCTGAATTTGTAGGGTAGTTTCTGAAGTATGTGTTTCATGTTTGAAACAACATTCATTTCATCCATATAGGTGAGATGTTCCATTGAATTGCAACAACCTCTTAGGAACAAAGAGAAGGCTTGCAGTGCTTTCACATCTTCGGCTTTGATCATTGTCCAGGTAAATGCTTTGTTCATGTATGCAGTGGCGATCTTATGTTCATTACCAAAGTGCTCTTTAAGCAGCTGTTTTGCCCTTTGATAACCTTGAGCTGGAGGCAGATGTTGGCAGCTGCGCACTAGGTCCTGTGGTTGGCCTCTGGTGTATTGCTCTAGGTAATGCAGGCAGTCACTTTCATCATTAGTTTTCCGCTCTACTCCTCTTTCAAATGCACGGATGAAAGCTTCAAACTGCAATGGGTCACCGTCATAAACAGGAATGTCTCTTGGAGGTAAAGTAGAAGTGAGATGTTGTTGAGCCAGCATAGCAGTGTTGTCATTTTGCCTCTGGATTAGGTTATAGATGTCACCTTGATTACCATTGTTGATTACAGGTGGTGTGATGTCAACATGTCCCCTGCACATGTGTCTGTATACTTTGTCTGGGAATAGAGGTTTGGGGCTTGATGAGGCAATAATTCAGTGGCCTGTACGTTAAATCTTGCTGTAGGGTTTCTGTAGTAAGAGCTCATCCCATCTGATGCTCTAGAGGTGTGTCTTGATCCCATGCTGAGCACGTTTAGCCTGGCATTGGCTTCTGCCAGCTTAGTTTGTATATCCAGTTGTTCCTTTTTCCGTTTCACCTGTTCTTCCTGTTGTTCCAACTGTTGTGTCAACTGTTGTTTTCTGGTGTTTTAATTGTTCCCCTTCTACATCAAGCTCATGTTGTTTGTTCAGTGCTGCCGCCCTTTCGATTAAAGCCGCCCTTTCTGCCTGGGCTTTAATTCGAGCAGAAAAGGTAGATGATGCGTGTGATGAACCAGGTTTGTATTTTGACTGAGGGTGTGATGCCTTTGAAATGCTGTCATCAGGTCCGATGTCATCTGAGCTGACACTTTGTTCTATGGCACTTCCAACAATAGAGTGTCTAATTGCCTGTCCACTCTCAGATAACCACACATTTGCATCTTGTATAAATCCATCAAATATATGCATCTTTTCTTGCAGCCACTGCCTTTGCTTTCCCATTTCTTCTTCAGGCAGTTGAAGGTCAGTTAATGATTTGTGATTTTCTTTTAGTTCATCACACAACTTCTTAAATTCAACCAGTTTCAACTGTATTTCCTTTGCATTGTCTTCTGAGCTCATAAGCTCTTTCAGTACTTCCATTAACTTCTTTACTTGTTTGTAACTGAAGTTTCTTGCTTTTTGGCAGTTTGCAATAAACAATTCCAATCCTTTGGCAGTGTGAGTGATAATCCTTTTTTCTCTCACAGATTGCAGTCCAACAGCGCCATCTTGTGACGTGACGTCAGATGTCACAGACATGATTAATGTTCACTGTCCCTTTAAGTTTCGTTCTCAGGAATTGTCCGTTAGCTGACAGCGCGCTGTTTCAAACAGCTGACAATGTTGCAGCACCACATCCATTTACTAAGCCATTGTCCAATACAGCTTAATATCTCCAAAACAATCTACTTATCACGCTGCACGGTGCACATACCCGGCCGCTTTCCCAGTCCTCTCTCAGCCTCTTCGGTCCTCTCAGGTGGGAACAATCTCCAGCTGATTGTGGCGTGTGCAGCTGATCCGTGATGAGAAGTCGATGGTGCAATAATCCAATTATTTGTTTTCCCCGAAAACGATCCTTAATCCAATTTGAAGTGAATCCAATTGTCCAGTTTCACTCAAAAGTACGATTCCACTTATTGTAATGGCAATTTCCTTTTCCTATGTCCTATATATTTTTGCCGTTACTTTCACAGAAGGGTTGAAAAGTGATCCAGACGCAGACACAAACAGATGATTTTCCGCTCCTTAGTTGTGGTTTATGATGATGTTTATTCGTCTTTACATACCAGGGTTAATTTAGCGTTCTAGTGATTCTATGAGCATCTGCCGGACTGCTGGAATCGGTATGCTCTTCTCCTACTGTGTCCACACATCTCCTGTCACCTATGACCTCCTTATATACACCCGGTGCAGCTAAACCCCGCCACCCAGTGTTCATAAATAATATTGCACTATACATATAACTTAAATAAACTGACACACCAACATCACCCACAAAATGGCTCCTACACACCGGCCCCTAATTGGCTTTAGTATGAAAACAAAAACAATTACCAATAAATAATAAAGGAGCTATACAAATGGTGTGTATGTGTTAGCATGTAATTCTTAAATAATTTGTAGTTTATTTTCTTCTCCCTTATTTTAAGGGTCATCAGTCTTTGCTGTTCTTAGGTTGAAGCAGTAGTGTTGCCATCCCGTCCAGCGCCGAGAGAACCTGTGGGTTATATTTTCATCCAATTCCAAGCCTCTCCTTATAGGGCTCCTGCATTGATGAGTCAGTCACTTCTTCAGGTCTGTCACTTGGGTTCAGCCGGTGCCCTGCTACCATAGCAGCAAAATCGCAGATGAGCTGCTCGGTAACGTGTTTGTTGTTAGGCAAGCTGGGATTTTCTTGTCTGAATGGCAAGTCTAGGCAGTAGTGTCCATCTGACATTTTCACTTTCTCGGCCACAGGCTTGGCTTCTTCCTCAGGCACTGCGTCAGATTGGTGTAACTCGACATCTGCTGTGAAGTCAGGCATGCTGTGACAGGAGTCTGAAGTCGGCTGGCTTTCAAAAGGCTCGTCTTCTGCCTCTTCATAGTAATCACCTGAATCCCGACCCTCATCTTCTTCTTCTTCTTGGGGGGCCTCAGTTTTGCCTTCAACATCCCTATCACTGTCTCCTTTGGCATCTGCTACAACATCGCCATCCTCTTTGGCGTCTGCTACAACATCTCCATCCTCTTTGGCGTCTGACATGTTTGCAGAGTGATTCATACTGTTCAGGAATTGTTTGTCTTCTCTGGACATTTCCTCTGTTTCCTTGCTTGTATTTTCCTTGAAATCATGCTTGTATTGTTTGACCAATAGCTCCTCTAGGTGTACCATGGCTATCCGATTAACAGCAGCAGCAGGGTGGCCATTAGCATCTCTGCTGTCGTTGCTTCCTTTTAGGGGACCATAGAAGACCCACCTCGGTAGGGTCTTTGCAGCGTACGGTCCTTCTCCTTGGCTATTGATCAGCTCCCAAGGTTCCAATACCTTAGGAGAATTTGTCCCAATGAGTGCCAATGCCAGAAGCAATTTCATTAATTTTGATGTCCTTTAAGTAAGGCCATTTTTCCAGATCTTCTTGTAGAGGAATATTGTGCTTGGAAACAGGCATGGTTTTATGTGTAAACACATCGGATAGTTGAAGGAAATTGTTTTCGTCCAGACTTGATATTTCCAAACCTGAGATATGATGACTAGACACAATCTTTCTCTGATTCATTGTCTTTAGGAGAATGTTAGTCCTTTGTCCTGTAAGGTTTAGCCTCCTCATTAAACTTTCTGTGCAAAAGGTGGATGAACTTCCATGGTCCAGAAATGCATAAGTTTGTAACACTTTGTCCCCTTTGTGGCTCTTTACGTGTACTGGTACAATGGAGAAGATGGAGTTTTCATCACCGGCCCCAATGTGCCCACATGTATGAGGTGAGATGACACTATTACTTTCCATCCCATTCTGGTTTGTGTGTTCTGCTTCCTCTCTTTTGCCTTTTTGTTCAATGTGGAGTATTTCAGGATGACTTTGATTGCACACATAACATGTCAAACGACTGTGGCAGTGTTTGCTCATGTGTCCTACTTTTAGGCATCCAAAACACACCCCTTTTCCTTTCAAGAAGTCCATTCTTTCTCTGTGTGTTTTCTTCAGGATGTGTGGACACTGCTCCAATGAGTGACCACTTCTTCTGCAGAACAAACACAAATGTAGGGAGTTGTGGCTTGATGGAGGTATTTTCATTCCATTCGTTGTTACATGTTCTAGCACTGGTGTTCTTGGGCAGGTAATAATTGTTGCAAAACTACTTGCTCTTAGGCTTGGTTTTCCCTTTGAAAAGGTAGAGATAACAGTTTTGATAGCTGCAGTTGGTTTATCATCCTGGATGCTTCCAAACAGAGGATCTGACAGTATCTTCACTTGCCTCTCTATGAAGCTAACAAGGTCAGGAAATGTAGCTCGATGCCCACGCTCTTCCTGTAGCTGACATGCTCTATTCCTCCACTTGTCTCTGAATTGTAGGGTAGTTTCTGAAGTATGTGTTTCATGTTTGAAACAACATTCATTTCATCCATATAGGTGAGATGTTCCATTGAATTGCAACAACCTCTTAGGAACAAAGAGAAGGCTTGCAGTGCTTTCACATCTTCGGCTTTGATCATTGTCCAGGTAAATGCTTTGTTCATGTATGCAGTGGCGATCTTATGTTCATTACCAAAGTGCTCTTTAAGCAGCTGTTTTGCCCTTTGATAACCTTGAGCTGGAGGCAGATGTTGGCAGCTGCGCACTAGGTCCTGTGGTTGGCCTCTGGTGTATTGCTCTAGGTAATGCAGGCAGTCACTTTCATCATTAGTTTTCCGCTCTACTCCTCTTTCAAATGCACGGATGAAAGCTTCAAACTGCAATGGGTCACCGTCATAAACAGGAATGTCTCTTGGAGGTAAAGTAGAAGTGAGATGTTGTTGAGCCAGCATAGCAGTGTTGTCATTTTGCCTCTGGATTAGGTTATAGATGTCACCTTGATTACCATTGTTGATTACAGGTGGTGTGATGTCAACATGTCCCTGCACATGTGTCTGTATACTTTGTCTGGGAATAGAGGTTTGGGCTTGATGAGGCAATAATTCAGTGGCCTGTACGTTAAATCTTGCTGTAGGGTTTCTGTAGTAAGAGCTCATCCCATCTGATGCTCTAGAGGTGTGTCTTGATCCCATGCTGAGCACGTTTAGCCTGGCATTGGCTTCTGCCAGCTTAGTTTGTATATCCAGTTGTTCCTTTTTCCGTTTCACCTGTTCTTCCTGTTGTTCCAACTGTTGTGTCAACTGTTGTTTCAACTGTTGTTTCTGGTGTTTTAATTGTTCCCCTTCTACATCAAGCTCATGTTGTTTGTTCAGTGCTGCCGCCCTTTCGATTAAAGCCGCCCTTTCTGCCTGGGCTTTAATTCGAGCAGAAAAGGTAGATGATGCGTGTGATGAACCAGGTTTGTATTTTGACTGAGGGTGTGATGCCTTTGAAATGCTGTCATCAGGTCCGATGTCATCTGAGCTGACACTTTGTTCTATGGCACTTCCAACAATAGAGTGTCTAATTGCCTGTCCACTCTCAGATAACCACACATTTGCATCTTGTATAAATCCATCAAATATATGCATCTTTTCTTGCAGCCACTGCCTTTGCTTTCCCATTTCTTCTTCAGGCAGTTGAAGGTCAGTTAATGATTTGTGATTTTCTTTTAGTTCATCACACAACTTCTTAAATTCAACCAGTTTCAACTGTATTTCCTTTGCATTGTCTTCTGAGCTCATAAGCTCTTTCAGTACTTCCATTAACTTCTTTACTTGTTTGTAACTGAAGTTTCTTGCTTTTTGGCAGTTTGCAATAAACAATTCCAATCCTTTGGCAGTGTGAGTGATAATCCTTTTTTCTCTCACAGATTGCAGTCCAACAGCGCCATCTTGTGACGTGACGTCAGATGTCACAGACATGATTAATGTTCACTGTCCCTTTAAGTTTCGTTCTCAGGAATTGTCCGTTAGCTGACAGCGCGCTGTTTCAAACAGCTGACAATGTTGCAGCACCACATCCATTTACTAAGCCATTGTCCAATACAGCTTAATATCTCCAAAACAATCTACTTATCATGCTGCACGGTGCACATACCCGGCCGCTTTCCCAGTCCTCTCTCAGCCTCTTCGGTCCTCTCAGGTGGGAACAATCTCCAGCTGATTGTGGCGTGTGCAGCTGATCCGTGATGAGAAGTCGATGGTGCAATAATCCAATTATTTGTTTTCCCCGAAAACGATCCTTAATCCAATTTGAAGTGAATCCAATTGTCCAGTTTCACTCAAAAGTACGATTCCACTTATTGTAATGGCAATTTCCTTTTCCTATGTCCTATATATTTTTGCCGCTTTCACAGAAGGGTTGAAAAGTGATCCAGACGCAGACACAAACAGATGATTTTCCGCTCCTTAGTTGTGGTTTATGATGATGTTTATTCGTCTTTACATACCAGGGTTAATTTAGCGTTCTAGTGATTCAATGAGCATCTGCCGGGCTGCTGGAATCGGTATGCTCTTCTCCTACTGTGTCCACACATCTCCTGTCACCTATGAACTCCTTATATACACCCGGTGCAGCTAAACCCCGCCACCCAGTGTTCATAAATAATATTGCACTATACATATAACTTAAATAAACTGACACACCAACATCACCCACAAAATGGCTCCTACACCCTGAACGCAAAAACAACCACAGACAAGAATATATATTTGTAATTATCAAAATGATAACAAAGGCTGAAAAAACAGGAGAAGCCTGTCTTCCCTTGGTCTCCAGGAGAAAACGCCACTGTATATCACCAAGTTTTCATAGTTTTGTGTGTAAAATAGATCGCTGCAGTGAGCACGACTTTATGTATTTGTTTATGGTTTATTTGATATGGAGGCAGTATATAGAAGTTCAGAGAAGAAGCAACCCCTATATATTGTTTATTTTATTTCGTTTCATTTTGGCACCATGGTAGAGGCAAATATAGAGTTAATGTGCGGAGATTGTAATGTCCCGTTTACTAAAATATGTATTGTTTTATGACGTTGACAAAATAGTCACTGAGCTACATTTTGCTGCACTCAAGCATACATCTGAAGACAAGAGTTGTGTCTTCCTTTGGCCACAAGGGGGAGTATTGTATATTTATATATTGTATAGATGTTGCAACTATACAGAGCTTTGGCAATACTATATATAACTGAGGTCATGCTAATAAAGCTATTGAATTGAGTATACCTTTAAGTGAGCGCTTCTGTCAGGAGGAAACAAAGGTTCACCAACACATTGCACTCTACTGCTGAGAAAGGCTGTGCAAAGATGTGAAACGATGTGCTGCAATGTCTGTGTATTTTTGAAGAAAGTAATAACTCACACTGTGTCTTAACACTTTAATTTATTTAATTATTTCCCCCCTTCATTTGAGAAACATTATCCAATGATTTATTATGTTTGTGTTACACACACACCATTACTGAATTAATTCTAAAAACAAGAATAACCTACATACAACAATAGGGAGCCCTGGATCAAGGACAGACTGTCACGATCTGTCTTTGTGGTGTTCTATTTCGTATATGGCTTCGCCCTCTAAGGCTATCGCTATTGGGTTTACCCTTCTGCGCCCCCGCGCAGTACTGAAAACACTTGTAGTCCACGCCCACCCGCTAGGTGGGCCCCACCCTCGGGCCTCCTTCCGGTATAAATAGGGAGGTTGCCCGGCGATCTGCTCCCTCTTTTCTTCAGCAACCAGCAGTTTACTGAAGCACGAGAAAAGCAACATCATGAGCAATAAAGAGTGTGTCCGTATGTGCCCTTCGTGCAATACGGGCTACATTATGAGCTACGATTTGCATCCAATATGCGCAGCCTGTCTGGGGCCAGAGCACGCGGACGCGGCTCTCAGCCAGCAGGTCGCATGTCCTCACTATGTGCGTCTTCCTTCATCCGACAGGAAGCGAAGGGCGGACGCTCTAGCTGCTGCGGGTGAGGAAGACGTCTGGGGTGGGCAGGAGCCCATCCAGAACACACCACCGTCGTGTCACCAGCTGCCTATGACCTATCGGTTAATAGCCAGCAGGATTCGTTACAAAAGCCTGCGCATTTTTAATCTATCGATTAATAAACTGCGGAGCACAGTAACTACACCAGCTGCCTTCAATCTGGTGATTAGTAGGCAGCATGGTTCGCTGCAGGGTTCTGGTGGTTATAACTTTCGGTTATTAAACCACAGACCTCGCGGCATTCCTCTATCCGAGATACGCCACCTACACACAGTGACAATAAGCCCATGAGCGCCGTGGTAACGCCTCATGTGGTTATCACTGCACACACCTCCACCCATCCTCTGAACGTGTACGCGCATCATGATGAGAGGCGGAGTGAATGCAACGTGTGGAGGCCTCCTCACAGCCTTTTCGCTAGGCCCACCTGGGGTGGCCTCACGGGGCCTCCGCCCCCCCCACCAGGAGAGGGGGGGGTAAAAAGGGAGTGAGGTACTCCCGTTCGGCGTCTGCTCCATGAGGGCCGCCGAGGAAGCAGAGCGGCCTTGACGGTTTGGCAGTGTGAGGAAAATATGCACTATTTAATCTATCGATTAATAAGCTGCGGAGCACAGTAATTACACCAGCTGCCTTCAATCTGGTGATTAGTAGGCAGCAGGGTTCGCGGCAGGGATCTGATGGTTATGACCCTTTGGTTATTAAACCACAGACCTCGCGACATTCTTCTGTCCGAGATACGCCACCTATACACGGTCATAATAAGCCCAGGAGCGCAGTGTTAACGCTTCATGTGGATATTACTGCACACACCTCCACCCATCCTCTGAGCGTGTACACGCCTCATGATGCGAGGCGGAGTGATACGCAGCGTGTGGAGGCCTCCGCACAGCCCTTTCGCTCTAGGCCTACCTTGGGTTGCCTCACGGGCAGCGGCGGCGAGGGCTCTGGCGTGGCTCGTCATCATGAGATGGACAGATGGATGAACAGGCTGATCAGCAGAGGGTACACCCTGCAGTTCGTCCCCCCCCCCCCCCCCCACAGTTCAACGGGATACAGGTGACATGCCTAACATCCCGTGAACAGTGTCTTGCGCTCCAAGCAGAGCTACGGGAACTCCTGTTGAAAGAGGATATTTCCAGGTTTCCTCAAAGGGAGGAAAATCAGGGGTTTTCACTCCCGTTATTTTTCTAATCCCGAAAAAGACTGGGGCAATGAGACATCCTCGATCTGTCAGTATTTCACATGCTGACGATCAAACAGGGGCTGGAATGTGTTCACCAGGACGACTGGTTCACTTCCACCTGAAGGATGCATACTTCCACTTACCCAACATCCCGAAACACAGGAAATTCCTGCGGTTTCTCATTTCAGGGAATATCAGACCAGACAATCGTCTGCCGTTTGGATATTTCCTGGCTCCTGCCATTTTTGTGTAGAGAAGGCTGGAGCCGCTACACAGAGGAGGGATGAGAGGGTGGTTTCCTTTGGACGACCTGCTAGTTGCTGGCTCGCTCCAGGGAGGAAGTCGCTTTACAGACGGTACATGATCTGTCAAAGCCTGGGTTTCATAACAAGTTGGAAGAAGAGCTGTTCCCTTCCCTCTCAGACAAACGTTATCTGGAGTGGAATTAAAAACTCAGCCAGCAGCAGAGCGCTCTCTGGCAGCGAGTGAGAAACTGACAGCTCTCCTCCGGCGTGTCACAAACCACACAGGCCTCTCCGTAACGCAGCTGCTCGGCATTAGCGTCAGCTGGTCACGGGGGGGATTCCCCTGGGTCTCCCCCACAGGGGGAGTCTCCAGAGGAGCTTCATTCACTGCAGAAGCCTGCTGTTTTAACCTATTGGTTTATAAACTGCAGAGCTCGAGGCATTCCTCTGTCCCAGATATGCCTTACACACGGTCATAATAAATCCACGAGCACTGTTATAACGCCTCGTGAGGACAGCATACACACACCTCTCATCCTCTGGGCGTGTACGCGCCTCATGATGAGAGACAGAGTGGAATGCAGCGTGTGGAAACTCCCTCGCAGCTTTTTTGCTTCACGGGCAGCAGCGGCGAGGGCGTGGCACGTCACCATGACGACCATTACGGCACATCACAGAGAAGCCTCTCCCCCCAGCAGTTCCATGGGATGCAAGAAACACTCCCGTTATCCCAGGAACAGTGTTATTTCCGGCGAATTTAACCGAGGGGCTCGCAGAACGCAGCAGCCGTGCTATGCGAGGAGTATGGAGACTCAGACCGGTGTCACGCACACTGGCGCCTCAGTGGGATTTGGCTTTGGTGTTACGCGCACTAAAGAAAAACCCCACTTGAACCTGATCAGGTTCCCCTTAACTGTATTCAGCCAAAGTAGTACTGCTTTTGGGCTCTATCAGAGGAAAGGGTGATCTGTCTGCTCTCCCGGTGGCTCCGTCATGTCTCCGGATCCATGGAGATGCAGTTCAGCTGTTTTACGCCCTAACCCGGCTTCATGCCTATAAGGTCATCACAACTATTTTAGGTCAAGAGTGATCACCCTGGCTGGCTTCTTCCCCCCTCCTTACAGGTCGGAGGAAGAAGAAACATCTCATCTCCTCTGCCCGGTGCGCGCGCTGTCTGCTATGTAGCGCGCACGGCGGCATTGCGCCGTTCTCAGCGCCTGTTTGTGCATTACAGAGAGCGCTCGATCGGGCAACCTCTGTCTACACAACGGCTGTCACACTGGCTGTGTGAGGCTGTGTCACAGGCATATGTCTCCTCTGGGGTGGAGCCCCCGGAGAATATCAAAGCGCACTCAACCAGAGGAATTTCCTCCTCCTCGGTGTTGCGCGGAGGAATGTCAGTGGAAGATATTTGCACGGCTGCATCTTGGTCTTCCCCCTGTTCATTTATTCAATTTTATTTGAGGGATGTCTCCCTTTCCTCTCTGACACGCCCTGTACTGGGTGTCCTGTCAGAGTGAGTGACGTCAGGGATTCAGCTGTGCGCCTCTCTCCTGCCTCGCGGCACACAGAGAGCGGCCCTTTTTCCCCTCGTAGGAGAGGGACGTTCCCCTTCCTCTGACACACTTCGTAGGGAGTGCCTGGTCAGAGTGAGTGACGTCAGGGATCCATCTGAGAGCTCTCCTACCTGGCTGACACGGAGAGAGCGGCTGTTCCCCCTCTATGATCGCAGGACAGGGTGGGACCTTCGTCTCTACTTTCTCACAGCGGTCGGTATGTATTGTTCCCAGCCTTCACCTCGTCAGGAAAACAGGTATGTTTGCTCCAGGGACGGGGATGTGCCATTACGCATGGCACAACAGGCAGGGGGGTGTTATTAAGCAGGTATGTCTGTGCTTCTAGTACTGGACGGACCCAGTGGGGCGCAGACTACATCATGCTTCGCCCTTAACCCAATAGCGATAGCCTTAGAGGGCGAAGCCATATACGAAATAGAACTGAGGTTACCTACTGTAACCCAGCTTCTATGAGTATTGGCGCAGCCCTCTAAGCGCTGGGCCCCACTGGCTCTACGAATAGCTGAAGAAAAGTTATATTGTATGGGAGCAGATCGCCGGGCAACCTCCCTATTTATACCGGAAGGAGGCCCGAGGGTGACGCCAACCTAGCGGGTGGGCGTGGACTACAAGTGTTTTCAGTACTGCGCGGGGGCGCAGAAGGGTAAACCCAATAGCGATAGCCTTAGAGGGCTGCGCCAATACTCATAGAAGCTGGGTTACAGTATGTAACCTCAGTTTTGTCTTGTCTATATCTGTTTTTGGTTTTCTGTCTGCGTTGTGTTTTGTCTTGTTTGGATTTGTCTGTGGTTCCCTGTCGTTAGTTTCCCGATTGTGTTCACCTGTGGCCCCTGGGTTTTCTCCTCCCTCCTCACCAGTGTCTTGTTTGTGTGATTAGTTCAACCCGGTATCACGGCAAGACGTGAACATGTGACGATTTACCATGCTGGGAGACGTGAACATGTCACGGTTTCGTCCTGTTAACTGTGATGGTTATTCTCGCGTCCAGGAAAGAGAAGCTTAAAAAGGAGACTAAATGGAGTCTCTGAGATGTTTTCAAATTGGTACTTTAATTAATAAAAAAGGCGCGGTAAAGTCACAAACAGGATATTGTCCGACAGAAAAGCAGCTGCCTCTGGCCCTCGCTAGCAGAGAAAAGAGGCCGAACCGCTCAGGTGCTGCTATTATATAGCTTCTGCAGGCTCCTCCCTGGGGGCCGGCTCTCCGACTATTTAATGTCCGTTGTTACACATATCACAGTATACAGACATTGTACATTCAATATATATCTAAACACTCCTTTTCTCCTCCTTAACTCTTTCATGACTTTCCATTCAACACATTCCAAACGCTGTAATCAAATACAGGAAATCCTTCACAGCAATTCGATTTCCGGTCGCTCCGAATGTTGTGACATGCTACCCACATCTGTAAACGATAACTTACTCAAATAAACTGTACCTTCATTTAATATCCAACAATAATAATATCTCGACGTCTATAGTTGTAGTGTTGAAATCAGTAGGTTTCGGTGTGCAACATCATATCATATCGCTGCTAAATTCACCTCTATAGGAAATTGTATATTAGCCTCATGCTAAATGCTAACCGGAGGTGAAGGATTTTCAGAATAAAAGTCTAACTGGTTGTGCACAAGAACTTCTGGTTTTTCAGTATAAAACAGCATTTAAACTAAAGGTACATTTAAGGTACATTATGCCATCAAAACATTGATTTTAATTTCTAACAGTCCCCTTCAAACGTGACAGCTACACGGTATTGTTAACCCATGTTAACCAGTGGAGAAATAACCGGAAATACCAAGCAAATGCTACCCCGACGTAATGATTTATTTTTTAATAGTCACACTCGATTACAGCGATTTTCTTGTTGCCCCAGCTGGTCGACACCTCTTTTAGCATAAACAAAGGCTACATTAATGTATTACATCGATTTTAATCCATGCGTGTGGATGTGGAATTAACGGACGTGACGTTGTGCGATTGAGTTGCCAAGCAACAGCTTCGGTTCATGTTAATTTACAAACTATTCAACTAAAACCGTAGTTATATTTAAAGACATGTTAGAAGGCCTCACGAAATACTTTAATGCACATTAAAATGTAAATGTGAAGGAATGTGTGTATAACAAAATACATCGGTCATTAAACGAAACCGGAAACAGACGTAGCCAAGATCCTCAGCTCGATGATTGGATGGTTACCCGCAATGCATGCTGGGATTTGGTGTTTATGTGATGTGAAATCTGAAAACGTTTTTAAAAATACAATAATACTTTATTCCGAGTGTGCTTGCTTTACTCTTTGAAAGTCATCACATAACGGCTTTGTAATACACGGTTCGGCTGCATTAAATATGACATATCTGCCGTAGTTCTCTATTTATAGAGCCCTGCTGAGAAGACTTCTGGACAAACAGGAAAACTGCCGCCAAAACTGAAAACGTGACGTGGATCATAAATATATAAGCAATTATACAACATCTTACATTTCTTTTCACACAATGCGTCTCCTTGCAGTATCAACACTAATTCGGCTGACTTTTATATTTGATCCAATTGGTAGATAGGCTGTATTTACACCATAACGGTGCACAGCTGATAGAAAGGGACACCTGGTGGTCAAAGCACGTTATTGAATTTTATTATTTTATTATTAGATATTAATAGGATCTCTATAAAGTATATTCATTACTCGTTATTCTCTACTAATAGTTCATTAAAGACTGTATATAATGACTAGTTTGAACATCCCTTTCAAGATTTTATAAGCTAAGGTTTATTGACATATCATATTATACACAACTACTGTGTAGTTATGCAATGAATGAAAAACTTGGGTCGCAGGTTCCTCAACAGTGCATTACAAGACATCTATCAATATGTGTGTATACTCCACCATTAAACTGTCATTCTGCACATTTCTTATACTATCTACATACATCTTATAAGAGTATAATACATATGTATAATATCAGTTTAATAATAAACAAATAATAAACAAATAAGTGCTTAAACATAGTTAACATTGCAGGAAAGCAATATATTAGACGTTAAGTACTTTGTCAGGCTTAATATTTATCTGTAGATTCAAATGTCACTGTGTGTGTTGTGTGCTCTGCATGTGTGACCATTAAAGAATCAGAATCAGAATACCTTTATTAGTTCCACAGAGGGGAAATGTGCAGCGTTACAGCAGGAAAGAGCCACAGACAGCATAGTGTTGCATATCTTACAAGCGTTAAAAAAGTACTAAGTTAGAATAAAATAAACAATATGCTAAAAAAGTACTAAGTTATAATATAATAAACAATATGCTAAAAAAAAAGATAAAAAGTTACATAATTTTCAAAATACAGATCAAAAACAAAACGGCATATATATTGATTTAGTCGCCAGGTATAAATTACACAGTTATTAATGGCATATATATATTGCACATATAGCACATATATTGCACAAAGTTGGTTTGTATTTAGCAGCAAGGGGTGTTATAGTCTGTGTTGTGGTGTGTGTAGGAGGGTCTACTAGGGGCAGTGCTGGTTGTAAAGTCTGACTGCTGCAGGAAGGAAGGACCTGCAGTTTCAAGAGGGTTTCATCCCTCCATATTCTTCTTAAAGCTTTTTTCTTATTCAAAATAAGACCTTAACCTAAAGTACTCTTTAATGTTTAAATTAAGCCTTATTAGTTGGTCTGTTTTGCACATCCTCCTATTAATATCTAATAATAAAATAATACAATTCAATAACGTGCTTTGCCCACCAGGTGTCCCTTTCTATCAGCTCTGCACGGTTATGGTGTAAATACAGCCTATCTACCAATTGGATCAAATATAAAAGTCAGCCAAATTAGTGTTGATACTGCAAGGAGACGTATTGTGTGAAAAGAAATGTAAGATGCTGTTTAATTGCTTATATATTTATGATCCACGTCACGTTTTCAGTTTTGGCGGCAGTTCTCCTGTTTGTCTAGAAGTCTTCTCAGCAGGGCTCTATAAATAGAGAATTACGGCAGATATGTAATATTTAATGCAGCCGAACCGTGTATTACAATGCCGTTATGTGATGACTTTCAAAGAGAAAAGCAAGCACACTCGGAATAAAGTATTATTGTATTTTTAAAAAACGTTTTCAGATTTCACATCACATAAACACAAAATCCCAGCATGCATTGCGGATAACCATCCAATCATCGAGCTGAGGATCTTGCCTACGTCTGTTTCCGGTTTCGTTTAATGACCGATGTATTTTGTTATACACACATTCCTTCACATTTACATTTGAATGTGCATTAAAGTATTTCGTGAGGCCTTCTAACATGTTTTTAAATATAACTACAGTTGTAGTTGAATAGTTTGTAAATTAACATGAACCGAAGCTGTTGCTTGGCAACTCAATCGCACAACGTCACGTCCGTTAATTCCACATCCACACGCATGGATTAACATCGATTTAATACATTAATGTAGCCTTTGTTTATGCTAAAAGAGGTGTCGACCAGCTGGGGCAACAAGAAAATCGCTGTAATCGAGTGTGACTATGAAAAAATAAATCATTACGTCGGGGTAGCATTTGCTTGGTATTTCCGGTTATTTCTCCACTGGTTAACATGGGTTAACAATACCGTGTAGCTGTCACGTTTGAAGGGGACGAAACCGTGACATGTTCACGTCTCTCAGCATGGTAAATCGTCACATGTTCACGTCTTGCCGTGATACCGGGTTGGATTAGTCTTGTGTGTATTTAAGTTCTGGTTTTTCTGTCTGTCTTTGTCGGTTCGTCTTTTGTCATGACTAGTTCGTCGGTGAGTGTTCTGTTTTGTCTTTGTTGTTCACCTAGCCTTGAAATAAAGGAATTTGCACTTTAATCTGCATTTGGGTCCTACCTGCTTCACACACCGTGACAGTACGAACCGACCACATTATGGACCCAGCAGACTCAGCCCTTTTGATGCGACAGGCGGAAAGTCTTGGATACTCTCTGGAGTACATTTTTTAAACATGGAAAGGCGCCTCATCTAGACGGGGTAGAGAGGCTGCGTTGAAGGAGGCACGTCAGGAGGTTGCTCGCAAGCCCTGGCTCTGGAGCTTGTTGCCCGAGTGGCTTAGGGTTTTCTCACATAGCCCTGAGTACCAGGCTTCATGTTCTGACCCTTTCCTGGGGTCTGGTCTGGCGTTTGGAGGTCCACGAAGCCTCCAAAAGACTCCTAAAGGACGAAAGGCCAGGGTTCCAGCGCCAGTTCCGGCTCCAGTGCCGGACCCAGCAGCCATGGTTCCGTGCTCCAGTACCATCCCACATAGCCATGGTACCGTGCTCCAGTACCACCCCACACAGCCATGGATCCGTGTTCCGGTTCCTTGCCCAGCAGCCATGATTCCGGCTCCAGTGCCGGCCCCAGCAGCCATGTTTCCGGCTCCAAAACCGGCCCACACAGCCATGATCCAGGCTTCAGCTCCGGACCTTACATCCATGTTTCCGGCTCCAGAACTGGATCTTACAACCGTGGTCCCTGCACCAGAGCTGGCCCATACAGTCATGGTCCCAACTCCAGCACCTCGTCTCCTGCTGGCTCCCTAGCCGACGCCAGCTCCCCGAGTCTTGTCGGAGTACCGGCCGACTCCAGCACCTTGTCTCCTGTTGGCTCTCCAACCAACACCAGCTCCCCGAGTCTTGTCGGCGTATCGGCCGACTCCAGCACCTCGTCTCCTGCTGGCTCCCCAGCCGACGCCAGCTCCCCGAGTCTTGTCGGCGTACCGGCCGACTCCAGCACCTCGTCTCCTGTTGGCTCCCCAGACGACGCCAGCTTCCCGTGTCCTGTCGGCGTACCGACCGACACAAGTTCCCTCTCAAGTCCCCTCTCAAGTTCCTACCCGAGTCCCCTCTCCAGTTCCTACCCGAGTCCCCTCTCGAGTTCCCTCTCGGGTCCCCTCTCGAGTCCCCTCTCAAGTCCCCTCTCGAGTCCCCTCTCCAGTCTCCTCTCAAGTCCCTTCTCGAGTCCCCTCTCAAGTTCCCTCTCCAGTTCCCTCTCCAGTTCCCTCTCAGGTCCCCTCTCGAGTCCCCTCTCTAGTCACCTCTCAAGTTCCTACCCCAGTCCCCTCTCGAGTCCCCTCTCGAGTCCCCTCTCCAGTTCCCTCTCCAGTTCCCTCTCCAGTTCCCTCTCGAGTTCCCTCTCGAGTTCCCTCCTTTAGTCCCTCCTTTAGTCCCTCCTTTAGACCCCTCTCTAGTCCCTCCTTTAGTCCCCTCTCTAGTCCCTCCTCTAGTTCCCCTCACGAGTCCCCTCTCGAGTTCCCTTCTCTAGTTCCTCCTCTAGTCCCTCCTTTAGTCTCTCCTCTAGTCCCCTCTCGAGTCCCCTCTCTAGTTCCCCTCTCGTTCTACTCTCCTGCCGGGGGTCCTGCCAACCCTTTGTCCTGTCTCGTTGGAGGTCCCACCGTCTACTCTCCTGCCGGGGGTCCTGCCAACCCTTTGTCCTGTGCCATTGGAGGCCCCGCCGACTACTCTCCTGCCGGGGGTCCTGCCAACCCTTTGTCCTGTTCCATTGGAGGCCCCGCCATCCTCTGTCTCGCCGGAGGTCCTGCCAATCCCGTGTCCTGGTCCTCTTCCGTGGGGGATCCTGCCGAGGCCTGTCCCACCAGCTCCGGTTCCTGTCCGGCCGACACCGGGTCCTGCCCGGCCTCCGGAGCTCTCTGGTCTTCGCCCTCAAGCCCGGCCCCCTGAGAGCCGCGGTCTTCGCCCTCGATCCCGGCCCTCTGTGAGCTGTGGTCTTCGCCCTCGAGCCCGGCCCCCTGAGAGCCGCGGTCTTCGCCCTTGATCCCGGCCCTCTGTGAGCCGTGGTCTTCGCCCGCGATCCCGGCCCCCTGACTCTTCCTGCCGCTGCCCTCGTCCTCGAGCCCGGCCCCCTGAATCATCCTGCCGCTGCCTTCGCCCGAATCCCCCTTTTTGAACTCTGCCTTGCCCCCGGGCCGTCCGCCCGAGATCCCTTCCTGGTCCTCTGCTGTGCCTCTGGGCCTGTCAGCTCAGTCCCGTCCTCCTGACCCCCTCCACCCACCCTGGTGGCCTAGTGATACGTCCTCCTCCGGACCCCCTCCACCCACCCTGCTTGAGGTTTTGGACTTTTGTGGGTTTTTTTTTTTGGGACGTCTGGGATCCGTCCCTTGAGGGGGGGGTACTGTCACGATCTGTCTTTGTGGTGTTTTGTCTTGTCTATATCTGTTTTTGGTTTTCTGTCTGCGTTGTGTTTTGTCTTGTTTGGATTTGTCTGTGGTTCCCTGTCGTTAGTTTCCCTGGTGTGTCTGATTACCCGATTGTGTTCACCTGTGGCCCCTGTGTTTTCTCCTCCCTCCTCACCCGTGTCTTGTTTGTGTGTATTTAAGTTCTGGTTTTTCTGTCTGTCTTTGTCGGTTCGTCTTTTGTCATGACTAGTTCGTCGGTGAGTGTTCTGTTTTGTCTTTGTTGTTCACCTTGAAATAAAGGAATTTGCACTTTAATCTGCATTTGGGTCCTACCTGCTTCACACACCGTGACACAGACAAAACAAGGACACCACACATGATTCTTTTCCAATTACAGTATATTTATTTAAAGAGAGTAACTAAATTGTGATATCAGTTGAATCAGTAATGTGTGTCTAGTGCAGTGGTTCCCAAACTTTTTGTGCCCAAGGCACACCAAAGGACAAGTAAAAATCTCAAGGCACACCTATTGTGCAAAATAGTCCTTATAACACGTGTTATCACTCATATCATGTAAAATATCTGTAAATGTGCATAATTATTTACTAATGCCAAATAAAATGTGACAAAGACAACTATATTACTCATGAAATATTTATTAACGAAATATTTCAGAAATTAATTTGAAACTTTATCAAATTAGGCTTCATCAAAGCAGCAACACACTCATTTAAACCAGACAGGTCACAACATTAAAAATTAGGCAAAGGAAACTCAGCAGAAATTCAGCACAGAGAACTGTCAATGCAAGGAAGCTGCATTGTCCATGGTCCTGAACTACAAATTATTAATGTATCATTTCAGCAATCAGCATTGAAACATGTGCTGACTTACAAATTAGTGAGATACATGTGCGTGTCGGGGCGCTGAGGAGAGGGCCACTCGCAAGTCCTGTTCAACAGAGAGCCGTGACCTCCTGTTGTTCTGATTACATATTACTTTAAAAAAAGTAATATATTACATTACTTCGTAACTATCTACATAAAGTAATTCGTTACTATACTCGCCGAGCACGTACGAACTGCGCATGCGTGAGTGGCAATAACTCTCCTTACCAGCAGGCGGCGGTAGTGTGTATTTGTCATTCAAAACAGGCAACAACCGGAAGACAGAGAAGAAGAACAGACTACGTGATATAAACAAACAACAAATAGCGTGTGCGTTAGCTTCACCTTAGCATGTGTTCTTTGCAGGTGTTTGTTGAGGTTTGACGTGGTGTTTACAGCAGTGGATAACAGCTTCTGGCCTGGACATAGTTTGCACCTCACCGTCACATTCCTGTCTATTCTTCGGACGAACTCAAAGTAATGGGCATACCTCCACCCCTCGAAAGTTATCGCTGACTCAGCCATGTTTATGCAGCACTGCACGTGGAGATGTGGACGCGCAAGTCGCGCAGATTACGTACATATAAACCTACAAAGTACTGATATAGTAAATTAAAAAATAATTATTTTTGTGTAGTTGTATATTGCAATAATAACGTATGGTTGTCACAAAATCCCACGGCACACCCGGACTTGCCTCACGGCACACCAGTGTGCCGCGGAACACCGTTTGGGAACCACTGGTCTAGTGTATGGGTGTGTGATGTGTCAGCAGGGCCGGACTGGGACCATAGGTCAGGCCGGGAATTATACACCCAGCCAGGCCACTACCATTTTTTTGGGGGGGAGTTTTGCTGGATGTATCGTCAATATTTACAACGTTGTTGCCCTACTCAGTTGCGAATCCCTTGTGCTGGACCCTTAATCTTGACTTGTCTTGTCAACCTCCTCAGCATCTGCTGGTACTGAATAAGAACCAGCATTGGGTTTAAACTCTGATCAATAACTAATTTATTGAGAGAACATGAACATAGCTTGCTTATACTGTTGTCATTACATTTCCTTTGGTTTTGTTCAGTGTCAGTCATAGCCTATTAAAATAGTTTCCTCTGCCTGCCAGTTATGTCCACTGAGCTCTGCATCTCTCCCTCAGGGCCATCACCATCAGCATCATCTGATAGTGGAACTGAATAAGGAGAACATGTAATCATTAACAACTATTTATGAAATAACATTATTCAAGAACATATATTATGCAACACTTATTTTATCACTAAGTTGACCCTGTATTTGCATGGCCTAATACCATAATGATTGTCTCCCCTTTAGACAACATAACCATCTCAAGTTATTCACTCACAGTATGAGGGGTTTGTAGCCCCACAGTTAGCTGCAGTCTAACGGTTATATTACATATATTTGCCTTGAGTAACGTTAAGGACATGTTTGGGTTTTGTGTAGCCTTATACTCTCCAGTCACACAGCGCCTGCCACTAACTTAGCATTGGACTGAGAAACTGTTTTGTTGACAGTCGATCAGGCTACAATATAGAAAGAAAAGTGGCTCATAATAGTGGCACTGACACTAGAAAAGTGGATCACATCACTCCGGTTCTGAGATCATTACACTGGCTTCCAGTCGGCCAAATAATTGATTTTAAAATACTACTGCTAGTTTTTAAATCACTAAATGGCTTAGGACCGAGGTATATAGACGACCTCCTCCATCACTATGAAGCATCCAGGAGTCTCAGGTCTTCTGGGTCGGGTCTGCTCTCTGTTCCGAGAATAACCACTAAACATGGAAAAGCAGCTTTTAGTTATTATGCCCCAACAATTTGGAACAAACTGCCTAAATCATGCACGTCCGCCGAAACACTTCCTATTTTTAAAACTAAAAACGCACCTATTTGCCGCTGCTTTTAATTGAACTGCACATACTCACACTGCAGTATGCCTTTTTAGTCATGTATTCCAACCCAGTCTCACGGCATTTCGTGTTCACCAACACGATTTTTAATCTATTGATTCGTGTTCCCCAACACGATTTGCCTCTTTTTTTCGTGTTGCACAGCACGATTTTAAAAGCAATGTATTTCTACTGCTTGCAGCACGTCTTTTTCTCCGGTCGGGTCGAGGAAGACCTGAAGCTGTGTGGTTCATAAAAACATGTTCTTACTCAATATCAAGCCACAATTATTGCTTTTATTTTAAATCGTATAATTTCGGACTTTTGTTGCCGTCTGTGAGGAAAATAAATGGGGCTCAGAGCCTCAGAATACTGAAATCTGTATTTTAAAATATTTTTTTCCTTCTAATTTGTTATTCTTTTCAAAATAACACACTGTTATTTACTCACCAATAATACACAATTATCCTTGATTTTATTTATTGGTTTAATTCCATAATCTCGGGCTTTTTTGGCCTCCGTCAGGGACTGAATTTCAAAATAAAAATAACCGGACATAGGCATTACCCAAGATCCTCAGCTATGGTTTTAAGCTCGCTTATTGGATGTTTTAGCCGCAATGCATGCTGGGATTTGGTGTTTATATGATATAAAATCCGGAAAACATTTGTGTACCTTGTGTGCATCTAGTGGTTAAAGCACGTTATTGAATTATTGTGTTTGATTAAAACAATATTAAGAGTACATACTTTCATAGGGGGAAAGTATAAATATAGAAATATAGAATATAAAAAATCAAGAAGATACTATAAAGTGATCTCTACAATAAAACAGTTTAGTGCAGCATGTACACAGATATTAATAGGAGGAGGTGCAAAACAGAAAAACGAATTAACCTTTATTTAAACATTAAATAACAGATTAAGGTCTTCTTTTAAATAAGAAAAAACGTTGGGGGTATCTATCTACAGATAAATATTAAGCCTGACAAAGTACTTAACGTCTAATATATTGCTTTCCTGCAATGTTAACTATGTTGAAGCACTTATTTTAACTGATATTATACATATGAATTATACTCGTATGTATGTAGATAGAATAAGAAATGTGCAGAATATGACAGTTTAATGGTGGAGGTTCACACATATTGATAGATGTCTTGTAATGCACTGTTGAGGAACCTGTGACCCAAGTGTTTCATTCATTGCATAACTACACCGTAGTTGTGTATATGATATGTCAATAAACCTTTGAAAATCTTGAAAGGGATGTGCAAAATAGCCATAATATACAGTCTTTAATTAACTATTAGTAGAGAATAACGAGTAATGAATATACTTTATTACTCGTTTCCATTCATGTCAATTGCAGATACATGTTTAGTCTTCTCAAGCACCAACTATCAAATATCTCTCCTGATTGTTGGCACTTGACAATCACCTTACGTGAATTTTACTCAGGTGTAACTAAAGTCTGATTTAAGGGTTGTTTATATTTCACATAATTAATCAGAATCTGCAAAGTAACTCAAATAAATGCAGTGGAGTAAAAATACCAGGTTAACCTCTGAATTGTAGTGGAGTAGAATTACAAAGTAACAATGAGCTGTCATGTGGGTATATATAGCGATTTTCACCCATTTATTAATTATAATAAATAATATATAATAGTTTTACATTTGATAACGCCAATGTGTTTAATACTGGCAACTTCTAATTGTGGGGAAAACGAAAACGTTCAGTAGAGACGTCCCTTAGAACATTTGGCGAAACACAATAGCCAGCATCCAGCATGTGTAGTTCTGGGGGGGGCGTTCGATTCCAGTTTTGGATAGTCTGGCGTGGTTTCGTTCCATTTCACACAGCTGTTTGACGCTCTGCGTAACTTTACGGGGGACTGTAGTCCTAAACGATAGCTGGGGATTATGGGTAGTGTAGTGTCTTCGGCCATCCTAAACTCAGAAAGGTTGACAATCGCAATGTCGCTCGAAATGTCCCTTATATCCCGGATATTTTATTTTGAAATTCAGTCCTTGACGGACGCCAAAAAAGCCCGAGATTATGGAATTAAACCAATAAATAAAAGCAAGGATAATTGTGTGTTATTGGTGAGTAAATAACAGTGTGTTATTTTGAAAAGAATAACAAATTAGAAGGAAAAAAATATTTAAAAAATACAGATTTCAGTATTCTGAGGCTCTGAGCCCCATTTATTTTCCTCACAGACGGTAACAAAAGTCCGAAATTATACGATTTAAAATAAAAGCAATAATTGTGACTTGATATTGAGTAAGAACATGTTTTTATGAACCACACAGCTTCAGGTCTTCCTCGACCCGACCGGAGAAAAAGACGTGCTGCAGGCAATAGAAATACATTGCTTTTAAAATCGTGCTGTGCAACACAAAAATAAATCGTGCTGTGCAACACGAAAAAAAGGGGCAAATCGTGTTGGGGAACACGAATCAATAGATTACAAATCGTGTTGGTGAACATGAAATGCCGTGAGACTGGGTTGCGACCTGTATTCTGTACCTGCTATGTTTATTTATTTATTTAATTTCATTACCTTTGCTTATTATGCCTGTTTTTAAATGCCTTTTTAATAATGTATTGTTCTTAAATGTCTTTTGCTTTTAATCTGTAGAGCACCTTGAATCGCCACGTGCTGAAAAGTGCTATATACATAAAATTGCCTTGCCTTGCCATAATGTTCGCTCACTTACATTCTGCTTCGTCATACAGGGGTCGGCAACAGGCGGACCGCGGTCCGGATCCGGACCCAGAGGCCGACCTATACGGACCCGGAGCTATAATCAATACATTTTTCGGCGCCTCCCAAAATGCTGATTTGGGTGACTTGTGTAATTCGTGGAGAACCGAAGAGTTTTCGTTTTGGGGGGGGGTGTGTGGGATGGTCCGTCCGACTGACGGACAACTTCTCACTTCAAAAAAGAAGAAGAAATCTAGACCGCAAAAATAATTAAACAAGCGAGTACCTGTTTTTCCTGGCCAAGGACAGGTTCCTTTAACACAACACGAGCGTAACGTGTATTCACCATGGTCTTCACGTGGTATATGTCTCGTCTGAAAGGAGTGCTGACAGAGAGCACCGGAATGCCGCTACAGCCCTTCAAATATTGCAGTACCCATAAGGAGCAGTAGCCTACACATGCCGCAGTGTTTTCGTGGCTGTGTCTTTCTTTAGTTGTAAGCACAGTGGCGATCTGTTGTTATTAGCATCTGGTTAACTAGCTATGCTAACGAATTTAAAGAGCTTTTCTACAACCAGGTGGAAGAGAGCTCTCTCCTGAGAGGCTCAAATAACCTCAGCTCAGTGAGGTTAAGGCACACCTTGATATGATTATTATAGTTATTAATGAGACAGTAGAGACTAAATGAAAAAAAGGTATAAAATACTATATGACAGTAACAAAAAAGTTGTTAAAAAATAACAAGAATAGAGTTTAAAAGGGGAGTGATTTGTAAAATATCCAAAAAGAAAAATCTGCTTACAGTTCTGTTTCATATGGGTGTTGAGATGTATCCATAGTTCTATTTCGTCCCTACTGACCGCCAGAGGCGGTGCTTTAGCACTGGATGTGTCCATCGCGCGCATGCGCAGCTCGAGTACCAATACCAACAAAGTCACCTGTGACCCACGTGACACCGGCTATATCAGCCGGTGTCGTCAGTGGATCTGTTCCTTTCATCTTCTCGCTGCGCGAGAGTACCTTGGCTACATTTTTTGTAGCCTACAGCGTTCGTTCGGATGGAATATTTGTTAAGGATTCTCTGCAAACAGCTGGCTGCGTGCAGCTTCGCGACTCATCCAGTCGGGGCCGCGGGTTTACCCGTCCTCCAGGAGCTGTGGCTGGCTGCGCAGAGACTTCGTTCGGACAGGTTGGTGTCGGCTTGGTTGGTGATGGCAGTGTTTTCGCTCCCTCTCCCAGCCTAGTTGTCCCGTTACTGTCTGTTTTGCTTTTTGGGCTTCAACTTTTATGGTGACGGAGGTGTTTCCGCTCCCTCTCCCAGGAGTTGCCTTTGCTGTGCTTTTGTACTTATTCTGCGAACTTCATTAGCATTGAGCTAGTTAGCAGTAGCGCTGCAGCCACTCGGCTGACGCCGTGTTAAGCACCGGAGTTTCCCGTGCTGTTTTTTCTTTAGAAGCCAGTTTCCGGTCTTAGCTTGTGTAAAGCTTCTTGATTTGGGGTGTAGCTACATCTCCTTTGTTTGTTCGGCGAGTAGCAGCACCGCTCTACTCTTCCCGTTCAGCAGGTAGGCATTCGTCTTTAATTTAACCAGTGAAGGTAGTGCTCTCGCCCCCGCTCCTGGTAGACGCCAAACTACCTTGTTTATTCCTTTAAGCAGGTAGCTGGTGAAGGTTGTGCTCTCGCACCCGCTCCCGGTTACGCTGCATCTGGCATTCGTGTTTAATTTAACCAGTGAAGGCAGTGTTCTCGCCCCCGCTCCTGGTAGACGCTAAACTGCCTTGTTTATTCCTTTAAGCAGGTAGCTGGTGAAGGCTGTGCTCTCGCACCCGCTCCCGGTTACGCTGCATCTGGCACTCGTGTTTAATTTAACCAGTGAAGGCAGTGTTCTCGCCCCCACTCCTGGTAGACGCTAAACTGCCTCGTTTATTCCGTTGAGCAGGTAGCTGGTGAAGGCTGTGTTCCCGCACCCGCTCCCGGTTACGCTGCATCTGGCATTTGTCTTAAATTAACCAGTGAAGGCAGTGTTCTCGCCCCCGCTCCTGGTAGACGCTAAATTGCCCGGTTCCCGTTAAGCAGGTAGCTGGTGAAGGCTGTGTTCCCGCACCCGCTCCCGGTTACGCTGCATCTGGCACTCGCCTCTAGCTCAACCAGTGAAGGCAGTGTTCTCGCCCCCCGCTCCTGGTAAACTGCCTTATTTATTAACCCAGCTAGGTGAAGGCAGTGCTCTCGCTCCCGCTCCCTCTGCCGGTAACGTGGGTATACTTACATCCCTCTTTCTGTTTGGCGAGTAGCGGCGCGGCTCTACTCTTTCTGTGAAGCAGGTAGCTGGTGAAGGCTGTGTTCCCGCACCCGCTCCCGGCTACGCTGCGTCTGGCTACCTACAGAATGGCTCATGCATGTAGCGCCTGTATGGCTTCTCTTGAGCCCGAGGACGGCCATGACCGCTGCCCCTCTTGCCTCAGCCTCGAGCATCTAAGGGAGGCTCTCACGGTAGGGGCCTGCATGAACTGTAGCTGCATGCCCCGGGCACTCAGAATGGCTAGACTCACTGAGGTGGAACAGCTGGCGGCAGCCAACGGACACCTCTCTTGGTCACATCCTCTTCCAGATCAGTTCGGCCGTCCCCGGCGACTTGAGGGACTTGTGCACCCCCCCAATAGGAGGACTAGAAACAGGCTGTCCTCTAAAGTGGATCAGCTGGCTACCGACATGGACATAATGAAGTCGCTCCTCTTGGCCCTTCAGCCAGGGCCCGGTATAGGTGCTGCTAGTGTGCCGCCTGCCCCTCCTTCGGTTGCCGCCCCTCCTTCGGTTGCCGCACCTCTGTATGAGGATGCCTTGTCGCTAGCGGCTTCGGCTAACCTCTTCAATGAAGAGACGGAGGACGAGGTCCCGCTCGAGGAGGCTTCCCTCTCCTCTGCTCAGGGGTCTCGGCAGGGCGTGGATGACGACTCCATGGCGGCCATTATTCGTACGGCCCTGGCGCACCTGCAGATTCCGGTTCCGCAGGCCGACTTAGTTCAGGCTAGTGCCTTCTTCAGGCGTAGCCCAGCCCCTGTCCCCCTCACCGTTCCTCCTTCAGAGGAGTACCTGAGGGAGCTCCAGGCATGCTGGAAGAACACCAGGGCCCTCGGCCACGCTGGCTCCGATGCCCGGACCTTGGCTGCCATGCAGGACCCGGCGAGGGTGGGGCTGGGTGGCATGCCACCCATTGAGCCTGTCATCGCCTCCCTGATTCTGGCTCTTGACGAGGCTCTAAGGCCTGTGGTCAGGTGCCCTCAGCCTCAGTGCAGGGTCACAGATGGGCTGCTCTGTAGGGCCTACGACGCAGCAGCACGCATGGGTCGTATCGGGAACTCCCTCTCCCATCTAATGCTGGCCGTCTCCGCCTCGCTGCAGCAGGCTCCGGCCGAGCCTTCTTTGCTGGGCCTCAGTGATGCATCACTGCAGGCCTTTGCCCTAATGACTAGGGAATTGGGACGAGTTATGTCCTTTCTGGTACAGACTCGTCGCCAGGTTTGGCTGGCTCAGTCACCACTGACGGAGACATGTAGGAGAGTCCTCCGTAGCGTGCCAGTCGTGCCAGGGGAGCTGTTTGGGTCAGCTGCCCTGGAGGCGCTGGAGCGCGCTGCCCAAGCTAGGCAGACCAGGCAGCAGCTCTCGGGTCTTCGCAGACCCGTGGCCACTCCCAGCAGGCCCAGGGGCCGCTCTAGCAGCCGCACTCAGCCACCGGCTTACAGGGGTGGTCTGCAGAGGTCCCAGCGGCCCACTCAACCGGCCGATGGCTTTCGTGCCCCAGGTCGCCTGGCTTCCAGGCGGCCTCGTGCAGGGGCCGGGGGGCTAGACCCTGAAGTCCCGAGGCCGGTCGTCGGCTGTTTTTCCCAGCAGCAGCTCAGCTACTGGGCTGCCTGTACTTCCGACCCTTGGGTGATTTCCACCCTAACCCAGGGCTACGAATTGCAGTTCCTACACCGGCCCCTAGCCTTCGGCCGGGTCAGTATGACAGTTGTCAACGACCCGGCGAAGGCCTTAGCTCTGGCCCAAGAGTTGTCCGTCCTCTTGGCCAAGGGCGCAATCGAGCCAGTGGACCCCCTGCTTCAGGGCGGGGGGTTCTACTCGGCGTACTTTCTTGTGAGCAAGAAAGTTGGCGGATTCCGTCCAGTTCTGGACCCCAGAGGAATCAACAGATTCTTGAGGGTACTGCCCTTCCATATGCTAACCACAGCAGACACCCTTCGTGTTGTCACACAGGGGGAGTGGTTCACAACCGTGGACTTGAAGGACGCCTACTTCCACGTGCCAATTGCATCCCATCACCGGAAGTTCTTGAGGTTCGCCTTTCAGGGCCGACATTATCAGTTCCGGGTGCTTCCCTTTGGTCTCTCCCTCTCTCCAAGGGTGTTCACCAGGGTTGTAGCGGCAGCGCTCGCTCCCCTGCAGGCACAGGGCATGAAGGTCCTGCCATATCTGGACGACTGGCTGGTTTGCGCGCCGTCCCGGGCCAAAGTGGCCCAGGATACGGCGCGCCTCTCATCCCATGTAGCCCGGTTGGGCCTAACAGTGAACGCCGGGAAGAGTTGCCTGGACCCTTCCCAACAGGTCACTTACCTGGGGATGGTCCTAGACTCGGTCGCCATGAGGGCCTACTTGACACCTCGTCGTGTGGACGACATTTCCCACCATCTTCGCATCTTCAGACTGGGCAAGAGGGTGCCTTACATCCAGTTCCTCCGGCTCTTAGGCAGACTGACAGCTGCCTCAGCCGTTGTGCCCTTGGGCATGCTATCACTGCGCCCCATGCAGATGTGGCTGAACAACTTTCGCTTGGACGCCAAGCGGCACAGGCACAAGAGAGTCAGGGTGTCTCAGCGGTGCCTCCACTCTCTGTCCCGCTGGAGGGACAGGGCCTATCTTCTGATGGGTGTGCCCATGGGCGCCATCCCATCCCGCCGGGAGACGGTCACTGTGGATGCATGTCTCTCGGGGTGGGGTGCGGTGTGGCAGGGCAGGACTGTGCAGGGGCAGTGGTCTGCCCAGGAAGGTGCACACCATATCAATGTGCTGGAGCTGCGGGCTGTGTTGCTCGCACTCATGCACTTTTTACCCCAACTGGCGGGCAGGCATGTGCTCATTCGTTCGGACAACATGTCCGCCGTTGCCCAAATCAACCACCAGGGGGGCACCAGGTCCACACAGCTGCTCCGTGTTTCACAGAGCCTCTTGCCTTGGGCGCTCCCCCGCCTCGCCAGTCTGCAGGCAGTCTTTCTGCCAGGAGACCTGAATCAGGTCGCAGATTTCCTCTCACGGCGCAAGCCTCCACCGGGGGAGTGGAGGCTTCACCCAGAGGTGGTGGAGACAATTTGGAGCCTTTTCGGCAGGGCCGAGGTGGACCTCTTTGCCTCAGAAGAGTCGAGGCACTGCCCCCTCTGGTTCTCCTGGACGGAGGTGACCAGCCCGTTGGGTCAGGATGCCCTGGCGCACGACTGGCCGGACACTCTCCTGTATGCCTTCCCGCCGCTGCCTCTGATACTGCAGACGCTTCAGAGGGTCCTTACTCAGGGGCACAGGCTCCTTCTGGTCGCCCCCCGCTGGCCGGGGAGAGTCTGGTTCCCACTGCTGCGCAGTCTCTGCTGCAGCCCACCTTGGCGTCTCCCCGACAGGAAGGACCTTCTGTCACAGCTCAAGGGTCAGATCTGGCGTCCCGACTCTCACCGCCTTCAGCTCTGGGTTTGGCCTCTGCAGGGCCCAACCCACTGTTGAGCGGCGTCACGGCATCAGTCAGGGAAACTATCCTGAATGCCAGAGCTCCATCCACTCGGGCACAGTATGAGTGCAAATGGAAGCTCTTCTCCCACTGGTGTGTGAGTAAGGCTGAGAATCCGGGGCATTGCTCCGTGGCCACCATTTTGGAGTTCCTGCAGTCCGTTCTGGAGAGTGGACGTTCTCACTGCACTTTGAAGGTGTATATGGCTGCGATCTCTGCCCGACATGTCGGAGTCGATGGCGCCACAGTGGGGCGCCACAGGTTGGTGTCCCTCTTTCTAAGAGGGGCTCTACGGCAGCGTCCCCCTAGCACCCCAAGGGCCCCGGCTTGGGACCTGCCCCTAGTGCTGAATGCCCTATCATCTCCGCCCTTTGAGCCCCTGGCCCAGGTCGGGCTTAAGTGGCTGTCCCTGAAGGCAGCATTTCTGCTTGCCGTAACCTCAGGGAAGCGAGTCGGAGAGCTTCATGCCCTCTCCGTAAGCAGTACATGCCTGAGGTGGAACTCCGATGACTCGGGCGTTACCCTCTGGCCGAATGTGGCGTTCCTGCCCAAGGTGCTTCCACTAGCCCACTCCAATCGGCCTATCCAGCTGGCACGCTTTAACATTCCACAGGAGAGCGGCACACCTGAGTTGCTGTGCCCTGTGCGTGCCCTGAGGGCATATATTGATGCTACAGCCGGTATACGGCAGTCAGAGCAGCTCTTCGTTTGCCATGGCGGCACTAAGAAGGGTCGTGCTCTCTAAGCAACGGCTGTCCCCCTGGGTGGTTGATACCATCACACATGCCTATGGGGCCAGTGGCCGCCCCCTGCCATCAGGGGTGAGATGCCACTCTACAAGAAGCATCTCAACATCGTGGGCTGCCCTAAGAGGGGTGCCCCTGGAGACCATCTGTGCCGCGGCATCATGGGCGTCTTCTGGCACATTCTCCAGGTTCTACCGAGTCAATGTCGCCACTCCTCACCCTCTGGGTGTGGTCCTGTTGCCAAGCTCCGCTGCTTCCAGCTAGGTGAGTAAGTGCTTGGATTCTTCATGACATGGTTGGTATAGGTCATCCAGTGCTAAAGCACCGCCTCTGGCGGTCAGTAGGGACGAAATAGAACGATAGTTACGGCTGTAACTACGGTTCTATGAGTCCCGGATGACCGCCAGAGTATCCTGTCACTCAGAATTCTTGTGTGCTCGCGAGAAGATTCTGGGAACAGATCCACTGACGACACCGGCTGATATAGCCGGTGTCACGTGGGTCACAGGTGACTTTGTTGGTATTGGTACTCGAGCTGCGCATGCGCGCGATGGACACATCCAGTGCTAAAGCACCGCCTCTGGCGGTCATCCGGGACTCATAGAACCGTAGTTACAGCCGTAACTATCGATCTCTTCATTTTGCTCTCAAAGTGCACCAGATTGATGCTTTTAACTTCAATATTTAAAAAACAAATGCCCCCGGACCCCCCTAGAGGAGGTTAGGTCCCCCCCGCCACTTAAATCATGTTCACATGGATAGGATACTAAATACATTTGCACACATCTTGTGTCCATATCTTTGTTTTGGTGGTCATGCCACAACCGTGCACATGCATGCATACGTGAGTCATGGTGAGATATCTGGATTAAGAGGTTGCTTTTTCTTTTCACAGCATGAAAGAAAGGTGAAATGGCTGTGATTTTAGTTTTTTTAAGCAGAGGTTGAGTTCAATCATTTGTACGACCCTCGGAGGATGTTGTAAAAATTGAAAGGAAAACATTTCCCCACCCCTGCTGTAAATAATAATAAAAACCCTTGATGTATAACTTAACATCTCTGTCTCCTATTGATCTGAGTATATTATAAAGAATAGCCAGTTAATTGAAGCATTATAGCACAGGCCTTTGTCAGATGGTATATTACGCTGTTTTTTTCTGCTTCGAATAGTTCTCTCTTTTTTCACCATACCTGTGTTTGCATCACTGTAACCAATGAGCACCTGCATGTGTATGAGAATGGCCCTGACACAATTTCAGCCCAGATCTAAACTCCTGGCAGGAGCTCAAGCTCAATTCTCGCACTGAATTTTAAAAAAGCGAGTGAGGGACTGCAATATAAGAGGGAAAGAAAGAGAAACTTTACAATTGTTCAATTGTTATGATGTGTAAAGACTGATATTGTTCTATAATCGTCTGAAACTGTTAAGTCATGATGTGAAACGGTTAACAAAGAAAAGGGAAAACTCAAACTGCTGCTACACTTTATTTTATTTATCTAAAATTAAGCACTTTTAAGATGCACATATTTTCAAAAGCTATTTTATTTATTTTCTCTATTTTATTTTTAAATGCAGCCCGAGAGGAACATTACACATATCCACAGTATTTACTGTATATCTGTATAGTTCAATGTTAATGGACAATAAGTATTGTTGTTTATGAATTATACTTTCTTTATTTGATTGGCAGTCAGTTGTTGATTACATGCAGACGTTGATAAAGCTGCAGGCTACTTCAATATATATCACACTAATTCATGAAGCAAGTTAGACATTTTTATGTTCCGGACCTTTGCATGGGGAGATTTTCTCTAACTGGACCTTGTTGAATATTAGTTGAATACCCCTGTTCTATACCATACGGGGGTTCTGAATAAATCAGTGATTTTAGCACATTTCGCTGCCTTTTTGTTGCAGGATGGGGGTCCATCCTTCCACAATAATTAACCTTGCCGTCAGTTTCAGTAGGTCCAGTACACACTAATGTAAACAGCAGCGCGCTGGTCTCGTGAGAAACGGAGAGTGGAACAACCAATCACATCTTCAATATTCTCCTGAAATTGAATTGTGCCCATTCGCTAGTCTGACAGGTGCGTGGTTCTCACTGCGCCTCATACCGGTGCAACTTCATTAGATTACATTGCATTTAGCTGACGCTTTTATCCAAAGCGACTTACAATAAGTACATTCGACCAGGAAGACACAACCTTGAAGAAAACAGAATCATATAAGTACATCAGGTTTCATAGAGCCAAACATTTCAAGTGCTACTCAACTGGCTATAGATAAGCCAGTCCTTTATTAGTATATAAGTGCTTTGTTAATAATTATATCACTCGAAGTGGAGTCGAAAGAGATGAGTTTTCAGTCTGCGCCGGAAGATGTGCAAGCTATCTGCTGTCCTGATGTCAATGGGGAGATCATTCCACCATCTTGGAGCCAGGATAGCAAACCCACGTGTTTTTGCTGATGGGAACTTGGGTCCCCCTCGCAGCGAGGGTGCAGCGAGTCGTTTGGCTGATGCAGAGCGTAGTGCATGCGCTGGGGTGTACAGTTTAACCATGTCCTGGATGTACGAAGGGCCAGATCCATTCGCAGCATGGTAAGCAAGTACCAGTGTCTTGAAGTGGATTCTAGCAGTTACCGGAAGCCAGTGAAGGGAGCGGAGGAGCGGAGTGGTGTGGGAACATTTAGGAAGGTTGAAGACCAGACGAGCCGCTGCATTCTGGGTGAGCTGCAGAGGTCGCATGGCACATGCAGGTAGACCAGCCAGGAGGGAGTTGCAGTAGTCTAGGCGTGAGATGACGAGAGCCTGGACCAGAACCTGCGTCGCTTTCTGTGTCAGCTGGGGACGTATCTTCCTGATGTTGTAAACCGTGTATCTGCAGCAACGGGTTGTAGCAGCGATGTTTGCAGTGAAGGACAGGTTGTTATCTAGGATCACACCCAGATTCCTTGCAGTCTGAGTCGGGGAAACAACACAGGTGCCGATGTTGATAGTGGGATCAAGAGTGGGACAATCTTTTCCCGGAAGGAAAAGCAGCTCAGTCTTGTCAAGGTTGAGCTTGAGGTGATGAGCAGACATCCACTGAGAGATGTCAGCTAGACAAGCAGAGATGCGTGCGACGACCTGGGTCTCTGAGCGGGGAAAGGACAGAATTAATTGGGTGTCGTCAGCGTAGCAGTGGTATGAAAAACCATGCGGGCTAATGACTGATCCGAGCGAGTTTGTGTACAGGGAGAAGAGGAGGGGACGAAGAACAGAGCCCTGAGGGACCCCTGTAGTTAAACTTCACAAATATATGCCACATTAAGGGATTTGGCCTGCAGTCACCGCGTCTGGGCTGAATTACACACATATTATTTTAGTCCTGTGTGTTTATTAGAGGCCATGTCAGCAGGCCACATCATATGCCAGCGTTGCGTTCACATGACATACAAGCCACAAACTGGCAATCGAAACATGCGACAACCTGAGGGACAGTGAATGAGACACACAGACACACCCAAACACACCTTGAGGGAGGGAGGACAGCTGATCGCCATGTAGCAATCAGCTGTTCCCGAGCAGAGAGAGAGAGCTGCTAGACACAACTCTTATTAATCCCCGTACCAGATACTATACAATGCTGACGGAGGCGAGACGAACGTTATTCACACGCACGTTATCAACACGCATATCTAAGATAGCATTTTCTAAGCTATGCCGCCGCCACGTGAGCGCGTACTTTGAGCGCACCGATACGTCACCGTGACGTCTGACATCGTCGTGACGTCGCCTGTATTCTACATCAACCCATTCAAAATTGATTGAGGCGTTGGCGTACGTTGACACGTCAGTGTTCCGCTCAGTTAGCTTAGTTATCTGTTCTTTGGCACAAGTCATACAAGAGAGCTGTCTCTCTCTCGCATAGCCGCTCGCTCGCGTGTAAAAACACATTTTCCGCTCGTGAGTAGCTTGTTTTGCGCGCTAGAATATTGACCCAAATCTGACTCCATACCAGATGTCACTTCAATGTGTTGCAGTGCTACCCAATAGAAGCGCAAGTGTGACAGTGATGTGACACAGTGATGTCACTGTTTCTGAAGTAAATAGGAGTCCAATGGGGGGGAGGTGGGGGGTGTCTGTAAAAGAAACTCCCTCTAAAAAGGAAACTTTAGGATTGTAGCCTTTGCAGACCACACAGCTGCTGTACAGTAAATACATGTGGTTTGGAGCAGAGAATCATTTTGGACCTCCCCATAATACGGTGGCCGGCAGGTGCAAACGCGGAACAACGGCCAAAAACAAATACATTAGCAGGAAACAGCTGCAAATCCTGAAATGAAAAACAAACAAATCCTGAAAACAAATACAACCAAAAAACGCTGCATTTACAGAAATGATGCAAACTAAATACAACACACAAACCCCGAAAACAAACACAACAAAAAAAAACGCTGCAAATACCAAAACCACATGCAAAGTCCAAAGCACATACAAATCCCAAAACACATACAAAAAAAAAAACATTCCGGAAGTGTTCCAGGCCTCTAGGGGGCGCGCTACGTGGAACAGATTGATGTCTGACCAGACATAGAGGGAACGAACAAGAGTGCTGCAAATTGAAGCCGGAGGAAACAAAGTTGATCTAAGTGGAAAAAGACGATATATAAAAAGGTAAGTTTTGTTTTGATACAAAGAGCGTCATATTCACCCAGCTAGCGTTAGCTTGTTTGGTGAAAGAGCTTGCAAGTCAAGAGACAGCACTGTGCACCTAAATGTAACTCTTGACATCATATAGATATATTATAGGTGCAGAGAGGAGTTGGTTTATTGTGCTTCAATATAAATCCTAATGTAAGAGTTAAAGGACGGTCAACAATATACTGTACCTTGGTCAGTTTGGATTTATCGTGGCATTTATTCTTAATTAAAGTGAATTTATTTTAATTCAGTCAGTCATTTGTGTGAATGCAGGTGTGGGACATTCCAAATGTTCCAAAAGTGAGCACTCCACAAATGGACAACAGTTTGCCAGGGTAAAATAAAACATTGTCAACATATTATTTTGTGCCACAAGAAGCAGAATGTTTTAACAGTACAGTAGTTTGAATATATTTGTTGTTTACCTTTATGAATGAATGAATGAATGTTTATTTATATAGCCCAATATCACAAATGTTACATTTGTCTCAGTGGACTTTACAGTTTGTACAAAATATCAGTATGACAATACGACGCCCTCTGTCCTTAGACCCTCACATCGTACAAGGCAAAACTTCCGAAGAAAACCCACAGTTTAAAGGGGAAATGGGAGAAACCTCAGGGAGAGCAACAGAGGAGGGATCCCTCTCCCAGGACGGACAGACGTGTAATAGATGCCGTGTGTAAATTGAAAAGATAATACATTTGCAACATAGGTAGTCCAAATGTTTGGAAATGCATGTGTGTATAATAGGAAGATGAATCCACGAGGATATCCATCCAGGACCTATGATCCAGGACCACAGCCACGACTCAAGATCCAGGGCTCGCGATCCAGGACAGAGGAGCGCAGGATCATCCATGACTCCGGATCCCGGCGTATATAGACACCAAAAAGTGTTTACCAAAAGGTCAGGCACCACAACCAACGCTGATCGGATAAGACTAATTCAAAATGTAATTATACCATGTAGGTTTGAATTTGTGAACATTAAATCAATAAATACTAGGGCCGGGACTTTAACGCGTTAATTAAGATTAATTAATTACACAAAAATTAACGCGTTAAAAAAATTAACGCATTTTAATCGCACTTATTTTGCACCGCGGAACGTTTCTCACTGGATGAGTTTCAGGCGTACCGATTATACTGGAGCACCAACTAACGTTCATGACTTCAGACAACAACAAACCACAGTGAACAACAGTGGGAAATGTTGTTTTAAAAAACGGACGGATGGAAGCGTTGATAAGAGCACGGTTGTGTGCAAATTATGCAAAAAGGAATTCGCATATCACCGCAGCACATCAAGCCTCAAGTATCACCTCAATGCAAAACATATAGCAGCTAGCGTGGAAGCTAGCGTGGACGTTAGCCTCTTTTATCGCGTTCACACCAAAAAGAGCCGGTACTAAAATTAGTTAATGAGAACCTTTTTACCCCCACGAAAGTCCCTGCTAGAGAGCAGAGAGCTGCTAGAGAGCAGAGAGCTGCTAGAGAGCAGGGACTTTCGTACGGCTCTCTTGTGAGAAAAGAGCTATATTTCTGATTGGCTGGGCGGATTGCCAACCACGCCCCGTAAAACTCCCAAAAAGTTTTGTGAAGCCGCCATTTTATTATCCTCGCATTAGCATTATTAGCATTAGCCCAGCGCAGAAACGCAGAGAGACTAACTTATGGCAACACAAAATAAAACATGGGAGCGGTGGAGATGAGGAGGTGTCGGCGTTCTGGCGATTTACTCGGAAGGCTGCTGGGAGTCCCAGCAGCTTCTACTGAAGCCAGTCCCCAACTCCGGGGACTTCCGGCCGGGGACTTTGGGCGGCAGTATACGCCGTGAAGTGGTTTGCGGCCTGCCAGTAAACCCAAAGCAGAAGAAGAAGAAGAAGTGACGTCAGCGGCTTCATTTGCCTAATCCTCCCCCAGGTTCAAAGAGTTCTCATGAACTAAGTTCTCATGAACCTTTGTGGGAAAAGTACTGCGGTGTGAATGCGCCTAATGGTATACTAAAATCCATGTGAAAAAAAATTGCTTCTCACTGTTCTTAGGTCAAATATGTATATGTGATTAAAAATGCGATTAATTTCGATTAATTAATTACAAAGCCTCTAATTAATTAGATTAATTTTTTTAATCGAGTCCCGGCCCTAATAAATACCTTTGTGTGCACTTATTTCCTGGGTAAAACTAGGATGCAGCACCAACCCCATTCCAGGAAGAGGTCCAGTCTGCCCCGGGTCAGAACCACTTCTACAGGTAAACGATGTTGACAGTTGCATCGTGACAGTTGTTTGCTGTGTATCTTTATTTTACATTTGTTTGTTTGTATAGCCTCCAATCACAGTGCGTAACATTGCCAGGAAGCAGAACAATTATACTTTCATACATTTACAAATGACACCCACAACATCTGACATCTTAGTGAAGACGATACAAAAAACACCCTCAGATATTTTTTGTTGCATCCATTTCAAATGTTTACAAGGATTGTGCAGGAGTATGACAAAGTGCTGTTGTCAGTTTAGAACCCAATGTATTGAAAAAACAGGAAGAGGATCGACATCCTTTTGTAAATATGACTGTCATGCATATATTATGTATTTGAAAGTATTATTCAACTGTCTTCTCACTGCAGCAACTACACAACTGTGTATGCACTTCTCATTATTGATAGCCAGTCTGAGCCAGAAGACAAAATGGAGCAAAGGTATTAATTGTTACTATTACCACTTGATTTTTCTATTCTATTCTGTAAATCTTATTACTAGCTTCATCATTTAATATTACAATACATCACTTTGTCTTTCCCAGCACAGAATACCTGACTGCGGCGGACTTTGTTGCAGAACTCTCTGCAAAAATAACAAATACATCTTGCAGCAGGTTCAATATGAATAGAGCCAATGTGTGGGATGGAGCAATCCGCGGCTTCAAAGGTGGCTCATTCGATCCCTCATGAGACGTCAGTTAAGTTCACTGATGATGAGGGACAAACTGAGGATGGAGGGGACACTGGTGGTCCCAAGCGTGAGTTCCTGACCCTCCTTATGGAACGCCTGAGAATGAAGAAAACATCACGTCAGCAACTGTTTGTGCCCCATGGCGGTGTGACTTTCCCAGCCGCTCACTGTCTCAAAATCTGATTCTAAATGTATAATGTTCTCTATAAAGATACAACTAATACACAATTATGAATGTATAATATAAGCTGTTTTGTGTATTTAATCATGCATTGGTCTAAAATGTAATGATGGCTTCTACATATTTCACATAAACAGACAATGAAAAAATGTGTCCTTCATGCTGATAACTAGTGTATGCATCTGCCAATTAGTATTCTAAACAGAGTAGTGTGTTGAATCCTTATTTCTTGCATTTGAAACAGATACAATAAAAAAAGTGAACTTACTGTTGTGTTCAACTTCTGCCACAAACTGTACATGTTTGCCACAAACTGTACATGTTTGCCACAGGAGCCACAGAACACTTGAACTGTCCCCAGATGTTGGCCACAGAAAGGACACAACATGGCGGCCTGAAAATACATACATTGATGTAGTAAATCCATTTAATCAAGTTAATCAAAAACACAGTCTAAATAGTGGTTAGCTAAATAAATAGAAAGATACATCATGTTTACCGTTGAATCTGTGTTTTGTCTCTCTCCTTGAATGTCTCTATATTTGTTCTTGAGCATGTCTAATGCACACTACTCTCCTGTCATTACTTTGTCCCTCTTCACATGTTGTCACATCTCTCTCTCAATTCAATAGCTTTATTAGCATGACCATAGTCACAGGTAATTGCTAAAGCTCTGTATAGTTGCAACATCTATACACAAATATATACATTAGTGCTGGGGGGAAACGATTATTTTGAAAACGATTAATCGGGCGATTATTTGATCGATTAGTCGAACGATTATTTTTCTGTTGTTCAATTCATAAAAAACGTAATGTAAAAAATTTTTTTTTCACGATACTGTGTCTCAGGGGATCTTAATATTTAAGAACCTATTAATGTGTTATACCAGATTAACGGAAATAATCTCAGCTAACTGACGATACAAACCATGTTTACCAAAACAAAACACAAGTCTCATAAGAAGCATCTAAATGACCCCTGAGCGAAAAATGCTAACGGACATTGGCACATATCTCAAGATAAAAGTACCCTTATTACTTATCGTAGCTGCACATACAAGATATCCGATTAAAGCTGAGACTCCACAGATTATGTAGGTATATAGTATCATCACTGAGTGATCCGGACTCGCGACAGGGGAAGCAAATACAGTCATCACAACACGTACCTTCACAGAGCTTCTAGGGAGATCGTCTCACCGCCGTAGCTGTCAATCTGATCAAAACACGTGTTCAATGGCATTCAAATGAGAAAAAACGCGGCTGAATCGGTTAATCCATAGGTTTTTAACGTCTATGTATAACAAAATTATTGAATTTATAATCCATAATTCCATTTTAAATCGGAGAGCAAATGCTAGCTGCTAATGGTTGCCACCACAGCTAGCTGCTGCTTCCGGTCAAGCAGCAGTCTCAGTGAGATATACATATATAAATATCTTTGCGTTTTGGACTAACTTTAAAATATTCCCATACTTTTGAAGACCTGGGGCGAGATGTTTTCGTTTGAGGGCTTCGTGCGCAATCCTGTGAGGAGGAGTTGGTAGCCGTTTCAGTCTCCATTGTGTTAGAAGTGCGATTGCGAACTGCTTGTTGCTTTGGGTGACCCACGTGTGTGTGGCGTCATACAGTCTATGGTGGCGACGCGTCAACGCGGAAATATGTCGTCGACGATATTTTGACGTCGACGCGTCGCTACAGCACTAATATACATATAACAAACTGCTAAGAATTCAAATGTCCTTTTTCCGCGGTACTCACTATGGCCCGTGTTATTTGCCTGCACTTGATTTGTCATCTCTTTTAACAATGTTCTTCCCTCACTTTATCTTCTCTTCACGTGAAGCTCTCCTCCCTCAGCTGGTGTAGTAGTTAGGCACGCTAACGCTAGCTATATAAATATGACGCTCTATGTATAAAAACAAAACTTACCTTCTTATATCTTTCTCCACTTAAATGAACTTTCTTTCCTCTCGATTTCCATCACTCTTGTTCGTTCTTTCTATGTCTGGTCAGACATCAATATGTGCCACGTAGCGCGCCCCCTAGAGGCCTGGAGCACTTACGGAATGTTTTTTTTGTATGTGTTTTGGGATTTGTACGTGCTTTGGACTTTGCATATCATTTTGGTATTTGCAGCGTTTTTTTGTTGCGTTTGTTTTCGGGGTTTGTGTGTTGTATTTAGTTTGCATCATTTCTGTAAATGCAGCGTTTTTCTGTTATATTTGTTTTCAGGGTTTGTTTGTTTTTCATTTCATTATTTGCAGGTGTTTCCTGCTTATGTATGCGTTTTGGGCCGTTGTTCCGCGTTTGCACCTGCCGGCCACCGTACCATAACCATAGAAAACACAACTATAGATGAAAAGAAAAAATTCAATAACTAATACAAGTGAATTAATTTTAAATATTTTATTAGGATTTTGTTTAGGAGCTCATTATAATGATGGGTCCTGAAGTCACGTGTTTGAAACCGGGGTCATCTGAAATGGCACGTTTGTGACCTGTGGGAGAAAAAAAAAAAATATATATATATATATATATCTTAGCGACTTTATTCAAAAGCCATTGTCCCATTTTATAATTTGAGCCAACACGTGTAAACCTTATCGTACATTACTGGATAATGAAATCAGCATGTATGCGAGCATACCCTTCATCGTGTTGTCCTGGTCTGAACACTGTACATTACAAGCTGCATCCACTGGATTTCTAACATCACAGATGACCACCTCACAGTGGACAAAGACCTACAAGATATGAACAGATTTAAGGATTTGTTATAGACAGCATACTTTTGTTTTCCAAACTCTGAAGCATCCAAAAATAAAAAGACTATTTATTCTTATGACTGATAGTACCTGGCGGTTCAAGTTATCCTTGTCTTCGGCGAAGGCAAACATCGGGACCTCAAACCGCTTGAAGTTGGAAGGATAAGGAACTCTGCCCTTAGGCAAAACAGAGTGGAAGATCACTGGGTGCGGGTCCCTTGAGTTTGCACAACTGAGGGAGAAAAAAAAAAAAAAGAGTTTTTTATTTGGGTAAAGATGTCCTAAAGTCTACAAAATGAGCACCCTATGATTTTAAACCATCCCTTTTGTTCGGTTTGACAAACATTTCATTGGGACAAGAAAAAATAAAGAAATATATACAAGTTACCCGTTAACGATGAGGTCCCATCGAGGGAGGGACATCTTGTCCTCCTCCAGCGTCGCCCAGCAGTGCGCCAGCTCAAGAGATACTTTAGGGTTGTAAGATCCCATCAGTTCCACCTCGAAATACAGCGGCTGTTGTAGGTACTTTGTGATGGGATTGTCCTCAACGCGCTGAAACACACTGTAGGAGTTGTCTGAAGTGAAGCAGAACATGTTGACCCGAATTATTAAGGATTCAGACAGGAATATAAACTGCCTGTACAGAACATTAAGGTGCATAATGCAGAAGAGCTTAACTTGGATGTACATAGTCAACATCCCAGGTGCCAACTCAGTTCATTGGTTTAAAGATTAACTTTATGAAAAAAAACATTCCAATTACTTAAGCAACTATGTAGTATTGTTAGATGTGCCAAGAGCAAGGACTGTCTTAGGTAAGACAGCTTTCATGTGCGCAGTCAACAGCCAAGTTACCCAAAATCCTGCATTTTGATAGAAAGGGTTATCCTGTCTCTTTGCATAAAGTTTTCTCAACATGTTGACATGATAGAAAGAACTCTTATTTCCCCCAGTTTCTAGCTTTTGGAGGGTTTCCAAAGACTTCACAAAATAAATCTAATCCTTAGCAAGCATGCAAGACAAAAACAAACCACACAAGGCATGAAGAACTTTCTTTACCCAAAGCAACTCTCATTTCAACCTGCATCTCGCCTTGTGCATCGTCAGCGTACGGTTCACTCCTGCGAGGTCGGGTGTTGAAGCCAATAGCCTGGTTTGTGTTGATGTCATAGAAACAGAACACCTTAAGCCTGAAAGAAGAAAACTCTTAAGTGGGAACACTTAGAACTGTTAAATTGTTATCCATTGGCACCGTTAACATCTGGGATTGCACCATGGAAGGATTTATGGCGTACCAGTTGACTTCTGATAATGAAAATACCATTTAAGAGTCTTTAAAGTTCTAAGTTTTGTCAAATGGTTAGCCTATAAAGTCTCTGTATTTGTTTTTGGCATCAGACTGTCAGTTTACATAATGGTGAACATGAATGTTTACAGCTGCAAAACCCAGATTTTTTTTTTTTTTTTAATAATGTCCAAGCTGAGAATGTTTCTTTTCTGACCAAAAGTCTAAAACCCAATGACCTGAAGTTTATCATGTTAAGACAAACAGAAAGCATTAAAAAGCAGACATTTTGAAAACCGGAAGCACTTTGTTAATTAATCTTCCATGTCATTTTTCAAGCAACAGCTTTGATAATAAATTAATCATCCAACCTTCAGCTTGGTGATTTTAAGTCTCGAGATACTCACTCAAACTCCGGCTCCTTCGACTGTGACAGCTTTCTCAATTCAAGTTCATCTGTGATGGAGATTTCATTCTCATACAGCATCATATTGGGGAAAAACTAAGAAAAGACAAAAATGGAACGAAGTCGTTTCTCAGTTTTAATCCTACCGCAATCAGCAAGCTGTTTAGTAGCATGCTTTACCTTCCTGGTCGTCCCACAGGAGTTTGCAGTGAAGACAAAATAAGCGTACTGGTCGTTGCTGTATGTGGGGCCACAGGCGGGGTCTCTCAGGGTGAGCCGTCGGGGGTTCAGACTGAGAACAGACTCCAGGGTTATAGCCATAGCCGTGATGGTCCCATTAGGGAAACACTCTGAAAAAGACGATCAGACATTTGTATGCATTGGAGATTCAAGCCTACATAAGAAAACGTATTCTCTTTAACAAACCAATCAGCTTTGTGACGAAGTCGCAAGCCAAGGAGAAGTCTTGGATAGTTTTGTTGGTCTTCGGATATCTCAGAGTCACATCCAGTCTGCTCTTGATGGATGACGACGCAACAGCCTGAGAAGTTTTCAGAAACAATACATTATGATTTATAGAGGACTATCATCTTGACAAATGTTGCTAAATCCCTGCACATTTAAAACTTTGGTTAAGAGTCATACCTCGACCGTAGCATCAGCTGCAGAAAATGGTACAATCAAACTGAAATGTGTGTCGTTGTCCATTAAACCATACTGCTGAGCCAGGCTCCCGGTCAGCATTTGTTTTCCCATTATGGTCTGAAAGTTGAATCCTTTGGTCCCGTATTTCACGAGGACATAGAAATTCTTATCATCACAGCTGCCTGAGACAGAGGGAGGAATTCCTCTTGGGTACAGACCTATGTCTTCCAGTTTAGCTCTCAGATAAGCAGTGGCAGTAAATGGAGCATGCTTTGGCAGGACCAGGAAGCCAAAGGTCAGATGAAGATTGTAAATTGTAACCCCTATTTCTTTCTGTTGGGAGATACAGATAGTTATTAGCTAACATAAAAAAAAAAAAAAATGCATTTCATTTCCCACGTTGAGTGTAAGACCCACCCTTTGTCCTACGACACGGTCCGTGAAGGGCACTTCAACAGTATAGACCTTGGAGCAGCCGTTAGGGGACATTTGGTCAAAGACTTTAAAGCCTCTGGCAATGCAGTCGGCCAAGGACAAAACCTCAGAGGGGGAGCTGATGTTCTTTAGCATTACATCAAAGCCCATCGGCCCAATCAACGCCTTAAACATCATCTCCTTGGGAACAGTGGCTGTAGGTCAAAAATGAAGAAATTAAGGCAGGTTGTAATTTATGTAAAAAAGTAGCATGAGTACCAAGATAATATGACTCACCGTCAATGACTTGTGGAGGTTGAAGCTGCAGGGGGGTCTCGACCGGGAGGAAGACTTTGTATCTCGTGTCCTCATTAGTGTCGTCTTCAGTCCAGAGCAACTCGAGCATCAGCTCATTCATATAAGAAGTGAAGTACTGACCATCCTGGGCATGACTCTGCATAAACAAACATCCTGAGTAAGGCCTTTCCTGAATATAATTATCATCTACAGATCAAAAGAAAAAAGGGAAATTTGTCTGGCAATGAAGCACTAGATGATGCAACAGTCAAACATACTCACACGATCTGTTTACATTTGTTTTGTACATACCAACAGGATTTCAGTAGTGTTATCTTCCATGAAACAACAAAGTGCTAATGCTTGTTAAACTGTCTCTAAAGTCTAAAATGACTTTAATGTACCATTTAACTACGTCGATTTCTTCACTGTTGTGAGAAATTCTTTAGATCCAAGAAAATATAAACATCTACATTTTGCCCTTTTGTAATATTTCCGATTTTTTTTTTTTCATAGCTGCATGCATGACTAAAACGACCTGGTCAATTTATGGACTAAATTGTTTTATCTAACCTTGATCTGGCAACCAGCAGCCCCAATAGGAATTTCAACAATGACGTAAAGGTCATCGAGAGTCAGGGAATAGTTTCTGGCCGATAACTCTGTAGCTTCGAGCTTCCTCCCATCGACGCCCATGTTCACCTCCAACAGTCTGAAGTGTTTCGAGTAAATCAGAGGGTCAATACGCCTCGGCAGGAACCAGCGGATTGAGGTTTTAGTAAAGAAAACCCCACCTGTACACCAAATAAATACAGCACTTAAAGAAAGGTCTAACATGGAAAGATTTAAGGAAAAGGGTTAACGTTTTGGAAATAGTGAAATCCTCAAAACATTTTGACTGAACAAATGGTTAATCCTTCATATTTTATTCAAACAATCTGAAAAAGGAGAATTCAAATTATGAATGTAGCACTTGTACAGCCACACATCCTTAAAATAAATAAAAAACTTCTTCCTGGATTAAATTCTGGTGGGAAAGATATTTTTGGCTCCATTTTTATAAAAGTTTGATATTTAAAAAATCCTGGAATCAGAAATACTGGCAGATGTGTTTTTTAAATTCCTGACAGTAAAAAGTGCCCCAAATTCCCAGTGAAAAACACTAGAAGACATGACATCAGTGAGTCTTTACATTACCCTGAGCTTGAGGACAAGCGGCTCCTGCATAAAGTTGTGTCGTCAGCTTCGTCTTCTCAAATATAATCGAGGTGCTGAGCACAGTCATCGGCACACCTGCTACCTGTGGGGGGAGATTACACAACATGTGGATGTAAATGCATACTGTGGTAACATAATTTCCCTCCTAAAAATATGGGGGGTTATAAATAAGAACTCACTGATTTAGGAGTGCCAACTAGATTTCAAGACAAAGTGATCCATAAGAAAGGCAGTCTGATTACATTATGTTATATATGGCTGTAAGTGTAAGCAAGTACCTAATGGGCTGCAAGTGATTTAGCAAGTCTGCCTGAGGGGAAAGATATCAAGTGAGAGTTGTTTGAATCTCAGTGAACTGCAGTCCACTTACATCCTTGGTGTATGTTTCACGTGAAGGATTTGGGCTTCGCAGAACCAGCCTGGTAGGAGTGCTTGAGATCCCATAACCATTTCTCTGGGCTTTGTCCACCTGCATGACCCTCTCCTCAGGAGTGAAGAACACCACTGTGGTGATTTTGAAGCCTGCATCCATGGGTTGCTGTGAGGCAAATATCAAGACATTACATACAAGATGTTTCTAGAATAATAAAAAAAAAAAAAAAAGGCAAAATTAGCCAATCTTACCTCAGCAGCTTTTCGGGGATCCGAGTCGGGGTATGCAGGCAAGTTATAATCATTTGGAGCTGCTTTTTTTACTGACACCTAGAAATGAGGCCACTCCATAAGTGATAATCAATCTCTGCAGTGACATGAAATGTACCGGCCTTGACACTCATACGAGGCATCAAGCCACTAATCATATGGACGGGAACATGCCATGCTGCGTTCACTTGCCTCCATGTAGTTGGGTTTACAGATAATTTCCCGGGAGGCCCAGGGAGAGTAGTAGCAAGTTTCTTCCACCAGGTAAAACTCATCTTCAACCACATTGTCAGATTGTAGCCGCAGACTTAGTTTTGTTGTGAAAGTTTTATCATCCTAAAAACACATGGAAACAAGTCTCAAAATTAATTGCCACGTCAAAAGCATTATTTGGTGCTGCGTCGCAAACTAGCATTGTTGTTTTTACCACATTTTGAGCAAAACAGTTTTGGACGGAGGCATAAATCACAGCGTTTCCCAGGTGGTATTTCTTGATGGTGAAGCCACACTGAGAAGCTAAACTTGGCGTGAGGATGATTGAAGAGTTATCTGAGGAAACGAACAAGAACAGTTTGAATTAAAAGTGAGATTAAGTTAAGAAAAAGCAATATACTTGAAATGTCAGCTTACTTATGACAGCGGACACTTCAAAAAAACTTCCTCCAAGTCGACTGAGATCCACACGCAGCAAGTTTCCAAGGCATTTAGAGTTTATCTCTGGGATTAAACATTTATATTAGATAGCAGCACACAAGTGTTGAAAAATATCACAAAATGACAAAAACGTACTTATTGGGGGCTTATTTTGTGCCTCAATGTTAACAACTGCTACAAGGAGAATGAACCACCTGAAAAAGATTGAATATGTTTTAAATGTATAAAGGAAAATAAACCTTAATTTAAAATATATACATAAAAAACAAAACTACAAACCCCAATCCAGCTAAACAACCCATGGCAAGAGTTGGGAGACTGGTGAAGGTCCCTGGTTTTTGCACTTTTTAAATGAAGTTGTTGAGGATGAGGGAGGGTCCTACTCAGCATATATAACCACACACAGGTGGAACACATTACTGCCTGATGAGGTGATTGAGCAGGCCTGGGTGTGTAATCCAGTTTGAAGGGAATCCCAACATTTAGGGCATTGAAGGAAGCAGAATGGCTGACTGAGCAGGGGAGAAGTATAGAAATATTTTTCATTAAAAAAGAAGCTGAAGCAATAATACTGAAGCATAGCCAAAGCAGTGGGATGAAGTTAAAAATGACTGAGAACAGCTAAATCTGTTAATCTGCTATCCAGTTTAGAGATTAGTAAATATTTGGCATGAACATTTTGGCCCAATCCCAAACCACGCCCTACACCCTACCCCTACACACTCCCCTTCCGTGACGTAGTGAACTCCGTGGAGTGTTCTCTACGCCACTCCTTGCAGCTCAACAAGGCTCCCTCCTGTCAGATGGAGGGTGTAAATACAGTGGCAAGCTTTTGGACAAACTCCCCTCTCTTCGGCAGAAACAGGAAATGCCGTAACTGTATGTAACAACGGTTTCCAATCAGCATCTCTTGGACAACACATTTAAATTAATAACTCAAATAAAACTCCAAACATCTTTAATTGTGTTACTTTTTTGTAAAGCTCTTTTAGTTTTAAAGGTCCCATGTCATGGCCATTTCTACTGATCATAATTCCATTGTTGAGGTATTCTAAAATAGATTTATATTGTGCAATTTTCCAAACTCACATTGGTTTCTCATACAGCATCTCTGTATAGTAGCTATGTGTATTTACTCTCTGTCCTAAACGGCTTGTTGGAGCTCCCGCCCCCCCCCCCCCCCTCCCTGTGAGCCCAGTGGCCGCCTGCGAGACAGTAAGAACCCAGCCCGAAACACACACACACGCAGCCTGGCTGGGAGTATGTACTGTATGTATGTGTGCTCAGGCTGAGTTCCGCAGTGTCTCGCTGTCTCGCCGACCCCATACCAGTGATTCAGCTCACACTGTCCCGCTCCTCGCAGCAGCGAGCCTCGCAACGTCCTGCCGAGTATGTGTGTGTGTAAGGAAGTCCGCGGATTGGTCCAAACGTAACGGCTCCGCGGACGTAACGGCTCCGCGGACGTAACGGCTCCGCGGACGTAACGGCTCCGCGGACGTAACATAACGGCTCCGCGGATTGGTCCATTTGGAACAAGCAGCAGAATATTTGAACTGAAAACTTTGGAACTAAAAGCATACGTCACCAATAATGTCTAAAATATGTGGAACATGTTGAAGTCAGTATGAAGTCTCCATCAGATGGAAAATAATAGGCTGAGACAGTCTGTTGAACTCCAGTGACCACGTCATTAGTCTGCTGCTCTAATTATGTCAATTGGAGTTATGACATCATCGTGTTCCATGACACAGGTGTTTATATTTGAGCTAACGACGTGTCCAGAGATCAAAGGTTTCCATGGTGATTAGTGAGAGGAAAGCATTTTCATTGTTCTGAATGAGAGATAAACCTGTTACATGTGAACGTTTTGTTGAAGAACCGTAACAGATATAGGTGAAATTTCAAAGCGTGATGCATGTCAAGGAACTTGAGCATCTGAAGTGTACTTTTTGTGTACTTTCGGGTTAATAATGTGGCCTTTTTGGCAGATTATTACATTACATTACATTACATTGCATTTAGCTGACGCTTTTGTCCAAAGCGACTTACAATAAGTACATTCGACCAGGAAGACACAACCTTGAAGAAAACAGAATCATATAAGTATATCAGGTTTCATAGAGCCAAACATTTCAAGTGCTACTCAACTGGCTTTAGGTAATCCAGTCCTTTATTGGTATAAAAGTGCTTCGTTAATCGTTCTAACGCTCGAAGTGGAGTCGAAAGAGATGAGTTTTCAGTTTGCGCCGGAAGATGTGCAAGCTATCTGCCATCCTGATGTCAATGGGGAGCTCATTCCACCATCTTGGAGCCAGGATAGCAAACCCACGTGTTTTCGCCGATGGGAACTTGGGTCCCCCTCGCAGCGAGGGCGCAACGAGTCGTTTGGCTGATGCAGAGCGTAGTGCACGCGCTGGGGTGTACGGTTTAACCATGTCCTGGATGTAGGAAGGGCCAGATCCATTCGCAGCACGGTAAGCAAGTACCAGTGTCTTGAAGTGGATTCTAGCAGTTACCGGAAGCCAGTGAAGGGAGCGGAGGAGCGGAGTGGTGTGGGAGAATTTAGGAAGGTTGAAAACCAGACGAGCCGCTGCATTCTGGATGAGCTGCAGAGGTCGGATGGCACATGCAGGTAGACCAGCCAGGAGGGAGTTGCAGTAGTCTAGGCGTGAGATGACGAGAGCCTGGACCAGAACCTTATCTAAAGGTGTGCGGCTGCTGTGGTGGGGAAAGGTGAGGCTGAACTTACAATGGAGTTTAATGGAGACATGTTTAAAGTTTTTATCACTTCATGCCCTCAAGAGGCATTTTGTTTAATTATTTTTGCTTAATTTGTTTTTATCTTTCAAGCTACGAGATGTTTTCCTACGTTTGTCATGAAAAATTATGTCCCCCAATCTTCACTTGTATATCACCGGTCCATGCCTCAACAGCTCTACAACAAATCTGAGATCTCACCATATGCCGTTTCCGTTTCCATCCCTCGCCATAAAACATGATATCGCTCTAACTCCTATGAAAATGTTCAAAAAGTGCTCAAACTTCACATGTGTTTTAACAGTCCAGCAGTGAAGACATCTACGGGACAGTTTTGAGATTTCTTCAAATGCCGTTCGGAAACAATGCTCACCATGAAACACGGTTTTCTCACAACTTCAGTTCAAATGCTCCAAACGCCCCAAAACTTCACAGGTTTGGTAACGATGCAGCCATCAACGCATCTAAGCGTATTATGGGATGTCATCAAATGCCGTTGCCATGGCGACAGATCATTCACCATCAAGTTAGTTCAAAAGTTTGCAGTTCAAATATTCTGCTGCTTTTCCAAGCCTTTTTACTTTCTTTTCTTCTCTCATCACACATTCAAGCCCCCGGTGTTCATTTATAATTTCAATCTAAATTCTTCACTTTCTTCTTACACATTACATTTCAGCATAGCAGTTTAGCGTCAGATTTTCAGCATAAAGCATTCCCACTAGCAATTTCTTCAGGAATTGCATTCTATAGTTTGTTGTCTGCTCTTGTGCGTACTGAATACTATGGAAGACCATTGTCTCTGTGTTAGCTGATTACTTTGTAGAATTCTGTTGAGTATTAAACAATTGCGTGAGTGTGAGGGTATTAAAATAAATTGGTCAGTAAGTCAGATATGTGCAACTATATTTTACTTTTTGTTTTAAAACATTTTTTTAAATAAATTATTATGGGATTCAGCTGTAATAGACATGTCAACTTGATGCTCTGCTCACGGATGACTCGATGAGCATAACAAACTGTTAAGATGATGACCTTGTATGTGTGTATATATGTTTTTCTTTGTGGGGGTCTGCCCCAAAAAAACTGTTTTAAGTCCTGAGAAAGTCAAAGAAGACGGTGTGTAAATCTAGACTGCCCAGCCAAAAAAAAGTAACCACTTTGATTTAACTAGGCCAGTAGGTAAGGACTTTCCACTGGATAATAACTTACTGCAGCGATGTATATGTTTTAGCTGAATACACGTTTTTTTTAACCCTAACTGATGCAGTTAGTCACTTATTTAATGTTTGTTCTTTCTGATGTAAAGTCAAGTTTGTAACTGTTTGCAGTAAAGTCGTGGGGCGCTGAACTGTTCCTTTGAATCTTTTGAATTTTGATACATGATATAATTACTTGTCTTTCAAATTTGAAGGAGGGTGAGCATGTCACGGTCCAAACTGTGGTTGCGTTCCGATAATCCAAAAATCAGCTCCTAAATTCTAACCCTATCTCCTATTCCTTGACCTCTGAGTGAAACATCACGGGGTTAAGGGATAGTGGATAGGAGAATTCAAAAGGACTTAGGAGAAGAGACTGCGGTACTTTAGAGAATCCGAATGCACTTTCACTATCCGACGTGTTTATGATGCGCCAGCATTTCAGTAAAAACTAACGTTCATATTTCTCTTTTTGATTATAATACTGATGAACGTTCAGAAAAAAGCACTTTGGCAACTTACCACATACGTTTTAAAATGCTTAATAAGCACCGTAACTTTCATGATATAATTTCTCGGTCATAATCGGTTGTTTCCGTGAACGGCCGACTATTGAGTGACGGCAAATGCTGCGGCTGCAATGCATTGTGGGGCAGCATTTTCTCCTCTCCTTTCGGTTAGGGAGGTCCAGTGGTTCCTAAGCTAAAGGAGGTTATAAAGGAAGTTTGAAACCTCCTTTCCTTTCATTTGGAGAATTGGAACGGCACTTATCATGGCTGCCACTGAGGGACTTCCGGGTCATTTCACTTGGTTAGGAAGGTTCCTAAGCTAAATGGACTATTGGAACGCAACCTGTGTTCTTGTTTGTTCCCCTGTGTGTGGAGAGGGTGTGGTTTCCCTTGCAGGCAGCAGCCTGATTGCTCTCACCTGGCCGTCCGACTCAGCTGTCCCTCATCATCTAATCAGGACACAGCTTATCTACTCCAGTCTCCCAGCAACTCACTGCCAGATTGTTTTCTACACCAGTGGTATTACATCCTCCTGGCTGCCCATTCAGTTATCCTGTCTGCGTGTAATTCCGTACTTTTTGTAGTGATGGCGAGATGAAGCCTTATGAAGCTTTGAAGCTTTCCAGCCAATTGGTTCGCAAAAGGGTTCATCTCATGAGGCTTCATCAAGGGCTTCATTTGAACACAAACCCCCTGTTGGTCAAAGTGTGTAAAACAGGCAGATTGGACATCTCAACAGTGTGCTCGATCTCATACCGAGTTCCCAATGAGTAAAGCCTTAGAATAACTCTAAACAACGAAAATTAAATCATATCTTCATGTCAACAATATTGTTTTTATTCCAGTTGAATTATTGTGATTGAAAAGCCTAAGGAGGCTGGTAAACATTGCAAAGAGGGATTTGCATTCCTTTATAAACTTAACCATGTTGTTGCCTGAGAAAAGCTAAACCATATCAAAGAATACATTTATTAACTACATTATCTCATTTAGCTGTAGCTTTTATAAACAACAAAAAATACGTATTGACCAGTTGTTGAACCAGGGACCCTGCGGTCATGAGTCAACTGCTTTCCAGCTGAGCCACAGCACACACGCTGAATCTCCCTGAAAACACTGCATCATATTTATTCCTGTATTTATTCATGTTTTTATTCCTACATTTATTTATGCTTGTATCTATTTATAGGCTACTTATGACATGTTCCGACCTCTATATAGGTGAGGGTCTGAGCTCTCTTAATTCCATCGTGTCACCGGGCCCAGGTACAGGAGGGGTAATATGGTTCTTATTATACATCCATGGGTATGAGCGTTGTGGTTCAACGGTTCAACCGATCTGAATCGCTTCCTGAAGCAGTCACGTGGTATCGACAGGCAGCGAGGCTTCGTTTGTCATCGATGACGTCACTAGCCCAAAACGATACAAGCCTCGATACATGCTTCACAAAAAGCTTCGGGGATTACTCGACACACGCTCTGAAGCCTCGGCGCAATACGTAACATCACTAACTTTTTGTAACTAGTTTCTCTTGTGTTTCCAGTGCAATCCCTCGGCCATCATCCACCAGAGCTTCCAGCCAACCTGCCTGCTTCTTCCTGCATCATACCTGCATGCCTTCTAATCAGTCCAGCCTCTCACTGCCTACCTCCACTCCGGACCTCCATAATCACCAAACCGGCCTGAGTCTCTGAAGCAATAAACTATTTAAACATCTTCAGTCATTGCCTGCGCCTGGGTCCTGTTTAAAACATAATCCTAACAGAACAATCTGGCCACCATGGACCCAGCAGGCCCGGACCCAATTCGTGAGGCTCTCTCCAACCAAGGCGTCCTCGTGGGCCGGCAAGACCAGATGCTCAGAGAGGTTATGGATAACCTTGCATCACTAGCCGCCAACGTAGCACAGATGGGACATCACCTCAACCTGGTTTCAACTCATCTTGCTCCGCCTGCTCCTGAGGATCCAGCTCCCCCACAAGAGTTAGCACCGGTTCCAGCCCAGCCCGCTCTCCCTTCACGTGAGCCAAACATTCCCACTCCAGAGCGGTACACAGGTGCCTTAGGGACATGCAAATCTTTCTTAATGCAGTGTTCTCTTGTGTTTGAGCAGATTTGTTATATGATAGGTTTACTTACAGGTAGCGCCAGGGGCGGACTGGCCATCTGTAGAATCTGGAGAACCACAGAACGGCCGGTCGTTAAGGGCCGTTGACGGCCGGCCCGGCCCTTTAAAAAAATTGTTTAACGGCATAATTTAAGTTGCGCTGACCGGCGACAGCGGCCGCTAATGCAGTTGTGTGGTTCTTATCTGTCAACAACACACGAAGAAGAAAAAAGACCGGCCACACGAAGAGAAGGGATTAGACGCCGCGGCAGACAGGAAGAATAAAAAAACATGGGTACAAATCAAAGAAAACGAAAAGAAAAAGGTGGGGCCGAGAAGGCGAGAACAAAAAAGATGAAGTCACTCGCAGGTGAAGCATATACATGTCGCAAATTGACAGACCTTTTTGGCAGCAGCGCTGCTACGAGCATTATCAGCAGCTGCAGCTTAGAACAAGTGCAAGATGATGAAGAGAATGATGAGGGCGTGAGTTCAGATATACAGCCAGCCTCCTGCGTTCATGATGAGGGACAGAGTTGAGCTGCTGGAAGAACCAGCTCAACTGGCACACGTGCAGGGCAAGAGCAAGAGGTGGGTGAGAATTATCCCTTGAACTCAGTGGCGTTTTCTCCTGGAGGCCAAGGGAAGCCAGGCTTCCCCTGTTTTTTTGGATTGTAGTTATAATTTTAATAAATACATAAAAACACTTCGTTTAGTTTCGGTAATTATTCCGCCGGCCCATCTCTCCCCCATTCTCATTGAGTATTTTACAAAGAGTGAAACAGCGCCCCTCTAGATGTTATGGTGAAACAGTAGATTGCACTCTGTTGCGAGAGGAGGCTAGCCGAAATTGGCTTCCCTTGGTGAAAAGAATTGAGGGATTGACCAATCAGATGATGCACGTCATGCCTCACAATCCAATCAAATCGCATCAACTTCAGTTCGTACTGTAACTGTCATCACTGCCCTTAAAAAGTAGCAAGCAACTGAAGCAAGTGCAATTATGGAGGGTGGAGATTTGGAGTATTTCATCAAAAATAATTTTACTAAACTTCCGCTACAGGAAGCAGCTCAAAATGAAATCTGATGACAGGCCAATGCCCAAACTGGAGCTGTGCACAGAGAGGGAAAAAGGAGCGAGTCGGACGTAAAACTTTAAACAATAAACAGCGGATTTCTAACATTTGACATTTCATGTGGCCGGACTGGGTCAGTTTCCAGGGCTGAATTTTAGTCCCAGTCCGCCCCTGGGTAGCGCCCTAGCCTGGGCATCAGCTGTATGGGAGAGTCAGTCCAACCTTTGTTACTCTTATCCGGAGTTTACAGAAGAAATGAAGAAAGTTTTCCACCACCCCGTCAGCGGTAGGGACGCTACTAAACGCCTCCTCTCACTGCGACAGGGCTCCCGTAGTGTAGCCGAATACTCAGTGGAATTTAGGACCTTAGTTGCTGAGGCGGGGTGGAATGACACAGCGCTTCAAGGGGTTTTTCAAACCGGGCTAACTGATTCTGTTAAAGATGAGTTAGCAGTGAGGGACGAATCAGCTAACTTGGATGAGTTGGTCTCCCTAGCCATAAGACTGGATAACCGCCTTAGGGAGCGCCGTAGGGAAAGAGCCAGCCAATCTCCTGGGTCACTCCCCTCTCGCCCTGTCTCGTCTCCTCTCGCAAGATTCAGGTCGGAGACTTTCCCAAGTCCTGGTGCTCCATCTGAAGTATTTTCTCCTCTCCTGTCTTCAGAGGAACCGATGCAGCTAGGCAGAGCCCGACTCACTCCCCAAGAACGTCTCCGGAGAATAAGAGAAGGACTTTGTGTCTACTGTGCTCACTCCGGTCATCTCGTGTACACATGCCCCCAGCGCCCAAAAGAGGGTGCTCGCCAGTAAAGGTGGGGATACTGGTGAGCAAGGGCTTGTTTTCTTCCTCAACCCCCCAGACCCGCAAGCCACTTGAAGCCACACTGCTGTTAAATCAACAGTCTCTCTCTCTGCCTGCCCTAGTGGACTCTGGGGCTGATGAGAGTTTTTTGGATGCCCAACTGGTTGCCTCAGCCGGCATCTCAACGCAACCTCTGACAGCTCCTCTCAATGCTCGAGGTCTGAATGGGAAGCTCCTGGCACACGTTACCCATGTCACCGAACCCCTACATCTCGTCCTGTCCGGTAATCACCATGAAATTATTCAGTTCCACGTCATGTCCTCCCCTTACACACCCCTAGATCTGGGCCAGCCATGGTTAAAACTGCACAACCCCCACATGGACTGGTCGGAGAATCAAGTAAGGAGTTGGAGTTCCTTTTGTCACTCTTCATGCCTGCGGTCTGCAATTCCCCCAGCAGAGGTCGGTATTCCCCCAGTTCAGCAGGAGCCACTCAACTTGTCCGCTGTCCCTCCGGTTTATCATAGCCTGGGAGAGGTTTTCAGCAAACAGCGAGCTCTTTTTCTGCCCCCTCATCGCCCTTACGACTGCACAATAGATCTTCTTCCTGGGGCATCTCTCCCATCCAGTCGCCTGTTTAACTAACAAGAAGGACCGCTCCCTACGCCCCTGCATTGACTACCGGGGCCTTAACAACATCACCATCAAGAACAAGTATCCACTGCCCCTCATCAATTCAGCCTTCAAACCCCTACAGAAGGCCACCATTTTGTCAAAACTCGACCTCAGGAATGTTTACCACCTGGTCCGCATACGTCAAGGAGACGAGTGGAAGACGGCGTTCAACACCCCACTAGGCCATTTCGAGTATCTAGTGATGCCCTTTGGACTCACCAATGCCCCAGCTGTCTTCCAGGCTCTTGTGAACGATGTCCTCCGTGACTTCCTGAACTGTTCAGTATTTGTGTATCTTGATGATATCCTGATATTCTCACAGACCATGGAGGAACACACCCAACATGTGCAGCAGGTTCTACAAAGGCTCCTCGAGAACAAGCTGTTTGTCAAAGTAGAGAAATGCAAATTTCACGTGGATTCAGTGGATTTCCTGGGCTACATCATTGAGCAAGGTCAGCTGAGAACAGACCCAGAGAAGGTACAAGCAGTGGCACAATGGCCCAAACCTTCCACCAGGAAGCAGCTCCAACGTTTTTTGGGCTTTGCAAATTTCTATCGCCGGTTCATCAGAGACTACAGTCGTGTTGCCGGTCCTTTCAACCAACTCACCTCCCCAGCAATCCCCTTCTCGTGGACTACTCAGGCTGAGGCTGCCTTCTCTGAGCTGAATAGACGTTTCACCTCGGCTCCTATTCTTACGAACCCTGACCCATCTCTTCAGTTTATTGTTGAGGTTGATGCATCCAACACCGGTGTGGGGGCTGTTCTATCACAACGCTCAGTCTCCGACCAAAAGCTTCACCCTTGTGCTTTTTTCCCCCGACGACTGACAACCCCTGAGCGCAACTATGATGTTGGCAACAGGGAGCTGCTTGCTGTAAAGCTTGCACTGGAAGAATGGAGGCACTGGCTGGAAAGCTCTGAACATCCATTCATTGTGTGGACAGACCACAGGAACCTGGTCTACATACAAACTGCCAAACGACTAAACTCCCGTGAGGCACGCTGGGCATTGTTTTTTGGGAGGTTCAACTTCACCCTTACCTACCGACCTGGTTCTAGAAACCTGACGCATTGTCCCGGCAGTTTGCAGTGGATCAGCATCCCATAGCTCCTGACACCATAATCCCCGCTACCAGAGTGGTAGGCGCTGTAACATGGGAGATTGAGAACTCAGTGAGGAAAGCACTGAGAGACCATCCAGATCCAGGAAATGGTCCAGATAACCGTTTGTTTGTACCTGACTCTGTCCGCTCACAGGTTCTCCTATGGACCCATGCTTCCAGCTTTGCCTGCCACCCGGGTGTGAGTCGGACCCTATCCCTCCTGAGACGACACTTCTGGTGGCCTTCTATGGAAGCGGACTCTCGAGCCTTTGTGCTGGCCTGCACTGTTTGCGCCCGTAGCAAGTCTTCACACCAGGCTCCTATCGGTCTACTCCAGCCTCTCCCAGTCCCGTCGTCCCTGGAGTCACATCGGCCTAGATTTTGTTACCGGCTTCCCGGTTTCACAGCGTAACTCGACCATTCTCACTATTGTCGATCGCTTTTCCAAAGCGGTTCATTTTGTGCCTCTTCCTAAACTCCCCAGGGCCTCTGGAACTGCTGACCTCTTAGTCAATCATGTGGTCCGGCTACATGGTATTCCAACAGACATTGTTTCCGACCGAGGGCCACAGTTCATATCTCAGGTATGGAAAGCATTCTGTCGAGCACTTGGAGCATCTGTCAGTCTCTCCTCAGGCTATCATCCTCAGACTAACGGGCAGGCCGAAAGAGCCAATCAGGACCTTGGAGCTGCACTTCGCTGTGTCACCTCCCGGAATCCCACCTCCTGGAGCTTACATCTGCCCTGGATTGAATACACTCATAACCAGGGGTGCACATAACTTTTTTGCCCTGGTTCTCAAAGGAGCACCTGGAGATGTTGCTTGGTGCTCATTAGTGCTGGGGGGAAACGATTATTTTGAAAACGATTAATCGGGCGATTATTTGATCGATTAGTCGACTAATCGAACGATTATTTTTCTGTTGTTCAATTAATAAAAAACGTAATGTAAAAATTTTTTTTTTCACGATACTGTGTCTCAGGGGATCTTAATATTTAAGAACCTATTAATGTGTTATACCAGATTAACGGAAATAATCTCAGCTAACTGACGATACAAACCATGTTTACCAAAACAAAACACAAGTCTCATAAGAAGCATCTAAATGACCCCTGAGCGAAAAATGCTAACGGACATTGGCACAGATCTCAAGATAAAAGTACCCTTATTACTTATCGTAGCTGCACATACAATATATCCGATTAAAGCTGAGACTCCACAGATTATGTAGGTATATAGTATCATCACTGAGTGATCCGGACTCGCGACAGGGGAAGCAAATACAGTCATCACAACACGTACCTTCACAGAGCTTCTAGGGAGATCGTCTCACCGCCGTAGCTGTCAATCTGATCAAAATACGTGTTCAATGGCATTCAAATGAGAAAAAACGCAGCTGAATCGGTTAATCCATAGGTTTTTAACATCTCTGTATAAAAAAATTATTGAATTTATAATCCATAATTCCATTTTAAATCGGAGAGCAAATGCTAGCTGCTAATGGTTGCCACCACAGCTAGCTGCTGCTTCCGGTCAAGCAGCAGTCTCAGTGAGATATAAATATATAAATATCTTTGCGTTTTGGACTAACTTTAAAATATTCCCATGCTTTTGAAGACCTGGGGCGAGATGTTTTCGTTTGAGGGCTTCGTGCGCAATCCTGTGAGGAGGAGTTGGTAGCCGTTTCAGTCTCCATTGTGTTAGAAGTGCGATTGCGAACTGCTTGTTGCTTTGGGTGACCCACGTGTGTGTGGCGTCATACAGTCTATGGTGGCGACGCGTCGATGCGGAAATATGTCGTCGACGATATTTTGAAGTTGACGCGTCGACGACGTCGCTACAGCACTAGTGCTCATCCTTAAAATGAAATAAACCATAACTTTTGAGGGGGTCTTTATTTGCCAGACACACGTACGGCACAGAACACACATGCAGAGGTGAACACAGAACACACATGCAGAGGTGAACACAAGACAACATTAGCACGACCAGTAATCCTACAAGCTGTCATCACTACCCTCCTGACTGTTCTCCTCACTGTCAGACATGGTACAGTAGCTGATGATGTAGGCCTACTACTTTCTCTCTGGTTGAGTCTGCGATTAGCTGCTTGCATCCACAAGTCAACAGCTGGTTTTGGGTCGAAAGTCTCTGTTGTCATCTTAGACAAGTGGATGTAATCAAATAAGTATGTGAACATAACCAATAACCTACCATAGCCAATAACAAATGAATGTAACTTATTTTATTATTGTTGTTCATATCTTATTTTACTTTAACATTTATGTATTTTTTTTTATCTCTCCAGTTTTAAAGGATATTTTTGGTTACTGTCCTATAGTATACATTGGAATGATTTCAAACCTGTTTATCCCAATAATTATAAAGGAGTGCCTTGGAAATATGTGTTTACATAAATTGTGATCAAAACGTTTGAGACCAACTGAGATAACTTAGACTAAAGTGAACTATCTAAACACTCAGAGTCCTTTACCTCACTGAGCTGTAGTTATCAGCCTCTCAGTCTGACTGGAGAGAGCTCTCCTCCACATTATTGTAGAAACATCTTCTTCTTATATCCGTTAGAGCAACTAGCACCAGATTCTAATAACAACTGCGCCAGAACCGGTGCACCCTCCCTCTCTCCCTCGCATTTTGGCTGTGAGCTGCGGGCGCCAGATAAGCCAACATCCCCCATTTTCATCACTTACAGCGCCCATTGTACAGGGCAAATGAAACGTGTAACCGGGGTGAAAAGGGTGTTACATTTACTTAATTATGAATGTTGTTACATCAAGACCGAAAATTGTTTTTTTCCCTCCCAGAGCTGCCAGCGCAGCGCCTCCACAGATCTGGCGCCCGAGGCGAACATCTATAACGCCAGTGCTACTGGCCGGCCCTGAGTTCATATGCAACTCGCAAATGTCTTTCTCTCTCTCCTCTCTTCTCTCTTCTCCCTTCTCTCTCAATGTTGGTACGCAAATGCACCTTTTTTCAAATGACCCGGTGCTCTTTTTTTGGCGGAGGTGTGCATGCGCACCTGCGCACCAGTTATGTGCAGCCCTGCTCATAACTCACTGTCTAGTGCTGCCACCGGTATGTCCCCATTTGAATGTTCTCTTGGATATCAACCCCCTTTGTTCCCAGCCCAAGACGACAAGATCGCAGTTCCGTCTGTCCAAGCCCATCTCCGTCGTTGTCGGAGGATTTGGAAGGATGCTCGCTCTGCCCTTCTCCGCTCCGATGAACGCAATCGGCATATTGCAAACCGCTACCGGACCGCAGCTCCCCAGTTCCAACCAGGTCAGAAAGTTTAGCTTTCTTCAAAAAATATTTCTTTACAAGCCGAGTCTAAGAAGTTGAAACCACGCTTCATTGGCCCCTATGTGATCGAGCGCATAATCAATCCATCTGCTGTTAGACTCAAGCTGCCTCCCTCCATGAGAATTCACCCAACCTTTCATGTGTCCCAGTTGAAACCAGTGTTGTCCAGCCCTTTGTGCCCTCCAGCCATTTCCCCTCCACTCACCCTTGTTATTGATGACCACCCGGCCTACACGGTCCGACGGCTGTTGGACATTCGTCGCCGTGGGTACCAGTATCTGGTCGATTGGGAGGGTTATGGTCCTGAGGATAGGAGCTGGGTGTCCCGCAAGCTCATTCTAGGTCCCTCTCTCATTCGGGACTTTCACAGAGACCACCCAGATAAACCTGGCGGTTCGCCTGGAGGCTCCCGTTGAGGGGGGGGGTACTGTCACGGTCCAAACTGTGTTCCTGTTTGTTCCCCTGTGTGTGGAGAGGGTGTGGTTTCCCTTGCAGGTAGCAGCCTGATTGCTCTCACCTGGCCGTCCGACTTAGCTGTCCCTCATCATCTAATCAGGACACAGCTTATCTACTCCAGTCTCCCAGCAACTCACCGCCAGATTGTTTTCTACACCAGTGGTATTACATCCTCCTGGCTGCCCATTCAGTTATCCCGTCTACGTGTAATTCCGTACTTTTTGTAACTAGTTTCTCTTGTGTTTTGTAAACCGTGATCGTTTTTCTCGCGTCCAGGAGAGAAGCTTAAAAAGGAGAGAAGCTTAAAAAGGAGACTAAATGGAGTCTCTGAGAAGGTTCAAAATTGGTACTTTAATTAATAAAAAGCGCGGCAATGTTACAAACAGGATATTGTTCAGTCAGGAGAGAAAGGCTGCTTCCTCTCCCAGGTGGCGGCCGTGCAGAAGAGAGACCACAAGCCTTCGTCTTTCCCGCTTGCTGGCTGTTCGCTCCTCCTCTCTGTGAGCTGTAGTGACGTAGGGGACTTCCCCCCTCGTTCTCCTGTGTCCGATATCACGTTAAACAGAGGATTTCGACATTTTACATTCATTGCTTACTTCCACATGCCTTTTCTCCTCCTTATCTCTTTCATAACTTTATATGTAATACATGTTAACGGCGTTGTGCAGGTCTCACTAGCACTGAGCTAGCTATCCATCCAGTTAAACCGTTTGAAAGAAAACTCCAGCGCAGTTGTCAGTTTTACTGAAGTCTCTTTACTTGGTGAAACTGTAAAGACAATACAGACATAACAGTTTATTATTGACGAGCTAAACTAAACAGAATACTTCACACAATGAGCTACGACGCACAAACTGAGAAGCTAATCAGCCTAGCCGCTAGTAGCTTAGCCGCAAGGAATACTCACTGCATTCCTACAAACATAAACATTTTACATACAACATATTCTCATTAAGCCACAGCCTGTCGGATAATAACACTCACAGACGATGCGTGAACCAGCGGGAAATACGAAGCACAGCCCATGGAGAGCAGACATCCGTTCATGAAAACAACCCAAGCTACACATGGAGCACACTCGGAAACAAACAAGTTCGTTTTCCTAGTAACAGGAATCGAATAAACCACTGGCAAGCAGCAGTGTCAACCAACCACCACGAGGTGGTGCCAAAACACAGCCAAGAAACACATACATGACAGATATACACCAAAAACACATATCAAGGACAGAACAGGCGTCAATAGCCACTTTAATGATACTTGTCACTACCCGATCTGCAGCTCTGCCCGATCTGCAGTGCGCATGTGCGAGATGGTCCGCCATATTGGACAAGGCCGGACGGCAATCCAAGTAGGACAACATTGACACAGTGGCTTTTGGCAAAGCTCAAAAGGAAAACTCGAGACGAGTTATTGTTATTACAACGTGACTTCACTATTATTTAATAACTCTTTGTATTGGGTTCTTTTATTTGGGGTTAAGTACATTGTCAGAATAAGTGAGGAATGAATTTAACTTCTGTTAGACAGCTATATGCCATACATTTTTGCAGACATTCACAGTAAATATGTATTCAGTATGATAGCTGTCTAACAGAAGTTAAATTAATTTCTCACTTATTCTGACAATGTACTTAACCCCAAATAAAAGAACCCAATAAAAAGAGTTGTTAAATAATAGTGAAGTCACGTTGTAATAACAATAACTAATCTCTCTCGAGTTTTCCTTTTGAGCTTTGCCAAAAGCCACTGTGTCAATGTAGTCCTACTTGGGTTGCCGTCCGGAGTTGTCCAATATGGCGGACCATCTCGCACATGCGCACTGCAGATCGGGCAGAGCTGCAGATCGGGTAGTGACTATAGAGAGGCGAAGTCCCTCCCCTTCCGAAAGCCTCCATGGGACCCCGGAAGCGGAAAATTATACATTGAAGTCAATGGAGAGAGAAAGGTTATCTTTTGATCCCGTTTGAATTGTGCCACGAATGACACATATGATGTTTGTCAATTTAAAAGAACATTTTGCAAGTCAAAAAAATAAAAATGTGTCGTAAAACTGTGAAGTTACACATTTTTTTGTGTGACACCGCTCAGTGAACTACAGGTCTCTGGTCTCGCACAATACGCGTCACCATCACAAAGACGGCCGTCACGGTAGCAAATTTCACCTGTTTCTTTCAGAATGAGGTGAAAAGTATAAAACAAGGTGAACATCACTACAAGTCTGGGCATGTTGAGAGCTGTACATACACGAAAGGGGAGTTAGTCGGTTCTGTAAGAGCAGCGGGACCGGCTTTACAAGGTTTCGGTGAGTAATATGAGTGCAATGTGTAACGTTAATGTCAGCTAGCTAACATTAGCTAACAAGGTACACTAACGTGTTTTGTTTTAGTAACTAGTTTTCTCCTTAAGAAATTCGTGGTCTCTGTGTATGCTGTGGATAACATTAGTGTTCACAAGAACAAGGTACACTCCCGTGTTTTGTTTTAGTTGCTCTTCAGATTGAAGCGGCCAGTTGTATATCGACTATACTGTATGTGTGATCTCCTTTTTCTCATTGTGTCATTTGAGTTTATTTGCTGTGTGTAGATTCAAGGATTTTGGTTATCTAGGCACAGCTGTGTGTGACTCCCTCTGGTACACCGGTATGTGTTTTCCTAATGTAGAGAGCATTGATTAATTAATAAACTACACACTGAGTCTAGATCCTGACCAAATCCTTTTTTATTGTTGATCAAATGTTTTTAAAAAATGTATTCATACACATTTAGAAAAATACAATGTACAATCACAACCAATACAACACAAATTACAAAAAATACAGAAAAAAACAAACAATAACAACAGACAAGAGGACAAAACTATGGAAAAATAAACCCTCCCACCCCCAGATCCGGACCATCCTTGTATTATTGCTCATTCAATCTATTATAGCATGCTAACAAATGGTACTTACTTTATTTTTACAGATCTGCATGGGAGACGATGGCGCGATGCAGAGCGCTGTCTGTGATTGTGCACAGGAGATGTACAAATGCAGCCACGCTGCAGCATTGGCAATATTTGCCATGTGGCAGATCAGCTCCACAGATGTTGAGTGCCAGTGGAGGAAGCCTGGCACTTAAAAAGTAGTCCAGCCGGTGTCTCAACTTTACCAACAGCGAGAGGAGACATATAACCCACTGGCCAGAGACATCGCCAACTGTCAACTGGGGGGTTGTAAACGAGGCCGAAGGGGTGAAGGCTTTTGTGCAGGCCTATCGGGTGACAGTGTTCGAGTCTGGTCTCTTTGTGAGTGAGTCGGGTGTGTTGGGAGCATCACCCGATGGACTTCTGCAGCCATCTGCCCTGCTGGAGGTGAAGTGTCCACACAGCCAGAGGAACATGACCATCGCGGAGGCAGTCCAGTTACCATCCTTCTGTCTTCGTGAGGAGGGTGGGTCATATATTCTCAAGGAGAATCACCCATACTGGCACCAGTCCAAGGGCAGCTGCATATCACAGACCGGAGTCTCTGCTACTTTGTTGTGTGGACCATGAAGGAGGCGATCATCATCCCCATCCCCAAAGACCCTGCATGGCATGGAAATCTCCTCCTCCTGGAAAAATTCTACACCCAGCATATGCTCCCTGTGTTGGCCAGTAGAGAGGAGGACATTTCAATAAACATACTCTTAACACCCTCGGACTCTGCGTTGTGTTTCGTATGTGTGATGGGGTGTTATGCAGGGGGGAGGAAAACAGGACACAGCAGATTGGGATTGTGGTGGAGATGCTGAGCAGTTATTTAATTGTTGCATGTAATTATTATTATACTGCGTGCTTCTGAGTTATTCCATCTTTTGCTGTAACATAGATCTGTATGTAACTCTATATTTACTTGTTATCTACCACACTTCCTTCTACATCATACACCATCATTATACATGATGGTGTATATAGGATATATATATTCGTATACATATCTGTAAATTGTATTATTTTATTTAAACGTCTTTTTGATCTCTCAAACTGAGTAAGATTGACAATAAAGTTGACTTTGAAAAATATATATATTCTTTATGAAAATAGTTGACTGTTGTCAAATGAATCCAAATGAAACGTTGGACTGAACTACAACTACGCCTTTAAATCTCTACGGACTGTTTTTCAGTGGGATGGCAAGTTCCTATCTTTAAACATTTATTAGTTTTTTCTCAGAACAGATTTGATTTTCTGAAGTTAATTTAACTTTGCCGACCATGTAAGGTCATCATTAAAAGGTAGGTACAATCAATTTGTTTAGGGTTGACTAAAATAATGAAAAACATTCATTTGGATAATTTACTGACAGAATAAGAAACTCAATGACGCTCTACTCACCTGTTCCTTTTTTATAAAGTGAAACAGTTGAAACGATAGATTTTAGTAAACTTAAAAACAACCTTCTCCAAAAGCTATCAAGGAATATACCGAATACTTGTTTTAGAACTTTATTACATATTTTTATATAAATAGTTTGAATGATCCATAATTGACAGAAGCTTGTGTTTACACTGACCTGTTACTCATATATTAATGTCTTTGTAACTTCAGTAAACCACTACCTCACTAATTTCTTTCATTCATCACGGTTCAGTAAACTAAGTGATACATGAACCAGTTTAATCATTATAATAACGTAGGATTGCAACTCTTTGAAACTGTAGGTGGCTCTTAAAAGAGCCGTTGTGTTTGGGTGTGCTGGTCTCAGGTCAGTCTAAGCCCTCTCTCCGCGGATGCGGCGGGCCAGCTGGATGTCCTTGGGCATGATGGTGACCCTCTTTGCTTGGTTCATCTTACTGGGGGGCAGCTACATGGATGTTGGTGCAGTCCACAATCATTGCGCAGTTGAAGGCAGAATTAATTTATTATTGACTCAGAATGAAGCACAACTTCATGTCATACAATACAATGACTTTATTTGTAATTGTGTAAAAAAATATGAGCATTGATTAGCAAGCAGGACCTGCAGGAACAGAGAATGGTGATGGATGGAGCTGGGAAGAGAGAAGAATAAAGAAAACAGATCAACTTTATTATCGGATATTAAAAATTTAATTTCAAAACAAGTTGCCGCTCCTACAGTTTTCTAGTATGTAAAGATGATTTCACATGACCTATGCAAAATATCACACTCAATACATGTGTGTCTCTGGGGGGTGCATTGTGCCTTTGATGTATATAAATAATATACCATAACCAAATACTATTACGTACAGTGGAAATCAGGTTGCCAGAGCAGGTCAGTGTGCATGTTCCTCAACGTCTCAGCAGTTACAGGTGAGGTAAAGAAAATAAAAGAGAAAAAGGTCAGTAACAACACTTTAAAGTAACAACACTTTGAATAATTATCTCTTCTAACAATTTTCTCTCAATAAGCACACAACGACTGTCTTTCCAACAAACAGATTGTCATCACAATGAAACACGTCCAGAAGAATGACATGCAAAGCTCCATGCCTGCCTTCGACTCTCCCTGAACTGCTTCCTTAGCACCCGGTGGAGGGCGCAGTAGGCTGCTCTTCAAATGTTTCACGAAATACTTACCATCATGTTTGGTTACTGTTTAACATTTTGGTTTACTTCATGTAATAAAATAATAACTTCATGGTAAGGCTACTAAAAATGACAAGGCTAAGTAATATAATGCTAACTAACGTGCTCGCTACTCGTCGCTACTAGCTAGGTAGCTAACTTGACTATGTTCCATGCACAACATGTATATTACCTATGATATTACCTGATATGTCTGATCCAGCGACTCCTGGTCCTTTCATCAGACGGGAAGCGATAGAACGAGCAAGTGGTATGATCACTTTTGTTATTACAACCTGGTACAAAGCACACAGGCATCTTGTAAAAGTGAACCAACCACTTGGAGAATTATTGCCTGTGACATCACTTACGCGACCCAGAATGGGATTTGGGATTTGTAGTCTTTGTAGTCGCGTATTTTTCATAGTCTTATATTTCAACAGTTTTACGACAAAATGTGACTTTTTTGACATGGAAATGATTGTTTAAGATTGACAAACATCATATGTGTAGTTCGTGGCACAATTCAAACGGGATCAAAAGATACGTTTTCTCTCTCCATTGAATTCAATGTATAATTTTTCGCTTCCGGGGTCCCATGGACCGGAAGTAGATGGGCGTGACTTCGCCTCTCCATACTAATGGACGGTAGTCCCGGATGTGGTCATGAAGGATTTTCAGAATAAAAGCTTGGTATTGAGAACTTCCGGTTTTTCCAGAATAAAATAGCATTTAAACTGACGGTATGTTTAAGGTACATTATGCCATAAAACATTGATTTTAATTTCTAACAGTTTCCAGTGCAATCCCTCCGCCATCATCCACCAGAGCTTCCAGCCAACCTGCCTTCTTCTTGCATCATACCTGCCTGCCTTGTAATAGGTCCAACCTCTCACTGCCTACATATATATAGGATGAATCCTATTTTTGACGCGGCGCAGCGCGGCGCAGGCAGGAAGTGGAACGTTCATCCAACAACTGCGAGGCTGCACACACGACGCTCCGCTTCCGCAACGTTTTGAAACGCGCCTGGTGGGTTATGACGCAGGAGGAGGTCGCAGCGCGGCGCAGACGCTTCCGGTGGGATCAGGGGGTAAGCATCTTGAGGAACATTCATCATTAACTCCTCCAAAAATATAGTTTATTCAATAATAAATCAATATTTGAATCATAACAGTGATTGAACAGACAAACATCGATGAGACAGTTAATTAATGTACTTATTGCAGCAGTCTTCATATATTTGGTACCCCTGCTGGTCTAAGAGTGAAACAAACTCATTCAGTTATTGTTCAGTTAAAATTCATTAAATTATGTCTGCCACCTTATATATTTATATGTAAGGCTTTACTGATGTGCCACAATAATGTCACCTATTGTTATTGAGTTAAATATTAATATTGTGGCTTTCCAAGTTAACTGATTGATATGACTGCGATTAAATCAGCATATACTTCTGCCAGGGGATGCCACCCCTCAAAATCTCCTGCCACCCTCTTGCCACCAGTGGCGTAGCTGTGGGTGGGCCCGGGCCCCCCCCACATCCACGTCTGGCCCACCCACAGCCAATCAGCGCTTCATAGCGCAGAGCCGGGAAGCCCAGAAGGAAGTGCCACAAACTGCAGTTCATCGAGTGGCCGACAGGGGATGGATGCAGAAAGGAGCAATTCCCATAGACCCCCCATGTTAAAATGCCAAACTTTACAGCAGAAATAAACATGTTTCTAGCCTGGATCCAATAAAACGTATTCTGGATATAGTTATGTAACAGCCTAGTGAGGCCTGTTAACAACAAATGTATATTAAAATATTCGGATTCCCGGCCACACCAATACAGTGAGAAGGACAGCACAATAGGTGTAAAATGGTTTATTTATACAAAGTTACTTTAAAACACTCCTTTGATAAATACTTAAAATAACGTAAGGTTAAATTAATGTTCAATAAATATAAACCAGTTACTTAAGAATTACAGTTCTAGCAGGGGTTGATAAAATCCTGAAAGTCCTGTCTGCTTGGAACCGAACTCCACTCCGGTTGTTTTGACAGGCAGAAGTGCAAGGTTCAAGTCCCTTCCAGGAAATCCAGTGCCAGGATTTCCACGTTGCCGGCCCGCCGCCCTCTGTCCATCAGCCTCTGGTCGCGGAGCCCTCGGTAAACAACAAAAGGAGACTCAGGGGAGGAGACAACAATGTAACTTTCGTGACGTAAAACTAGACGCCCAAAAGCAGGAGAAATAGCCACTTCCCTTTATCTGGAGTTTGTTTCAGCGTTGAATCCGATGGTTAGAGGAGGGTCCGGTCCGATCTGCGGCGAGGTAAGGAGGAGCAGGAGGGATCCGATCCGGTCCGATTTGCTGCGAGGTGAGGAGGAGCAGGAGGGATCCGATCCAGTCCGATTTGCTGCGAGGTGAGGAGGAGCAGGAGGGATCCGATCCAGTCCGATTTGCTGCGAGGTGAGGAGGAGCAGGAGGAGGGATCCGATCTGGTCTGATCTGCGGCGAGGTGAGGCAGCAACTGTCAAGAGAAGAATAGCTGCCGTCTAGCAGGTAGTAGGCATATTTATGGGGGAGTGGATTTGGCAACTGGCGAATGAGATCGCTGATTTCCACTGGGTGCCGGTGTGTCAATCAGCAGTGTCTGTGTCTTTGTTGTGACAGTTCGTTGAGGAGGTTAAACAAGCATGCAAATAAAAAAGAGTTCATCGCTAAATAGCGCACAACATTAAAATCACAACACTATATGTAACATGCAACAATTATATAAAAGGTTTAACCATCCGTCCCACTGTCTAACATACTGACTTTATTCACTTTGTGACACTCCTCCCCCCTTTAACAGTTTTCGTCCCGACAATCTTACTGTCCATACCTGTCTGGAGGCCTACCCCTGTTTTGCCTCTGAGACCTTCGTAGAGGTGATGCATTTCTCTGCTCTTGTGGGGCCACAGGGTCCTCTCCTACGGGACCTGTGGGAGGAGCAATTACTATGGGCACAAGGGTCAAAGGCAACAACAGGGGCCTGGGAAGTAGCGAATTGGGGAAGATTGAGTTTGTTTCAATCTCTGGGGCATGATGTGGTACTTCAGGTGGATCGAAAGGGCAAGGCCTAAGATGGTTATGATGGATTGTCTTAATAGGGCCTTCTTTTCCTTCTGGCCTGATCTGGAAAACTGGCAGGCCGGGGCGTAGTTGATCATGAACAACATAGAGTTGGGGCTGCCAGTGGGGTGCCAACTTCCCCTCCCCTCTGCGGCGGACATTTCGCAACAGCACCCGCTCTCCGGGTAACAAGGGGAGGAGCTTTGCTTTCCGATCGTACCTGTCCTTGTCTCGCAGTCTGTTTGCTTTAGTCCTTGCTGCCACTTGTTTGTAGACTCTCTGCAAGGTCAGGTTATGCTGATGTACCCAGCCTACCAGGTCATGTCTCTGAGTCAGTGGTGGTGCTCTCACCGCAGTTTCAACAGGCAGGCGGGCATGCCGGCCAAATATTACAAAATGTGGGGTCATTCCAGTCATCTCATGAGTGGTATTGTTATACATCTGGAGCAGAGAAGGCAAGTGGTCTGGCCAGTGTACTTGGTCCGCCAAGCTCAATTATCCTAGAAGAGACAACAGAGTCTTGTTAAATCTTTCACAGGCCCCATTTCCTTGGGGCCTGTAGGGTGTGGTTTGGACCTTCACACACCCATAAAGGCTGCACAGCTGTGCTACCAGGTTTGACTCAAAGGCTCCCCCTTGGTCAGACAGGATACGTTCTGGGCAACCCCATGGCTGGATGAGGTGTCGCCAGAGAACACGAGCTGTGGTGGCTGCCGTCTGGTCTTTTGTAGGGATAGCCCATCCATACTTTGTGAAAAGGTCAGTCATAACCAATAGATAAGGGTAAGTGTCGCCATGCCGGCCAAGAGACAGGTAATCAATTGAGACAATTTCCAAAGGGTATGATGTTAGGATAGGAACTAAAGGTGCTCTTACCTCTGGGCCCTTTTTCTGTTGGGTGCAGCTCGCACAATTGGACGCCCATGTCTGTAGGTCAGTTCCCATCCCTACCCAGTAGAAAGTCTTCCTCAGCAGGGCATCGATCTTGGCTATGCCCATGTGTCCTGAGGCTTGGTGATACTTTTCCCACAGCTCCTGTGTCTTGCCAGTGGGCACCACAATTTGGGAGAGGTTCAGCCCAGTATGACGCTCTTGGGTTCTCCGCTTCAACACACCCTCCTGGATGTATAACCGGCTCCATTCTCGCAAGAGACGTTTTACTGCAGGCTGACTGGCTTTCCTTTCCTCAGGTAGTGGGAGGTGTCCTCTTGCCACCCACCCCTTTATTTGGACCAGTGCTGGGTCTCCTTCCAGACAATGCTTCCAATGGTCTTCAGTTTCAGGGGTGTCCTCCAATTCCACCACTGCTGTCTCTGCTTGCGTCTGCTGGGTGGGTTCTGCGTCTTGTGGCAACCTGGACAAAAGATCAGCATTCTGGTTTGCAGAGCCAGGGCGATATTTCAAGTCAAAGTCAAAATTTACCAGCTGGGCTGCCCACCGCTGTTCAGTGGCACCTAAGTGTGCTGTGTTCAGGTGGACAAGTGGGTTATTGTCTGTAAAAGCCAGGAATTTGTTGCCCCACAAATAGTCTTTGAATTTCTCAGTGACAGCCCACTTGAGGGCCAAAAACTCCAGTTTGAATGAACTGTAATTGTTGTCGTTCCTTTCAGTGGGGTGTAAGCTTCTTCTGGCATAAGCAATAACCCTCTCCCTGCCATCCTGTACTTGTGATAGCACTGCCCCCAATCCTCCTAGGCTAGCATCAGTGTAGAGATGGAATGGCTTTGCAAAGTCGGCAAAGGCCAAAACTGGGGCACTCACCAACGCAGTCTTCAGAGCATCGAATGCCACCTGGCAGTCTGCAGTCCAATCCACGGCATTCTTCCCTTGTCGCATGCTAGCAGAACCTACTAGGAGAGCGTTAAGGGGTGCAGCGATTTTGGAGAAGCCCTTCACAAATCTACGGTAATATCCTACAAATCCAAGGAATGAGCGTACCTGCTTGATGGCTAAAGGGGTTGCCCAGTTCCTTACAGCGGCGGTCTTTTCAGGGTCTGTGGATACTCCGTCCTTCGAGATGACGTGTCCGAGGTAGGTGACCTTTTTCCGAAACAAGTGGCATTTATGGGGCTGCAACTTCAGACCGTGGGCGGCCAGCTTTTCGAAAACCTGCTCCAGGTGTTCAATGTGGGTGTCAAAATCAGGGGAGTATACTACCACGTCATCCAAATAGATCAGTAGAGACTTCTGGACCTGTCCTCCCAGGCAGCGCTGCATTAGTCTTTGGAAAGTCGCTGGGGCATTACAAAGGCCAAAGGGCATCCTCTGGAACTCGTAGAGGCCCATGGGGTTGGTGAATGCCGTCTTCTCCCGATCTTTTGGGTCCATTTCCACCTGCCAAAATCCACTGGCGAGGTCCAGAGTGGAGTACCAAGCAGCTTGTTTGAGACTTGTGAGGGATTCTTCAATTCTTGGCAGGGGTAGGCATCTTTGTGAGTCAGAGAATTGAGCCTTCTGTAATCGACACAGAAGCGCCAGGATCCATCTTTCTTCCTTACCAATACGATGGGTGCTGCCCAAGGGCTGGAGCTTTCCTTGATAACATCTGTGTCCAACATGTTTTGGATGAGGCTCCTCAACTCAGGGTAGAGGATTGGTGGGATTGGCCTGTAGCGCTCCCGGCTAGATGGTGCAGAGCCTGTGGGGATGGAGTGGAGGACTGCATCAGTTTGACCAAAATCCTCATCCCCTGCTGCAAAGACATCCTGCCATCGCTGCAACAGGGAGTCCATTTTCTGCTGTTGTTCGGTCAACAATCCCTCCCCTTTTAGCAGGTTGACTGGATACTGGCCTTCAACGGTGACCCGGTTCACCTGGACATCCACCTCTACTAAACCTGGGTCTGAGGCTTTCAGTACAATGTCCTTTTCTCCCCGAATCTGGTTTGGTTCAACCTGGAAGACATTAGCAAGTGGGCGCCGTTGGGGTATTGTGACTGGGTAAGGATTTGGGTTACATACCCTTATGGGGAGCCGTCCTTTCACCACCCAGGCGACGGTGCGGGCTACCTGCCACTCGTCATCTCTTTCTGGTCCTTCCACCAGGGCACAAAAACCTGACTTGGTCTCCGCCCCATACAGCTGTGTCCAGAGCACCATCTCGCTGTTTGGAGGCACAACCACTGATTCCTGGCGGGTCAACCTGTCCACTCCCACCGGTCCATCCGAGGAATCGATTTGTGACACCTTTTGGCAGACAGCAAAGGCACGTTCCCACTCTCCTTTGGCTTGTTGGGACATGGTGGCTCCGAATGCAGTCAGCCCGGGGTGGACACCCTGAAACAGTTCTTTCCAGCAGTGTGAAATCACATTCATCCCTAGTATACCTCTTTCCGCCTTCAGACACTCATCTTTGACAATGATGACTCATTTTCCTGGCACAGTGACTCCTCCCACTGAGAAATCCAGGATGGCGTACCCGGTGTAGGGGATCTTTAGTCCATTGGCTGCCTTGAGCGTTAGCCAGTGCAGATCTTGTGGGTTTCTTTTCTGTTCTCCACTCAACCATTTCTGAAAGAAAGTTTCACTAAACAGCGTAACTTGTGAGCCTGTATCAAGCAAGCAGGGCAATTTTACTCCTGCTACTAGTATGTCAACCCCTGGCAGGGGCGGACTGGCCATCTGTAGAATCTGGAAAACCACAGAACGGCCGGTGGACAAGGGCCGTTGACGGCCGGCCCTTTAATTTTTTTTGTTTAACGTCATAATTTAAGTTGCGCTTCCGGCCGACAGAGGGCGACAGCGGCCGCTAATGCAGTTGTGTGTTTCTTATCTGTCAAAAAAAAAATCACACACGAAGAAGAAAAAAGACCGGCCACACAGACGCCGCGGCAGACAGGGAGAATGACAAAAAATGGATACAAATAAAAGAAAAAGAAAAGAAAAAGGTGGGGCCGAGAAGGCAAGAGAAAAAAAGGTGAAGTCACTCGCAGGTAATGCTAATAAATGTCGCAAATTGACAGACCTTTTTGGCAGCAGCGCCGCTGCTACAACTACAAGCACTATCATCACCAGCAGCAGCTTAGAACAAGTGCATGATGAAGAGAATGATGAGGGCGCGATTTCATATATACAGCCAGCCTCCTGCGTTCATGAGGGACAGAGAGTTGAGCTGGTGGAAGAACCAGCTCAACTGGCACATGCAAGTGCAGGGCAAGAGCAAGAGGTGGTAAGTACTATAGAGAAGACAAGTATATTCAACCTAGTGTTTCCAGTTAGTGTGTGGTGTGTTGCTCATGCAAGCAATAAAATAAATACAACTGGGAGTAGGTGTAATAGACTATATTAAAAAAAAGTATAGATTAAACAAAAGTGTATTACTTGTCAACATTTAAGTATTAATTCAAGTAGTAGCCTATAGTATTATAAAAATAATTAACATTATTTTTATCATTCATTTATAATTGTCTATAGGTTGAGGATGGAACAAGGACTGAGGATGACAGCCACTCACACGGCAGCTCAAGCCTGAGGTATTTCCAACGCCCAAATTCCGACAATCACAGTCTCAATAGTTTTTTTTCCTATCACCCTCAGACCAAAACAAAATATTTGACAGTACAAAGACTGTTTAAACGCATGAACGGCACAGATAGAAAATGGCTCACATACTGTGAAGAGAACCACACATTGTATTGTGGAGTATGTTTAGCATTTGCCAAGCCATCTGAAAACAATCCCTTTGTAAGTGGCATGCAGGACTGGAACCATATCAGTCAGAGAGTAGAGGAACACGAAAGGACCATGCATAGAATGTGTGCGGAGGCCTACTTTTTGAGGGCATCCAAATCAGACATAGCCAGCCTACTACATGGATCACAAGTAGTGGCCCACAGAGATCAAGTGAAGAAGAAACGGCAGGTGTTGGAACGTGTGGTAGATGTAGTAAAGTTCATAGGAAAGAGAGGACTTGGCTACAGAGGGAAGGAATATGAGGCAGCATACACTTTAGATGATGACAACATTGACCATGGGAATTTTCTAGAGCTCATCATTCTTCTTGGAAAATATGATGTGTGTCTGAAAGAACATATCACTGAGTGCACAGAAAAAAGTAAGAAGATGCACCAGTCACACTCACAGGCTAAAGGTCGGGGTTCTGCTGTAACATTCCTATCCAAAACAACTGTAAACAACGTCATTTCCACAGTGCAGAGGCTAATTCAGGAGACCATTGCAAAAGAGGTTGCTGAAAGCGGTATGTTTTCTGTACAAATAGATACAACCCAGGACATTACGTCCCATGAGCAGTGTTCTGTGATTCTGAGATACGTCACAGACACTGTCCAGGAAAGGCTTCTTGCAGTGGTCAAATGTGAAGCATCCACTGGCCAATATTTTGTCCAGATGCTGACAGATGTAATGGATCGTTTTGATTTGGATATCAGCAACTGCATCAGTAATGCTACAGATGGTGCATCCAACATGCAGGGTCAATATCGAGGCTTCTCCGCACTCCTGTCATCCAAAGTCCCAAACCATGTACATGTTTGGTGCTATGCACATGTGCTAAACCTCGTTCTGTCTGATACAACTGAAGTGTCCATAGCTAGTGGGTCCCTTTTCTCCCTCATGAATGACATTGCTGTGTTCATTCGCGAGTGATACAAAAGAATGAATGTGTGGGAGCATAAAAGCCAGGACACTCGACACAGACGCCTCTCCCCAATTGGAGAGACACGGTGGTGGGCTAAAGATGTAGCTTTGAAGAAGATCTTTGGCTCATTTGGAAAGCCAGACCAGTCTCTGTACATTGATGTCTTCATGACACTAAGTGAATTTCAAAGTCAGGCCAATTTGAAAACTGCAGTGCGTGTCAGAGCAAGAGGATTCCTAGAGGCGCTCCTGAGGTACGAGACAGTGTTGACTGCCCAGCTTTTCCTTCGGATTTTTGAAGTGACAACACCTCTTTCAAAATACTTGCAGACATGTGGACTAGATATCCTCTCTGCTCACAGGATGGTTCAGGACACTCAACATGCACTGATGAACATGACAAGAGATTTCATGACAGTGAAGACAGCTGCTGATACTTTTGTTGAGTGGGCAAATGCAAAACTGGAGGCAGAAGAGGACTGTGAGCTTGAGTTGGAAACAACACTTCCACTGAAGAGGAACAGGAAAAGGAAGATGATGGCTGGCGAAATGGCAAGTGATGAGAGATTGACAGATGCAAACAGGGCTTATGAAGTAGAGGTCCATAACCAGGTCCTGGATACTGTCACAGACAGTATCAAACGACGCTTCATGACCCACGGCACTCTGTATGCTGACTTGGCTGTCCTTGATCCAAGAAACTTTCCCCAAGTGTGTTCAGCAGAAGCTCTGCCTGACTCTACATTTCAAGATCTAAGCAAATGCTTGCTTAGGTTTGACAGCAGGGCAACTGCTGCAAATTTGCAGTCTGAGTTGAAGTGTCTGGCAGCCCAGTGGCCACGGCTTAAAATGTCTGCACTTGAAGAGTACAGAGTACGAATTTGCTCTGGTTGTGAGGAAGAAGAGACAGAGGTTTTAAACAAACAGTGCAACTCTTGTAAAGAATGCTCAATATGTTGCTACCAACTTCTGAAACGCTACAACCTCTTCACAGATGCCTATCAGCTCCTTGGTTTAGGATACAAGTTTCTTCTCACTCTGCCTGTGACACAGGTAGCTTGTGAGAGAAGTTTCTCTGTACTCAAGCACATCAAAAGCCGAATAAGGAGCACACAGTCACAAGAACACCTGGAAGCATTCATGCTTATGTCAACAGAAAAAGACATCCTCATGTCCCTCGACAATGACTTGGTCATCGACAGAGTTGCAGAAAAAAGCAACTTACTAAAGAAACTGCTGATTCCCCAACATTAGGTTTACAAACCGCCTCAGACAATCTTGTTTATTTCTTTTAGGTGAGAATTATCCCTTAAACTGCAGCCTAATAAACAGCTGATTTGTGTGTGTGTACTGTTATATGATGTCCCATGTGTTAAGACATCTGAGGAGTGTCCTCCCTATTCTCTTTAGGGGAGAATTATCCGTTGAACCGCATAATAAACAGCTGATTTATAATAACTAATAGTACTGTATTATTTTATCTGATCTCTGATCTCGATCTGAGATCAGAGATCTCAGATCTCTGATCTGAGATCAGAGATCTCAGATCTCTGATCTGAGATCAGAAGGGAATGTCCGTTCGGCACCTCATGACGCATCTACTGAGTACCGGGCGGCTGTATATATATATATGGATGTATAATAAGAACGGCGGGAGAGTGTTGAGTACTGGCACGGTGCATGAGTACCGGAGTACCGCCAGCATGCCGGTACTGAGCAAGAAGTGCCGGTACTCCATGGGTCAGAACCAGAAGTGCCGGTACTGCGTACCGGTGAGTACCGGCCCAATTCCAGCACTGACTGTATGGTGTGGAAAAGGAATCCTGCCGACAACGCCACTAATGTAACAGCCTAGTGAGGCCTGTTAACATCAAATTTATATTAAAAGACTCGGATTCCCGGCCACACCAATACAGTGAGAAGGACAGCACAATAGGTGTAAAATGGTTTAATTATACAAAGTTACTTTAAAAACACTCCTTTGATAAATACTTAAAATAACGTAAGGTTAAAATAATGTTCAATAAATATAAACCAGTTACTTAAGAATTACAGTTCTAGCAGGGGTTGATAAAATCCTGAAAGTCCTGTCTGCTTGGAACCGAACTCCACTCCGGTTGTTTTGCCAGGCAGAAGTGCAAGGTTCAAGTCCCTTCCAGGAAATCCAGTGCCAGAATGTCCACGTTGCCGGCCCGCTGCCCTCTGTCCGTCAGCCTCTGGTCGCGGAGCCCTCGGTAAACAACAAAAAGGAGACTCAGGGGAGGAGACAACAATGTAACTTTCGTGACGTATAACTAGACGCCCAAAAGCAGGAGAAATAGCCACTTCCCTTTATCTGGAGTTTGTTTCAGCGTTGAATCCGATGGTTAGAGGAGGGTCCTGTCCGATCTGCGGCGAGGTAAGGAGGAGCAGGAGGGATCCGATCCGGTCCGATTTGCTGCGTGGTGAGGAGGAGCAGGAGGGATCCGATGGTTCATTGAGGAGGTTAAACAAGCATGCAAATAAAAAAGAGTTCATCGCTAAATAGCGCACAACATTAAAATCACAACACTATATGTAGCCTAACATGCAACAATTATATAAAAGGTTTAACCATCCGTCCCACTGTCTAGCATACTGACTTTATTCACTTTGTGACAGTTACATTCCACCTTCATGACTATGGAATTGGGAGTGCATTTTTTTACCGTGAGTAAATTAGTAAGTAGGCTAAAGTAAGTTTTGCCGTGAGTGAATGAAAGTGAAGTGAAAGTGAAGAGGCGCAATATAACCCGGCGGAATAATAAAGAATTTCGTGCGTCGAATAACAGTTGGAATGCTGCATCAGCATTCCCACTAAACAATTGAATATGCATATTTTAATCAGTGCTCATCTGCTGTCCTTTTACCTGTTCAGTATTCACAGGTTTCAATTTAGTGTCTTTCAGTATCAAAATACAAATGAAATTATATATTTTTAAATGCTCAATCCAGGCAGTCTCCAACAAATGCATAAATTAGGCATTTTGTGTTTCAACAAGAATATGAATAGTAAAATATGGCACACTTTTGGAAAGGTATTTTTCAAGCCTCAGGAGACTAAAGTTCAAGGTGCAATGTTATGATGAAGCAGTATGTCTGTATTGTATGCCTATTGCATGAAACAGTACACAGGCAGTTGCTGTACAGTATACTACATTTAAATATATGTGATTCGGAATTGGAACGGAGAATCAGTTTGGACCTCCCCATAACCAGTGCTTGAATTGGCCAGTACTCACCGGTACGCAGTTCCGGCACTTCTGATTTTTACCCATCTGGTACCGGCACTTCTTACTGAGTAGGCTACCGGCAAGGTGCCGGTGCTCAATAAAATGCCGGTACTCAGCCGCCGGCCGACGTGTCTTTCTTTTATATCCATAAAGAAGAAGTAAATCCGTTTAGTCGTTTCATATGGATGTTGAGAGGTATCCATATATCTCCTCATTTTGCTCTCAAAGTGCACCAGATTGATGCATTTAACGTCAATATTAATTAAAAAAAAGATCTTCCCGGGGGAGCGTGCCCCCGGACCACTCCCCATTTATAAAAATAGCACTTTACCACTGCACCCCCTCTAATCTCAGATGCACCCTGAGTCATTTTGTTTAAGTAGTGAGTCTTTGTAAAATATACAGTAAAGAGACAAACCCACCAGCATTATAGGATATACTATGACTTTGGGGCTGTATAAATAAATTGACTTGCACCTTTTTTTATTCCAATTCAAGCACTGCCCATAACTATAGATGAAAAAAACCTCCAATATTTCAAAGAAAACACTACAAGTGTGAATTATTTTTAAAATATTTTATTAGGACTTTGTTTAGGGGCTCATTATATTGATTGGTCCTGAAGTTACGTGTTTGAAACCAGGGTAATCTGAAACGGCAAGTTTTTGACCTGTGGGAGAGAAAAAAAAAAAAAAAAAAAAAAAAACCTTTATTCAAAAGCCATTGTCCCATTTTATAATTTGAGCAAACACGTGTATACCTTATCGTACACTACTGGATAATGAAATCAGCATGTATGAGAGCATACCCTTCATCGTGTTGTCCTGGTCTGAACACTGCACATTGCAAGCTGCATCCACTGGATTTCTAACATCACAGATGACCACCTCACAGTGGACAAAGACCTACAAGATATGAACATATTTAAGGGTTTGTTATAGACAGCATACTTTTTTTTCCAAAATCTGAACATCAAAAAAGAAAAAACAAGACTATTTATTCTTATGACTGATAGTACCTGGCGGTTCAAGTTATCCTTGTCTTCAGCAAAGGCAAACATCGGGACCTCAAACCGTTTGACGTTGGAAGGATAATGAACTCTGCCCTTAGGCAAAACAGAGTGGAAGATCACTGGGTCCCTTGAGTTTGCACAACTGATGGAGAAAAAAAAGTTATTTTATTTGGGTAAAGATGTCCTAAAGTCTACAAAATGAGCACCCTATGATTTTAAACCATCCCTTTTGTACAGTTTGACAAACAGTTAATTGGGACAAGAAAAAATAAAGAAATATATACAAGTTACCCGTTAACAATGAGGTCCCGTCGAGGGAGGGATATCTTGTCCTCCTCCAGCGTCGCCCAGCAGTATGCCAGCTCAAGAGATACTTTAGGGTTGTAAGATCCCATCAGTTGCACCTCGAAATACAGCGGCTGTTGTAGGTACTTTGTGATGGGATTGTCCTCAACGCGCTGAAACATACTGTAGGAGTCGTCTGAAGTGAAGCAGAATATGTTAGCCCAAATTATTAAGGATTCAGACAGGAATAGAAACATCCTGTACACAGCACATTAAGGTGCATAATGCAAAAGAGTTTAACTTGGATGTAGTCAACATCCCAGGTGCCAACTCAGTTCATTGGTTTAACTTTATGAAAAAAACATTCCAATTACTTAAAGCAACTACGTTCATATGAACTGTTTCCAAGTTACCCAAAATCCTGCATTTTGATAGAAAGTGTTATCCTATCTCTTTGCATTAAACTTTTTCAACGTGTTGACATGAAAGAACTCTTATTTCCCCAGTTTCTAGCTTTGGGAGGGTTTCCAAATGCTTACATTTTTTTATCTAATCCTTAGCAAGCATGCAAGACAAAAACAAACCAAACAAGGCATGAAGAATTTTCTTTACCCAAAGCAACTCTCATTTCAACCTGCATCTCGCCTTGTGCATCGTCAGCGTACGGTTCACTCCTGCGAGGTCGGGTGTTGAAGCCAATAGCCTGGTTTGTGTTGATGTCATAGAAACAGAACACCTTAAGCCTGAAAGAGGAACACTCTTAAGTGGGAACACTTAGAACTGTTCAATTGTTACCATTTGGCACCGTTAACATCTGGGATTGCACCATGGCGTACCAGTTGACTTCTGATAAGGAAAATACCATTTAAGAGTCTTTAAAGTTCTAAGTTTTGTCACATGGTTGGCCTATAAATTATCTGTATTTGTTTTTAAATTTGGCGTCAGACTGTCAGTTTACATAATGGTGAACATGAATGTTTACGGCTACAAAACCCAGATTATTTTTTTAATAATGTCCAAGCTGAGATTTTTTATTTTCTGACCAAAAGTCTAAAACCCCATGACCTGAAGTTTATCATGTTAAGACAAACAGAAAGCATTAAAAAGCTGACATTTAGAAAACCGGAAGCACTTTTTGTTAATTAATCTTCCAAGCAACAACTTTGATAGTAAATTAATCATCCAACCTTCAGTTTGGTGATTCCAAGTCTCGAGATACTCACTCAAACTCCGGCTCCTTCGACTGTGACAGCTTTCCCAATTCAAGTTCATCTGTGATGGAGATTTCATTCTCATACAGCATCATATTGGGGAAAAACTAAGAAAATAATTGAAATAAGTATTTTCTCAGTTTGAATCCTACCGCAATCAGCAAGCTGTTCAGCAGCATGCTTTACCTTTCTGGTCGTCCCACAGGAGTTTGCAGTGAAGACAAAATATGCGTACTGGTCGTTGCTGTATGTGGGGCTACAGACGGGGTCTCTGAGGGTGAGCCGTCGGGGGTTCAGACTGGGAACAGACTCCAGGGTTATAGCTATAGCCGTGATGGTCCCATTAGGGAAACACTCTGAAAAAGACGATCAGACATTTGTATGCATTGGAGATTCAAGCCTACATAAAAAAAAACGTATTCTCTTTAACAAACCAATCAGCTTTGTGATGAAGTTGCAAGCCAAGGAGAAGACTTGAATAGTTTTGTTGGTCTTCGGATATCTCAGAGTCACATCCAGTCTGCTCTTGATGGATGACAGCTCAACAGCCTGAGAAGTTTTCAGAAACAATATATTATGATTTAAAAAGAGGACTATAATCTTGACAAATCCCTGCACATTTAAAACTTTGGTTAAGAGTCATACCTCGACCGTAGCATCAGCTGCAGAAATTGGTACAATCAAACTGAAATGTGTGTCGTTGCCCATGATGCCGTACTGCTGAGCCAGGCTCCCGGTCAGCATTCGTTTTCCCATTATGGTCTGAAAGTTGAATCCTTTGGTCCCGTATTTCACGAGGACATAGAAATTCTTATCACCACAGCTACCTGAGACAGAGGGAAGAGCTGAAAAGAGAGGAAAATACTTTGAAACAACTGCTCGTTTTGTTATGAATTCCTCTTATCCATGGGTACAGACCTATGTCTTCCAGTTTAGCTCTCAGATAAGCAGTGGCAGTAAATGGAGCATGCTTTGGCAGGACCAGGAAGCCAAAGGTCAGATGAAGAATGTAAATTGTAACCCCCATTTCTTTCTGTTGGGGGAAACCGATAGTTATTAGCTGACAAAAACAAAACAAAATTGATTACATTTCCCACGTTGAGTGTAAGGCTCACCCTTTGTCCTACGACACGGTCCGTGAAGGGCACTTCAACAGTATAGACCTTGGAGCAGCCGTTAGGGGACATTTGGTCAAAGACTTTAAAGCCTCTGGCAATGCAGTCGGCCAAGGACAAAACCTCAGAGGGGGAGCTGATGTTCTTTAGCATTACATCAAAGCCCACCAGCCCAATCAACACCTTAAACATCATCTCCTTGGGAACAGTGGCTGTAGGTCAAAAATGAAGAAATTAAGGCAAGTTGCAATTTATGTAAAGAAAGTAGCATGAGTACCAAGATAATATGACTCACCGTCAATGACTTGTGGAGGTTGAAGCTGAAGGGGGGTCTCCACAGGGAGGAACGCTTTGTATCTCGTGTCCTCATTAGTGTTGTCTTCAGTCCAGAGCAACTCAAGCATCAGCTCAATCATATAAGAAGTGAAGTACTGACCATCCAGGGCATGACTCTGCATAAACAAACATCCTAAGTAAGGCGTTTCCTGAATAACATTATCATCTACAGATTAAAAGAAAAAGGGAAATGTGTCAAACAATGAAGCACTAGATGTTGCAACAGTCAAACATACTCACACGATCCTTTACATTTGTACATACCAACAGGATTTCAGTAGTTTTATTTTCCATGAAACAACAAAGTGTGATTGCTTGTTAAACTGTGTCTCTAAAGTCTAAAATGACTTGAATGTACCATTTAACTACGCCGATTTCTCCACTGTTGAGAAATTCTTTAGATCCAGTAAATATAAACATCTACATTTTGCCCTTTTGTAGTATTTCAGATTTTTTTTTTTTGCATACAGTAGCTGCATGCATGACTGAAACGACCTCGTAAATTTATGGACGAAATTGTTTTATCTAACCTTGATGTGGCAACCAGCAGCCCCAATAGGAATTTCAACAATGACGTAAAGGTCATCGAGAGTCAGGGAATAGTTTCTGGCCGACATCTCGGTAGCTTCGAGCTTCCTCCCATCAACGCCCATGTTCGCCTCCAACAGTCTGAAGTGTTTCGAGTAAATCAGAGGGTCAATACGCCTCGGCAGGAACCAGCGGATTGAGGTTTCAGTAAAGAAAACCCCACCTGTACACCAAAAAAGTTAATAAATACAGCATTTAAAGAAAGGTCTAACATGGAAAGATTTAAGGAAAAGGACCAACGTTTCAGAAATAGTGAAATTCTCAAAACATTTTGACTGAACAAATGGTTAATCAGTCGTATTTTATTTAAACAATCTGAAAAAGGAGAATTCAAATTATGAATGTAGCACTTTTACAGCCACATACAGTAACACATCCTTAAAGTGTCATTTAAATAAATAAAGCATTTCTTCCTGGATACAAATTCTGGTGGGGAAGATCATTTTGGCTCCATTTTTAGAAAAGTTTGATATTTAAAAAATGCTGGAATCAGAAATAATACTGGCAGATGTTTTTTTAAATTCCTGACAGTAAAAAGTGCCCCAAATTCCCAGTGAAAAACACTAGAAGACATGACATCAGTGAGTCTCTTTACATTACCCTGAGCTTGAGGACAAGCGGCTCCTGCATAAAGTTGCGTCGTCAGCTTCGTCTTCTCAAATATAATCGAGGTGCTGAGCACAGTCATCGGCACACCTGCTACCTGTGGGGGGAGATTACACAACATGTGGATGTAAATGCATACTGTGGTAACATAATAATTTCCCTCCTAAAAATATGGGGGGTTATAAATAAGAACTCACTGAGTTAAGAGTGCCAACTAGATTCCAGACAAAGTAATCCTTTTGAAAGGCAGTCTGTATCTAAGCAAGTACCTAATGGGCTGCAAGTGATTTAACAAGTCTGCCTGAGGGGAAAGATATCAAGTGAGAGTTGTTTGAATCTCAGTGAACTGCAGTCCACTTACATCCTTGGTGTATGTTTCACGTGAAGGATTTGGGCTTCGCAGAACCAGCCTGGTAGGAGTGCTTGAGATCCCATAACCATTTCTCTGGGCTTCGTCCACCTGCATGACCCTCTCCTCAGGAGTGAAGAACACCACTGTGGCGATTCTGAAGCCTGCGTCCATGGGTTGCTGTGAGGCAAATATCAAGACATTACATACAAGATGTTTCTAGAATAAGAAAATAAAAATAAAAAGGCAAAATTAGCCAATCTTACCTCAGCAGCCTTTCGGGGATCCGAGTCGGGGTATGCAGGCAGGTTATAATCATTTGGAGCTGCTTTTTTCACAGACACCTAGAAATGAGGCCACTCCATAAGTGATAATCAATCTCTGCAGTGACATGAAATGTACCGGCCTTGACACTTATACGAGGGATCAGGCCACTAATCATCTAGACGGGAACATGCCATGCTGCGTTCACTTGCCTCCATGTAGTTGGGTTTACAGATAATTTCCCGGGAGGCCCAGGGAGAGTAGTAGCAAGTTTCTTCCACCAGGTAAAACTTGTCTACCACATTGTCAGATTGTAGCCGCAGACCTAGTTTTGTTGTGAATGCTTTATCATCCTAAAAACACATGGAAACAAGTCTCAAAATGAATTGCCAGGTCAAAAGAAACATTTGGTGCTGCGTCACAAACTAGCATTCAGTCGTTTTTACCACATTTCGAGCAAAACAGTTTTGGATGGAGGCATAAATCACAGCGTTTCCCTGGTGGTCTTTCTTGATGGTGAAGCCACACTTAGAAGATAAACTTGGCGTGAGGATGATTGAAGAGTTATCTGAGGAAACAAACAAGAAAGGTTTGAATTAAAAGTTAGATTAAGTTAAGAAAAAGCCATATACTTGAAATGTCAGCTTACTTATGACAGCGGACACTTCAAGAAAACTTCCTCCAAGTCGACTGACATCCACACGCAGCAAGTTTCCAAGGCATTTAGAGTTTATCTCTGGGATTAAACATTTATATTAGATAGCAGCACACAAGTGTGTTGAAAAATATCACAAAATGACAAAAACGTACTTATTGGGGACTTATTTTGTGCATCAATGTTAACAACTGCTACAAGGAGAATGAACCACCTGAAAAAAATTGAATATGTTTTAAATGTATAAAGAAAAATAAACCTTAATTTAAAATATATACATAAAAAAACAAAACTACAAACCCCAATCCAGCTAAACAACCCATGGCAAGAGTTGGGAGACTGGTGAAGGTCCCTGGTTTTTGCACTTTTTAAATGAAGTTGATGAGGGAGGGTCCTGCTCAGCAGATATAACCACACACAGGTGGAACACATTACTGCCTGATGAAGTGATTGAGCAGGCCTGTGTGTGTAATCTAGTCTGAAGGGAATCCCAACATTTAGGGCATTGAAGGAAGCAGAATGGCAGACTGAGTGGGGAGGAGTATAGAAATATCTTTCATTAAAAAAGAAGCTGAAGCAATAATACTGAAGCATGGCCAAAGCAGTCGGATGAAGTTATAAATGAGTGAGAACAGCTACATCTGTTAATCAGCTACCCAGTTTAGAGATTAGTAAGTATTTGGCATGAGCATTAAGTTAATTTACTTATTTGTTTTGAACAATTTTATATATTTGGTATGTTTCTTTGCATATACTTTTACGTTTAAACACTATACATTTTGCTGATATACTCACTTACTTTTACTTAAGTAACGTTTCTAATGCAGGACATTTACTTGTATCAGAGAGAGTATTTGTACTGTGTAGTATAAGAACTTTTACTTAAGTAAAATATCTGAATAGGCTACTTCTCTTACCACTGCAAAGTCCCCAGCTAAACCTTAATAAGGGCCGTTGCAGTTCATGGTCATTAAAAACATCACTCCTTTAGGCCATGACTTTTAATTTAGCAGGATGTTCAGGGTTTTGTATCATATGTGTATATCCTACTACATCATTCATTAAAGAAGGTAAAGTAAAAAGGAGGTGTAAAACCAAAACATCTAACAGAAAAGGATTTTACTTCTTCAGCTCCGTTGTACCCCCGTTTTTAGAGATTTGGGTATACGGAGGAAAAGAGAGAGGGTTTTGTCTTCTGACACTTTGGCTGCGGTCGAATAGTCCATTTAGCTTTGGAACCTTCCTAACCGAGTGAAATGACCTGGAAGTCCTTCAGTGGCAGCCATAATAAGTGCCGTTCGAATTCTCTAGATCAGGGGTTCCCAAAGTGTGGGAAGGTGAGCCTCCCCTCAGAGAACATACATTGCATTACATTACATTGCATTTAGCTGATGCTTTTATCCAAAGCGACTTACAATAAGTACATTCGACCAGGAAGACACAACCTTGAAGAAAACAGAGTCAAATAAGTACATCAGGTTTCATAGAGCCAAACATTTCAAGTGCTACTCAACTGGCTATAGATAAGCCAGTCCTTTATTAGTATATAAGTGCTCTGTTAGCAGTTCTTTGTTAGTAATTATATCGCTCGAAGTGGAGTCGAAAGAGATGAGTTTTCAGTCTGCGCCGGAAGATGTGCAGGCTTTCTGCTGTCCTGATGTCAATGGGGAGCTCATTCCACCATTTTGGAGCCAGGATAGCAAACCCACTAGTTTTTGCTGATGGGAACTTGGGTCCCCCTCGCAGCGAGGCTGCAGCGAGTCGTTTGGCTGATGCAGAGCGTAGTGCACGCGCTGGGGTGTACAGTTTAACCATGTCCTGGATGTAGGAAGGGCCAGATCCATTCGCAGTATGGTATGCAAGTACCAGTGTCTTGAAGTGGATTCTAGCAGTTACCGGAAGCCAGTGAAGGGAGCGGAGGAGCGGAGTGGTGTGGGAAAATGTTGGAAGGTTGAAGACCAGACGAGCCGCTGCATTCTGGATGAGCTGCAGAGGTCGGATGGCACATGCAGGTAGACCAGCCAGGAGGGAGTTGCAGTAGTCTACGCGTGAGATGACGAGAGCCTGGACCAGAACCTGCGTTGTTTTCTGGGTCAGCTGGGGACGTATCCTCCTGATGTTGTAAAGCGTGTCATTAGAGGCTTCTCAATACTCAAATTTCCCCTCCTCGACTCCTCGATTCCTCGGTCCTCCGGTAGTGACCCGGAAATTAATTTCAGCGCGCCATTTTGAAGGACATCTCATTTCTCTAAATGCACACCGAGGACCGAGGATCGAGCGTCGAGGAGGCTCTCTGGAGGAGCTCTAACCGAGGATACACTGATGGTTCCTCCACGGCTCCTCCACGGATGCATTTCCGGGAACGGTGGAGGCGTGACGCACGGCCGGACTTATCTCAGCCAATGACAGCTCTGCATGCATCCCCTGGATATTATTTTAGAAACTGCTTTCATCGCGTCGCGATGTTTCCAGAGAGAACAGCTGTAAGGTCCGTGCAGAAAGCAGAGCAGTGTGTATAATATATATCACTCAGTATAACAGGCCTACTCTCTTTATTTGCTTTAGTTTAGTAGATATCTACAAACAAAGAGTCGATATTTTTCTAAGACCATTTAGTGCTTCACATAATAAAATACACAACGGCTTATGCTTTAGGAGCTGTAGGTGTGTGTGGTACAGTGTGTAGGTGTGTGTGTGGTACAGTGTGTAGGTGTGTGTGTTGTACAGTGCGTAACTGCGGCAGACAGACGGGTCTCAGTTGATTTGGTGACCTGTGCTTACTTTTAATAGGCCTACTTGTAAATACAACTTTTGGCCCGTAATTTCAATTCCCCATTTCAGCGACCAGAGAGAGGGGGGGATATATCCAGTCTCTGATTGTGTTACGTTATTATGAGAGTGCTCTCATACTTTAAATTGTATATATTTATATAAATATATTTGTGTGTGTGTGTCCGCATCTGTAGCCTGTTATTGTCTCATCATAAGTAAATATGTGGGGGAACAATGTTCAGCTGATCTAACAGAGATACAGCGCTATGACAAAACACTCGACAGCTGATGCAGCTGTTGCCACGTAATAATGAACGGACGTCTCTTTAATATGACCGCTCAGAGGAGAGGAGTTCTCATTTCTTTAAACGTCTGCTGCTTCCCCTCCTCTCTCCTCGGTTCCCCTCCTCGGTCCTCCGCTCGCATCTCCTGTGGGCGGGTCTAAGTCTCGAGGAGGGGAACCGAGGAGGGGAGTCGAGGAGGGGAAATTTCTGCAGGTCTCCCTTGAAAAAGAGATCATTGATCTCAATGGGATTTTACCTGGATAAATAAAGGTTTTGAATTGAATTGAGTATTGAGAAGCCTCTTTTGTCTTTATTAGGATCCCCATTAGCACTAGCATGAGCATTGGCTATTCTTCCTGGGGTCCTCACACAATCAAAACATACATAAACATACATACAACAAAATCAAAACAAAACAGCTCATAGATTCATGCAATTTACAGTGAAATGAAGTGAAAACTAAAATGGTCATCCAATTATCGCCATCCTAAGGCCAAACAAAAGTAAATACAAATAAGTGTAAATAATAATATATGCATACATAGCCACAGGCACAGTTCAAATGTACTTTGTAATACTCAAATAATTTTTTAGCAACCTTTTGAAATGTACTTGAGAATTTTCCTGAATGATGTGAACCGGTAAAGAGTTCCAGCTGATCATGGCTCTGTACATGACTGTTTTCTGTCCCATATTTGATTTAGATTTGGGTAATACAAACCTTCCTTCTATTGTATGTCGTGTTTGATAGTTATGTTGTGCATATTGCGCTATAAACCTTTGTGATAATATATCTGGTGAGTGAGTCACTGTAATATTTCTGACAAAATGTAATAAAATATAAGTTGACCTCTGTCTGACAGTTAACCATTTCAGTGTCTCCAGCATTTCAGTGACTCTGGTTCTGTAGGAGCACTGCAGTGCACATTACATTACATTACATTGCATTTAGCTGACGCTTTTATCCAAAGCGACTTACAATAAGTACATTCGACCAGGAAGACACAACCTTGAAGAAAACAGAATCATATAAGTACATCAGGTTTCATAGAGCCAAAACATTTCAAGTGCTACTCAACTGGCTTTAGATAAGCCAGTCCTTTATTAGTATATAAGTGCTTTGTTAATAGTTCTATCGCTCGAAGTGGAGTCGAAAGAGATGAGTTTTCAGTCTGCGCCGGAAGATGTGCAAGCCATCTGTTGTCCTGATGTCAATGGGGAGCTCATTCCACCATCTTGGAGCCAGGATAGCAAACCCACGTGTTTTTGCCGATGGGAACTTGGGTCCCCCTCGCAGCGAGGGCGCAGCGAGTCGTTTGGCTGATGCAGAGCGTAGTGCACGCGCTGGGGTGTACGGTTTAACCATGTCCTGGATGTACGAAGGGCCAGATCCATTCGCAGCATGGTAAGCAAGTACCAGTGTCTTGAAGTGGATTCTAGCAGTTACCGGAAGCCAGTGAAGGGAGCGGAGGAGCGGAGTGGTGTGGGAAAATTTAGGAAGGTTGAAGACCAGACGAGCCGCTGCATTCTGGATGAGCTGCAGAGGTCGGATGGCACATGCAGGTAGACCAGCCAGGAGGGAGTTGCAGTAGTCTAGGCGTGAGATGACGAGAGCCTGGACCAGAACCTGCGTCGCTTTCTGTGTCAGCTGGGGACGTATCTTCCTGCACATCGTGTTGTCTTATTTTGTGCTAATTGTAATTTGTTTAAATCTTTTTCAGCAGCACTAGACCATATAACCAAACAATAATCAAGCTGCGACAGAACCAAAGCATCCAAAACTTGTCTACTGACATCCATAGGCAAATATTTTACAATTATTTTTACAAGTGACACACCCCTTCCCATTTTACATACAACATTATCAATTTGTTTAGACCAAGATAATTTATGATCCAGGGTTATACCTAGCAATGTTGTCTCCTTGACCTGTTCAATTTCAATATGGTTTAAATGTAGTTGCAATTTTGGTTCACCTTTTAACATATGATTTGATCCTATTAATAACGATTTAGTTTTTCCCGCATTAAGTACTAACCTATTATTTATGACCCACTCTGATATCAGTAGTAGATCTTTATTCATAACATGTGTCAACTATCTTGTAGTTGATGCTGCATAATATATTGTTGAGTCATCTGCATACATTACAATTTTATATTTTTCTAACACTAATGGTAGGTCATTTGTAAAAATAGAAAATAAAAGTGGTCCCAAACAACTACCCTGAGGTACTCCACAAGTGACTGTTTTCATCTTTGAGAGACTTCCATTAAAAAAACCAGTTTGACTTCGATTTGTCAGGTAACTTTCTAACCACTTCAGCGTTTCAAAATGAAAACCATATTGTTCCAGCTTGTGTAACAACAAAGAATGGTCAATGACATCAAAAGCAGAACTAAAATCGAGTAGTACTGCACCCACTAACTTCCTATTATCTAGTCCTATATCAGGAAATATCTTCACTCGCATGTCACGGAAAATAATCTCTCCCTTGCTTCTTGCCAGCTTCAAGATAGCTTCCTTAGCTTGATATCTCTGCATAGTGACAATCATAGGTCTGGGTCTCAAATCAGTCCCCTGCCCAATCCTGTATGCAATCTCGACTGCCGGTTCACATGAGAGCTCACTTTCGAACACCTCCTTTAAAAAGTTTGTCACAAAGGCAATGGGATCGCTCTTCTCAATGTCCGTTTTCAGTCCAATCACACGTAGATTAAACTTTCTGCTTTGAATCTCCATCCTCTCTATTTTGTCTTTGAACTCTTTGTTTTCCTTCATTAGATTGCCATTTGCGATTTTGAGTATAGCAACCCTACAATCCATGTCGGTTATCCCCTCTTCCATATCACCGAGCTTCTGACAACATGTGTCAAGTTCTCCCTTTAAAGCATCAAGCTGCGGCTGGAATTTCTCGAAAGCAGCCCCTATCTCCTCTCTTATTATGGAGCGTATTAGTACCGACAGCTCCGAGTGGTTCACCTGCGAGGCCCCGCTCTCCATGGCGTTCTCCTCTGCTGCTTGTGTGTCACTCACTCCCGAAAGACCGCTGCTCTCATTCAATGGCACTTTAGCCTTTTTGTTTGGTTTCTTCGGTGGCATTACATTCCCCACATCGTATTTCGCTATAAACTTTGAGTGATCAACTTGCTCATCTGATCATAACCTGATTTCTCAAAAAGTTTGCTACGGGAGCTACACGCTCTCAGACTTCACACACAACTTCCACGCACGCGCATGAGCTGACCCAAGTTCCCATCAGCAAAAACACGTGGGTTTGCTATCCTGGCTCCAAAATGGTGGAATGAGCTCCCCATTGACATCAGGACAGCAGATAGCTTACACACCTTCCGGCGCAGACTGAAAACTCATCTCTTTCGACTCCACTTCGAGCGATAGAACTATTAACAAAGCACTTACTAATAAAGGGCTGGCTTATCTAAAGCCAGTTGAGTAGCACTTGAAATGTTTTTGCTCTATGAAGCCTGATGTACTTATATGATTCTGTTTTCTTCAAGTTTGTATTTTGTTGGTCGAACGCACTTATTGTAAGTCGCTTTGGATAAAAGCGTCAGCTAAATGCAATGTAATGAGCTGTATCTGCAGCAACAGGTTGTAGCAGCGATGTTTGCAGTGAAGGACAGTTTGTTATCTAGGATCACACCCAGATTCCCTGCAGTCTGAGTCAGGGAAACAACAGAGGTGCCGATGTTGATTGTCAGGTCAAGAGTGGGACAATCTTTTCCCGGAAGGAAAAGCAGTTCAGTCTTGTCAAGGTTGAGCTCGAGGTGATGGGCAGACATCCACTGAGAGATGTCAGCTAGACAAGCAGAGATGCGTGCGACGACCTGGGTCTCTGAGCGGGGAAAGGACAGAATTAATTGGGTGTCGTCAGCGTAGCAGTGGTATGAAAAACCATGCGGGCTAATGACTGATTCGAGCGAGTTTGTGTACAGGGAGAAGAGGAGGGGACCAAGAACAGAGCCCTGAGGGACCCCTGTAGTTAATTGACAAGGGTCGGACTCGGACCCTCTCCAAGTTACCCTGTAGGTGCGGTCTTTGAGGTATGAGGAGGGAAAGTGCAGAGCCTGAAACTCCAAGTTTTTGGAGAGTGCGAAGGAGGATCTGATGGTTCACCGTGTCGAATGCAGCAGACAGGTCCAACAGGATGATGACAGAGGAGAGGGATGATGCTTTGGCAGTGTGCAGTTCCTCAGAGACAGCAATGAGAGCAGTTTCTGTGGAGTGACCTGCCTTGAAACCAGACCGGTGCGGATCCAGAAGGTTGTTCTGATGGAGATAACAGGAGAGTTGTTTAAAGACAGCGTGTTCAAGTGTTTTAGACAGGAACGGGAGTAGAGAGACAGGCCTGTAGTTTATAACATCAGACGGGTTGAGAGTGGGTTTCTTTAGGAGAGGGTTTACTCTTGCCTCCTTAAGACTATTTGGAAAGTGACCAGAAGTTAGAGAAGTGTTGATGAAGTGGGTGAGAAACGGTAGAATATCAGGAGCGATAGTCTGAAGGAGGTTTGAGGGGATAGGGTCCAGAGGACAGGTGGTAGGGCGGGCAGAACTAATGAGGGTAAGAACCTCACTTGGAGAGAGAGGGGAAAAGGAGGTTAGTGTGTGGGTGAAAGGAGGATCTGGTGACCCAGCAGTGAGTAAAGGTGAGTCAGAAAAAGAAGAGCGAATATCATCAACCTTTTTTTCAAAGTGGTTAACAAAGTCGCTTGACAGAAGGGAGGAGGGGGAAGGGGTTTTGGGGGGGGTCCAAGAGGGTGGAAAAGATTAAAAATAGTTTTTTGGGATTGGAATAGGAAGATTGGATCTTATCTTGAAAGAAAGTGCTTTTTGCCTGAGAGATCGAAGCAGAGAAAGAGGAGAGGAGAGCCTGATAGGTTAGGCCCTAATCCAAAACCTACGCGCTCTCGCTAAACGGTAATACGACCCGGGTTATCAAGTGGATCGCTCAAGCCAGCCGTGTCCTATCTAGTTAGGTGCGCGTTCACATGAAAGGGGTGGTATTTGGAGCATTCGACCAATCACAAACATGGAGAAGCGTACTGACAGCGCAGCGTCATACTTCCTGAATGAAAAGTCAACTATAATATTAGACATATGAAGAAGTTAAACTTTAAACATCCATGACTTAAACACTTTATCCAGGATAAAAGCCACATAGCTGCACCTGCAAGGTGAATACAGCTGCTATCAGAAAAGGTGTTTGAATGCGTACATTAACAGGTTTATGATATTACTGCCCCGTCTAAGACACGATCTGACTTTAATTACATTTGACTCGAGTGTTTCGTCAACTTAATGTGTTGCTTAAAATAATACTTCTGCATACAGTATGTGACACTGTGAGTGTTGCACGGCCAGATACGGCTCAGCTGACTCAGATAAGGAAATATATGATACATTATGATGTGATGTGATATGAATGATAATGGGACACATCAACATCTGCACTCACAGTGCCGCGGACTGTAGACAATGTAATGTTACTTTGATCCGGTTACTTATGTTGTGGCAAATATTTAATTAAGCTTTCTTAACATAATAGTATAGTTATAATAGTCAGACTGCTCTGAAGATGGGAGGTGATGTTCTATTCATTTTCACGTTCACACAGTCGGTGATTTTGGCCGGCCGTCTTTCCTGCAACGGCAGTTTAAACTGTATTTCCTCCGCACACTGAGCTCTGATTGGTCAGCAGGCGTGGTGCTTTCGCTGAGTTGATCTCTTATCCTGGAACCTATCCTGCTTTGGAGCACAGACTAGGTTCCAGGATAAGTCACCATGGAGATCTAGCCCGCTAAAAAGTGAACCAGCTTCGTAGTACGGGAAATCCCAGAAGTTATCTTGCTAAACGAAAATCCTGCTTCGTAGTATACCCCCCAGGTTAGCCGCTCAGCATAAGTTACCATGGAGATCTAGCCTGCTAAAAGGAGAACCAGCATCGTAGGACCGGAAACCCTGAGTTTTCCCTGAAGTTAGCCGGCTAAGCGAAAATCCTGCTTCGTAGTACAGGCCTCTGATATTAATCCTACACTGAACAAATATGATATTGAAGCCAATTAACATTGCAGCCAATAAAAAAACTGCATAGTTGTCATGACAATATTCATATCAAATAGAAAAGGTAATTTAAATGTACAAAGAGGTGTGTATCCTTCTCGTCTAGTTATGTTGTACAATGCTGCATTAATTTGGGGTCAATAGGTCACATATGGAAGCTATTGCAACAAAAAAAAAATGTTTTATTTGTTAGTTTTATATTAATCTAAAAAAAAAATTGACTAAAATCCACAAGAAAAGAGGTTCCGACAGTTAGTGAAGCAGAACTAGAAAACACAAGTGAATATCAATCCAATATCCAACCTAAATATACAATTATTTTGAAGCAAAGCGGAATTGAATTTTTTTTACTCTGTCAGGCTTGAAAATAACAGATAACTCTATCTCCTGTGAACTTTGGACTAAAAGGGGTCCCTGTACCCTTACCCAGTGGCGGTTCTAGAACATTTTACATGGGGGGGCAAAGGGGGGGCAAGAGGTCATGCCAGGGTGGCATGGGAGGGCGGACAGTACGTGGTATTTTATACTGTATATAACCTATTTATTGTAAATTCATGCCCTAACAAAAGTCTTCTTAATGCACAAGAGAAACAAGGTGTTCAGACAAACAATCGGGTGCCCTTTGAGTCCCCCAAGCTTACCTCAACCATTTTAAATGAAAGGAAACTACAAAATGTATTTTAAAGCAATGAATTAATGGAACAGGTTTTTTTGCATTACAATGTCAAACTAAATATATATTTAGTTTAAAAAAAATTGGTTTTCTTAGTATTAGACAGACATATTTGCATGTCCTCACTAAGCATTATTACATATTAATTTAATATCAAACAAATCAAAATGGCCAATTATCCCAAAATGTTGCTAATATAATCATATGCTTGTCAACTTTAACTGATCAAAAATAAATTCTGAAAAAATACTTGAATTATCTATGAAATTGCAATATTGTCCCTCAGTTTGTTTCAACCCCGTCACGCCATACCATTTACCCTCCTATTAAAATAATGGATCAGTCCATGTGTGATCTGCATTGAGGGAATTACATCACAAAAGTGTCCGTTTCTTCTCTTACCTATATTTCAGTTTTTGTATTTTCAGATTAAGATTGACAAGCTCAACATTTCAACTTATAATTAAGTACACAAATGACATCACCCATCTCTTCAGAGAGCTACAGGTAGGTAACCTGTGCAGCAACACATTTCAATCAATATTTGTCAATACTAAGAGCTGCTAGATTGTGCTGCTGTGATGGAATATGTAAGGAGAATAAGAACATACCATGTGGTCCAGCTGGAGTTTCATCTGCCTCCTGATCCCTGCCTCTGTCCCTCTTTCTGACACTTGATCTTTATTCCTCACATACATTTCTTCTTCTTCACTAATGTCTTCATCTCCTCCTCTTCCTCCTGGTCTCTTCATCTCCTCCTCTTCCTCCTGCTCTGACCCTCCTGGTCTCTTCAGTGAACTCTCTTTTCCTTTTCCTCTTTCTGTTCGTCCTGATCACTTCTCATATGTCTTTGTGTTGTTGTTGTTGAATCACTCCTATACTCTGGCCTGCAAGAGTCTACTTGTGAAAAGCACTGGTACAAATGCTTGTATAACTTTACACGTTAGGGCCATGTAGCCTAGCTAATATGTAGCATATCATATAACATCAGAAAGTATTGATCAAGCGCACACAGGCAGCTGTGTTTGGATCCAGTTTTTACAGTAAAGGATGTATCCTGTTTCATTGATCTGGCCTCATGGCTGTGATGTGTAGTTTACGTGGATGTAATAGTAGGCTACCGCGTAGTTTAGCAAAGTGATCGATCTTCCAGCTAACGCTGTCTGCGTAGTATTTTGTAACGTAACGCCCCAAACAGCGCCCGTCTGTTAAACGCTATCGATTCAAACGGCAGCGTTTTATTAATATTTAGTTTCAAGCTCTCGTCCTTAGTAAAAACACAACTAGTGGAAAGGGAAATGCTCCCAGGGGAAGCTGATCCATAGGTGCTGGGACAGCTCGCTCCCTCTCTGCAGCGGTGTGAGCCGCGGTCTGTGTGAACGCCGCTCCGCAGTTTAATGCAGGGCCGTAGCTGCGTTTTTAACGGGCCTAAAATTATATTTAAAATGATTCACTTTTAACTAATGTAATGCTTGTTTTGTTGCTTGAGAAGCTTGTGGAAATAGTGTAGGTTTGTTTTAGGGAAACAAAAGTTAGGGGGGCAGCTGGGGGGGGCAAGGCTCAACAGTGGGGGGGCAAGGCTCAACAGTGGGGGGGGGCAGTAGATCCGCCCCTGCCCTTACCTAGTCTATAGTGGATGAGTCCTCTGTTGTAGAAAGGTGTCTCATAGCTGCTGTCACTCTGTATCGCTAAAGAGAAGTCCTCCACCGCTTCCTCTCTCCCTCTACCTTTGCCTCGTCGGTGCTCTCAGCCCTCCCTTCCTCTGATTCGTTCCAACTACTGCCTCCAAACTCTGCTGCAGAAACTCTCCTCTCTACTCTCTCATCCACTCTGGACTCGCTCTGTCCTCTGACATCTCGGCAGGCTCGTCAGTCCCCTCCGGCTCCCTGGCTAAATGATGCACTGCGTGCTAATAGAACCGTCCTTAGGGCAGCAGAGCGGAAATGGTGGAAATCCAAACACCGTGACGACCTCCTAACCTATCAAGCTCTCCTCTCCTCTTTCTCTGCTTCGATCTCTCAGGCAAAAAGCACTTTCTTTCAAGATAAGATCCAATCTTCCTATTCCAATCCTAAAAAACTATTTTCCATCTTCTCCACCCTCTTGGACCCTCCAAAAGCTCCTCCCCCCTCCTCACTTCTGTCAAGCGACTTTGTTACCCACTTTGAAAAAAAGGTTAATGATATTCGCTCTTCTTTTTCTGACTCACCTTTACTCACCGCTGGGTCACCAGACCTTCCTTCCACCAACACACTAACCTCCTTTTCCCCTCTCTCTCCAAGTGAGGTTCTTACCCTCATTACCTCTGCCCGCCCTACCACCTGTCCTCTGGACCCTATCCCTTCAAACCTCCTTCAGACTATCGCTCCTGATATTCTACCGTTTCTCACCCACTTCCTCAACACTTCTCTAACTTCTGGTCACTTTCCAAACAGTCTCAAGGAGGCAAGAGTAAACCCTCTCCTAAAGAAACCCACTCTCAACCCGTCTGATGTTATAAACTACAGGCCTGTCTCTCTCCTCCCGTTCCTGTCTAAATCACTTGAACGCGCTGTCTTTAAACAACTCTCCTGTTATCTCAATCAGAACAACCTTCTGGATCCGCACCAGTCTGGTTTCAAGGCAGGTCACTCCACAGAAACTGCTCTCATTGCTGTCACGGAGGAACTGCACACTGCCAAAACTGCATCCCTCACCTCTGTCATCATCCTGTTGGACCTGTCTGCTGCATTCGACACGGTGAATCATCAGATCCTCCTTCGCACTCTCCAAAAACTTGGAGTTTCTGGCTCTGCACTTTCCCTCCTCACCTCATACCTGAAAGACCGTACCTACAGGGTGACTTGGAGAGGGTCTGAGTCCGACCCTTGTCAATTAACTACGGGGGTCCCTCAGGGCTCTGTTCTTGGTCCCCTCCTCTTCTCCTTGTACACAAACTCGCTCGGATCAGTCATTAGCCCGCATGGTTTTTCTTACCACTGCTACGCTGACGACACCCAATTAATTCTGTCCTTTCCCCGCTCAGAGACCCAGGTCGTCGCACGCATCTCTGCTTGTCTAGCTGACATCTCTCAGTGGATGTCTGCTCACCACCTCAAGCTCAACCTTGACAAGACTGAGCTGCTCTTCCTCCCGGGAAAAGATTGTCCAACTCTTGACCTGACAATCAACATCGGCACCTCAGTTGTTTCCCCGACTCAGACTGCAAGGAATCTGGGTGTGACCCTAGATAACAACCTGTCCTTCACTGCAAACATCGCTGCTACAACCCGCTGCTGCAGATACACGCTTTACAACATCAGGAAGATACGTCCCCAGCTGACTCAGAAAGCGACTCAGGTTCTGGTCCAGGCTCTCGTCATCTCACGCCTAGACTACTGCAACTCCCTCCTGGCTGGTCTACCTGCATGTGCCATCCGACCTCTGCAGCTCATCCAGAATGCAGCGGCTCGTCTGGTTTTCAACCTTCCTAAATTCTCCCACACCACTCCGCTCCTCCGCTCCCTTCACTGGCTTCCGGTAACTGCTAGAATCCACTTCAAGACACTGGTACTTGCTTACCGTGCTGCGAATGGATCTGGCCCTTCCTACATCCAGGACATGGTTAAACCGTACACCCCAGCGCGTGCACTACGCTCTGCATCAGCCAAACGACTCGTTGCGCCCTCGCTGCGAGGGGGACCCAAGTTCCCATCGGCGGAAAACACGTGGGTTTGCTATCCTGGCTCCAAGATGGTGGAATGAGCTCCCCATTGACATCAGGACGGCAGATAGCTTGCACATCTTCCGGCGCAAACTGAAAACTCATCTCTTTCGACTCCACTTCGAGCGTTAGAACGATTAACGAAGCACTTTTATACCAATAAAGGACTGGATTACCTAAAGCCAGTTGAGTAGCACTTGAAATGTTTGGCTCTATGAAACCTGATATACTTATATGATTCTGTTTTCTTCAAGGTTGTGTCTTCCTGGTCGAATGTACTTATTGTAAGTCGCTTTGGACAAAAGCGTCAGCTAAATGCAATGTAATGTAATGTAATACCTAAATCCACCCGGAGGTACTTTATCTGTCCGCGGTTGTTGTAAGCAGTGGCCAAATGACTGGCTTTACAATCCCTGTGGAAATATGACAGCGTTGAAAGTCTCTTAAACAATACATGTAATGAAATGACAGAACACGATGGACGTTAGCTTTAACCGGGGACACAGAATACACTGCAACACTAGTACAGACATCGCCAACAATTGAACAAAGAGTACCTGGACTGTAAGTAGGAGATACACTTTGTATACAGTTGTTCTGCACATTTGAAGTTCTAGTTTTTAAACTCAGAGTGAGCATTTTCAAGTATTTGAGGGTTGTCTTGCTCCATTGGCTGTGAATTCTGTTAAGGTTTGTTGTGTTCCCTAAAGGGGGAAGTGACAACACGCCCAATCATGTTGTAGTGCGTCTCAAGTAGGCGGGGCAATAACAACTTCAGAACGTCTTTCATTTAGCGCCTAAATCAACTTATCATTTTTAGTTGTTTATTATATAGGATATCATTGCTTCTCTGCATTGTCTTGAAATTATGAGGGTACTGGTTGACACAGAACCTGCTTTTATTAATACTGTATGTCCCTTAAAATTGACCACAGAAGATGCAACACATTGATAAAAGAGACTATATAAATAAATGTGGCTTTTTTTTAAATTTGTTTATTTTTTTTAAATACACGAGTCGTTACTGTCATCCATCAATATAAAAGGCAGTACAGTACATTAATTGATAAAACTGTTACCCTTGTCCCAAAGAAAACAATGAACAAAATTACATAAGGTGCAAATGACAAAATGTAAACACTTGTAGAAAATATTCAAAGGTTAGCCAGAATAATTGCCCCAGAGGAGATCTGCCTTTGGCGTGTTGAGTCGGTGCTTCTTCGCTCTGGAAAACAAGTAAAGATTACCAACTGCACATCCAGATCGACTACATTTGTTCAGACTCGGTCACTTACCCTTTTTTACACCTGCAGGTCTTGAGTAGCTCTGACCTGGAGGATGCACACACTGGCCTCTGCAGGAACCATCTGCCTGGCTGCTTTTGTCACAAATCACTGCATCACAGTGGACATAGATCTGTGGACGGACAGGATGATTTATTACACATGGCTACATGCAGCAGTGGCTAAAAGACTCCAGATTTGGATTTACAAGTCTTACCTGGTCTTTCAGAACCTTGTCATCTTTAGTGAAAGTGAACATCTTTACAGAGAAGCGCTTGATGTGGGACGGGACTAAAACTCTGGAGTCACTCACAACGGGATGGAAAATTGTTGCATAGGTGTCATTGCGATTCTCACAGCTGGTGAAGGAATTTGAAAGTTAATAAAGCAGCAGTTAAACAAATGAAATGAGTAGTTAGTAGTTAGTTTTGCACAACATTACCTGTCCACAATGATGTCCCAGCTTGGCAGAGATGTCCTATCTTCATAAAGGGTAGCCCAACAGTTCTCAGCAATGAGTTCCAAGTGCGGGTCGGTAGAATGCATCAGCTCCACCTCAAAATACAGAGGCTGCTGCAGATATTTCACCACTGGATAATCCTCTGCTTGGTAGAAGCGCTCGTAGGATGGATCTGCAGGAGAAGAGTCCCGTTAGAGAAAGGAGGCCTGGACATTTACAGTTTCATTTCAAACCTTTATTTAATCAGATCGGTCCCTTGAGATCATAGATCTCTTTTTCAAGGGAGACCTGCAAACAGTGTTTTGTATGCATGAACAAGATGTTGTAAAATTCCACCATGCCTTGGGAAAGCCTCATCTGCACCATCAGCTGGCCGGTGCCGATCTCTGCAGCGGGCTCATAGGTTCTTGGTTTAGCGCTGAAGGCAACATTCTGAGTCTCATTGACCACATAAAAGCAGGAAATAGTTTGCCTATTAGGGGAAAAAATAAAATATATAAATGCATACATTGAAGGTGTTCAGCTCCAATTATACAGAATCAAATATTTTACCTGTAATCAGGATCAACTGGTGATGTGTTGGCTGCTCCTTTGGCGTTGTTGTAAGACAGGCGGATCTCATTTTCATACATCATGTAGTTGTCAAAGAACTATTTAACAACAAAAACGCATTCACATTTGACAAAAAACCCTTTTGATATTTAAATGTGATTCACACTCACCGTTCTGGTGGTTCCACAGGTATCCACACTGAAGGAGAAATATGCAACGCGATCGTCGCTGAACTGTGGTGTGCAGGACTGGTCCTTTAGCGTCAGCTGACTTGGCTTCAGATTACGAGTCGATTCAACCTTCACAGCCACAGCGGTCATTGTGCCATTGGGGTGGCACTCTGGAGGAAAAAGCAGGCAATGTGTAAAGCAACACAAATCCATCAATTAAAGCAGCAAATATACTTACATGTTCCATCTTACCTGTTGCTTTTAAGGGGAAGTAGCAAGCCAGATAGAGATCAGCAAGCACCCAGTCGTTTGCACGATCCAACAGAAGCAGGTCAATTCTGGATTTGACTGATTCTGCAGTGAGCAGCTGTGGAAAAGAAAGTAAAGTTAGCCAATGTAGAAGATCTATGGTGGGATTTTGTAGTTTTGACATACCTCGAAAACAGCGTCCTTGGCAGTGTATGGCAGAATGAGGCTGAGGTGTGTGCCGTTCTCATAGAAATTGTAGTCTTCAGCCATCTCAGTCGTCAGCTCTCGAGGTCCAACGATAGCCTTGAAATTAGAGCCGTGACTCCCGAACTTCACGCTGATGTAAAACTGGTTCTGGTCACAGGTGCCAGCCATGATGGGTAACACTAGAGCAGCAAAACATGCATTATCCATTTGATTGTGTAGCTTTTACTCTTATATATGTTTTATTTAATTTTAGAAAACACAATTTGCATGAAGATATTGTCAAAAGCAAATTCAATATGATCTCACCAATATCCTGCAGAGAGGCCTGCAGGTCGACCGGGAGAGCAAAAGGAGTTTCTTCAGGCAGGACGATCAACCCAAAGATCAGAGGGAGGAAGTAGGATGTAACCAAGCGCTCAGGATTCTGCAACAAATGAAATAAAAGCTCAGCAACACTGAAAATATGCTGGTACAAAGTGATATTTTGAATCTATAATGTCATACATGTTTTAAGACAACATCGGCATCAAAGGGCACTTGAAGAGAGAAGCTCTTGGAGCCATTAGCCAAGCTGTGTTCCTGGACTGTGAAGCCTTTGGCATTGCTCTCCTCAACAGTAAGGACCCCGGTGGAGAAGGTGATGTTCCTCAGCTCAACGTCATGGAGGAAGGTTCCCAAGAGAACGCTGAACACCCGAGTCTCTGGGACAGTGTCTGAGGAACAGAAAGTGGCAGGTTTACAACTTCTAAACCAGCCTCAACATTGATAGAGAAAAATTGAGTAGTTGGATTGAGTGCTATTTAAAAAAACAAAAAAGTACCCTTTGTAAGCAAAAGTAGATTTTGTACTTGGCTTCAAATCCCATCCAAACACAACATTTTGCAAAAACTGAAGACTTTATTTAATGGGTTTAGCAGTCTTTAGGATATATCCAAGCAAGCCCGAGTTCAAATGTCATTTTTTTCATACCTACTAGAAAATGTGACTTACCATCCTGGATTTGGGGAGATTGAGGCATCAGAGGGGTCATGATGGGGAACAAAACCTTGTATCTGGTATCATCTTGGGTGTCATCTTCTCTCCACAGTACCTCAAGCATGGGCTCCACAAAGTAGCTGATGTGGTACTGGTAATCTGGGGCATGGCTCTGCAATAATTCATGACATTTCAATAAAACATGCAAATGCACTAGTGACTCTTGCATTTCTAATCTAGAGATTTCCCCAACCTTGTAGTAACCATCAGGCGAGCCCACTGGGATCTCGACGACGATGTGGAAGTCTGTGGTGCTCAGTGTGTACCCCCGTGCGGCCATCTGAGATCTATCAAGCCTCTGCCCGTTGATTCCCATGTGCATTTCTGAGACTGTAATTCTGCCGTCCAACAGAGGAGTCACACGGCGAGGTACGTGCCAAGAGATCACATCCTCGGTGAAGAGGACGCCACCTGTTAATGACAAAATGGAGCTGTTGAGGTTAACTGTGCAACAATTAAGCTTACTGTGAAGGAAATATGTTGCTCAGGACTCACCTTTGGGACAAGCAGCTGCCAAGTTCACTACATTCAGACCCTGTGGTGCCATGTAGTAGGCGCTCACCCTGAAAACTTCCATGGGGACTCCAGCCACCTAAAGAGAGGAGAGGTTTAATATAATTGACAAGGAGGGAAAGGAAAGAAACACTGTATGGTGTATGCACTGTGTGTTGCTTACATCCTCTGAATAAGTCTCTGCTGTATTGTACGGGCTTCGCATAACCAGACGACTAGAGGTAGTTTTGGCAGCGTAGCCGGCTTGTTCAGCCTCTTGCAACACCATGGCCACTGGTTCTGGGGTGTAAAACGTCATCTTCCAGATACCTTGTGATGCACCAGAGGCCTACAGGAAAGAACAAATAATAATTAAATCCTCATTGGTGTAGGGAGGAATTAAACTGTAGTATCTGAACAGTTTAATTCAACATACTTCAAAATTGGCGTTGAGCTTCTCGTCTTTACCATCCCGAGTCTGACCCTTAGCTTCAGCATCAAGGTTAGCCATGTGATGCGAAACCTAAAACAGAAAATGGTGGTTTTAGCATTCGTTTCCATACCAACAAGATGGTGGACTCATCAATGTAAAGATGACCTACTTCCATGTAGTTCCTGTCGCAGAGGATCTCCCTGGAGGCCCAGCGAGTGTAGCTGCAAGTCTGAGACACATCATGACTGACCACGTCTGATGGATTCTCGCCGTACATCTTGAGTCTCAAGCCAACGTTAAATGTAGCATCATCCTATAAATATAAAAAAAACTAAATTAAGTGAAACTCCCTAATATTCTTTGGTTCCAGCTTCTTTGTCATTGAAAATGTAATATCCTTGCCTTTAGGGACACATTTGAAGTCTAAATGGATATTTGTGTATGTAACAAACAAGTCAAGAAAGTACCTAGTAGATTAATTGAGGAATACAGTTTTGAGTGGAGCAGTGCTAATATTTTAGGGATGTACCAAACAAAAAGGGAAATGTACTTTGGGTCTTTTAACGGTAAGGGGTTACAAATAAATTCAGGGAAACACAAAAATGGGAGCAACCATGTGTTTGTTGAGCCATTAATTCAGTCACTTGACAGAATTAGCACAGCTAAACTTGGTAGAAAATTACATTGAATGCTGTTAAACCACTTTAGCTCAAAACAAACCTTGTTGTCCACAAAGCAGCCCATCAGGGAGGTGTAGATTCTAGTGTTACCCCACGGGTCAGACTCCATGCTGTATCCACACTGAGCAGCCATGCTAGGTGTTAACAAAATGTGCTTGGTGCCATCTGAGGGGAGAAAATAAGCTTTGTCAGGGACCCCTTTCCTCAGTGATGAACCAATCAGCTGCATTATTAGCAGTTAATACTTACTGATAGCCTCCACCTCAAGCTGGTTTCCCACTGCTAAAGCCTTGTCCAACGACAGTCTCATTACATTTGCGGCACAGTCAGACCTTAACCCACTGCCTGTTAAAAGAAAAGGCTTGTGAGGAGAATGTAAACCGACTTAATATGCTGTGTAAAATGACTTAATGAGAATTGAAGCTTACTTGACTGCGAATTTAGCTTCACATTAGGCCTGGCTTGACACAAGATGATAGCTGCAGCCATCCATAACAAACTTGAACACATAAAATACATCATTTAGAGACAATTAAGTACACACATAGAAAGAAATCTACAAGAAATGTAACTTACATGTTCCCAAGCCTCAGCATGTTGCAGCTTGTAAGCAGTAAAACCAAAAATAATACAGTCAGTATCAGAGCTTGGCAATGTCCAGCACACCTTCCAACAAAAACACAAGTCTAAAAGGAAGGGGACTGGATGATTAACTGAGACATCAGCAGCTGCTTTATATTCCACTTTACGACAAAGCACAGGTGAGGCTTGTTAAGGAATCTCCACACACACACACACACACACACACACACACACACACACACACACACACACACACACACACACACACACACACACACACACACACACACACACACACACACACACACACACACACACACACACAGGGTGAGCTGATGTATGCCTAGTTTATTAAGAACATATTGTAAAAACATATGTATGGAAAGGAAAAACACACATTTTTCAGTAGTGTAAAAAAAGTATTTATTGTTCAGCAAAAGTAGATTTGTATTTGATATTATACATATATTACTTTTTTATATTTGAAGAAGCAACAAAATAATCCACAGTTAATAATAAATTAAACTTTTCCTTAAAATCACATGTGCTTTTGATTTTTCCTTTGAGCCTCCTTATAATGACTGTAATCTAACACTTGATTATTGTTTGTATATATTCTCAAACCACTAAGGATGCACTAACATTTATTACAGACAGTAAAACCCGAGCTTATCGTTTCACCCGGGTTGATTTTTCTGCTCTGTCCAATTATGCAATGATATACAGTGGGGCAAAAAAGTATTTAGTCAGCCACCAATTGTGCAAGTTCTCCCACTTAAAAAGATGAGAGGCCTGTAATTTTCATCCTAGGTATACCTCAACTATGAGAGACAAAATGAGAAAAAAAAAAATCCAGAAAATCACATTCTCTGATTTTGAAAGAATTTATTTGCAAATTATGGTGGAAAATAAGGTTCATTTGGTCAATAACAAAAGTTCATCTCAATACTTTGTTATATACCCTTTGTTGGCAATGCCAGAGGTCAAACGTTTTCTGTACGTCTTCACAAGGTTTTCACACACTGTTGCTGGTATTTTGGCCCATTCCTCCATGCAGATTTCCTCTAGAGCAGTGATGTTTTGGGCTGTCGCTGGGCAACACGGACTTTCAACTCCCTCCAAAGATTTTCTATGGGGTTGAGATCTGGAGACTGGCTAGGCCACACCAGGACCTTGAAATGCTTCTTACGAAGCCACTCCTTCGTTGCCCGGGCGGTGTGTTTGGGATCATTGTCATGCTGAAAGACCCAGCCACATTTCATCTTCAATGCCCTTGCTGATGGAATGAGGTTGTCACTCAAAATCTCACGATACATGGCCCCATTCATTCTTTCCTTTACACGGATCAGTCGTCCTGGTCCCTTTGCAGAAAAACAGCCCCAAAGCATGATGTTTCCACCCCCATGTTTCACAGTAGGTATGGTGTTCTTTGGATGCAACTCAGCATTCTTTCTCCTCCAAACACGTCTAGTTGAGTTTTTACCAAAAAGTTCTATTTTGGTTTCATCTGACCATATGAAATTCTCCCAATCCTCTTCTGGATCATCTAAATGCTCTCTAGCAAACTTCAGACGGGCCTGGACATGTACTGGCTTAAGCAGGGGGACACGTCTGGCACTGCAGGATTTGAGTCCCTGGCGGCGTAGTGTGTTACTGATGGTAGCCTTTGTTACTCCGCCTAAAGAAAACCCATTACTTATAGTGAAGACCAACCTTGAATGATGGGTTAGTAGCCTAAAAGCTTTAGGAATCCAAAGTATAACATATAATAAGTACCCTGTATCAAGATTGAGGCAAAACAAGTGACATTTGACCTTTTTAGAGAGGTTTATGAAAATAAAGTCCAGGCGGAATAAGCTTTGGGCACATTTGGTTCCATCAGTGCCATTTGACCTTTTTCAGGTACCAGACTATAAAAATCATTGTATTACATTGAATCATCACTATAGGTATTCATTCCACCCAAAAAAATAAATAATTTAAATAAAAAAAAAAATAAAATATATATATATATATATTTTTTTTTATATTTGTGTGTGTGTGAGTGTGTGTAGGTGTGTGTAAGTGTAGGTGTGTGTGTGTATGTGTAGGTGTGTATGTGTAAGTGTAGCTGTGTGGGTATGTGTAGGTGTGTATGTGTAAGTATAGCTGTGTGTGTATGTAACTGTACCAACGCACTATACAATAAAACTACACTGTAGGTCATTGTGTGTAGGTGTACTTGCACAATAAATAAAAAACAGAAATATAGGTAACATTTGACTCCAACTGGGGCAGATTTATTTCAAACATTTTACCAACACACTATAGGCATGTAAAAACAAACATTTTAACAACGTACTATACAATAAAACCACACTGTAGGTTTGTAAAAACAACAAATATTTTACCAAACCACACAATAAAATAAAATAACACTAGGTATATAAAAACAAGTATTTGTTTTTTAAATAAAACGTTATACCTACCTGAACTTTATACCTACTTGAATGTTCCAGTATTTAGGTCGTGCCACTCCCTGAAACAGTTCTTTTTGACAGTGAAGCACAGTGGGACCTAGCACTTCCTGCAGTACACAGGTGTCTTCACCCTTTTGAGTCCAGCATCTAGGCACCTGCTGCAGTTCTTCCTGACCTTGGTGGCATCTTCCCCATAATACTCGGGCATGCATGTGAGTGGTGGAGGAGGGGGTGGTGGAGGTGCAGGGACTTCAGCAGGGCCTTCAGTAAACTCCAATAATTCTGCAGCAAGCTGCTCCCTGAAAGTCTTCTGGGTGTGTGGCTTTGTCCTGCTGCTCCTCATCTAACAAATGTGGAAAAACAAAGAGATTAGATTAATTCACTGGCTTATACTTATAGGATAATATTGGACTATAAATGAATAATATTACACCAAATAAATAAGTAAACACATGTATATTCATTCACTGGCCATTCATTTAGAAAATGTAACTCCAAAAAGACAAGTAACACTATTTAGCATTTTGCCTAATCATTCCTGTAGCTTCTTGGCTAAGCTAACACGGTGATGTAGTTCCACCAAACACAAAAGTAATATATAAAAAGGCTAATATTGGACTATAAATGAATAATATTACACCAAATAAATAAGTAAACACATATATATATATTCATTCACTGGCCATTCATTTAGAAAATGTAACTCCAAAAAGACAAGTAACACTATTTAGCATTTTGCCTAATCATTCCTGTAGCTTCTTGGCTCAGCTAGCACTGTGACGCAGTTCCACCAAACACATAAGTAATATATAAAAACAGAGAGATTACATGCCTTTCCCGTGGTGGAAGTTCAACATCCGAGTCACTACTGTCCGGATCCAGGTCTGGCTGGAGGAGATCTTCATCATCCGACGAAGAGTCATCTGGTATGATCATAGCCCCGCTATCGTCAGCTATCATCTCTAGCACCTGCTCGCCTCGGTGGTGAAGCTCTCCCTTCTGGCTGCGTAATGCGTAATGGAGCCGGAGCAGGCGTAGTTTATACTACGCAGGATCATATCTTTAGAACCCATTGGTCGATTTGGGTGATTGACACTGTGAGGAAAACTTCTGTCTTTCAATGTTGAGTAACAATGAAGGAGACTGGATCGTCGTTAGCCAACACACTGATAGTTTATTTTAAGTACAAACAATTAAACAAACAAACGGCCGGAGGATTGATAAAGTTTCCCTCCTGTCGGGGGAAAACCCATATCAACTCTGCCGGACAAAGGAACATACAGCGCCAACCCATTATTTCGGATGGGCGGGACCTCAGGAGCCCGCGCTCATTTCTAATGACTGCCAGATGTGAAAACAAGAGCTCTTTGTCTCCAAACTGCAGAGCAATGGGAACCCTCCCCCATCGGAAAGAAGAGAAGATTCACAGACACAAAGAGAAATAAGGAATCTCACTATCTAAAGTTTTAAGCACAATTAGCTTGGATTAAAATATTCTTTCACAGTCCCTGCTTTTATCAATTTATGATAACAAATTAACATTAGTCTAAGAATATTTCAGTCAATACTTAAATCAATAAGCATCTTCAGAATTGGGTGAACTCACATGCATCAATTATCAAAAGTAAACTAGATTGAAAACATTCCAATCACCATGATTGAATACAGTCAATCATAATAGAAAAATCATCTCTCTTCAGTGTTTGGCATCTTTTGTCAAAAAGCACAATAATAAACACACATGAAATACAAAAATATAATAGCAAAATATATGTTTCAAAAATAAGATCTTTTATCATTTATCACTCAGTTAATCCCATTCATCAAACACAAATTCTAAATCAGCTTACATCTCAAAGATTTACTTCAAGGCAATTACTTATTAAAAACACAATTAGAATGTAGGATTATAAGAAATCCAATTGAGGTAATCATGAGAGATCCAGCTAAGATTCCTAGTTAAGGTATAAATTCACAGTGATGAATCGATCAATCTGTCATCTGTAAAGTTACAGTGTCCTCAATCTTTAACATTAATTAAGTTTACTTCATTACGCTTTATTCAAGAGTAAGGCACGATAACATAATTACATTACTTCAACTATCAATCATTATGTCATTTCAAAATCTGAAGGGAAAACTAAACAATTCTCAAAATGTTTAACAATCTGAAAAGGAAGAATCAGACATTTTATTGTATAACAACCTGAAAAGGAAAAAATCAAAACATCTGTTCTTTATTCAGAGTATCAACTGTAATCAATTTCAATCGCTGAATTGGGAGCCTTGTAATCTGGTTTCCTCGTTGTACATTTTACCTGGTAATGATTAAGGATAGTAACATTGTCTGTTATAATATTAGAAATATCTTATTGTTCAATACCTTATAAATCTGAAAATATCAATTAATTTATTTGTTTAGTGTGAAAGTGTAATCTGATCTGACAAAATATATTTGTCACCACTATTTAACACATATCTGTTCATTGGGAATATAAAAACAATCATTAATTGTACATCTGTAATCATCTGGTCATTCAATTCAAATGTTATCTTTGTACAAGAGCTAGAAGAACATGTCCTCCTGACTCGTTCTCCTCCTCTCTTTCTGACACAGAATGTCTGGTGTGTGAAGACATCCTGATACTGTAGATTGGTGCTGATTGGCTCAAAACTCTTCTTCATCAGAGTGCCATATTTCACCTCCCCAATTGCTCTGCTTTTGTGGCTCAATTCAGTGAGCACTTTATGATCTCCCAGTGAAACAGAGGCTCATCTGCCTGTATTCCTTCTGCTATCTGCTTGAGAGCAGAGCCTATTCCAAATGCCCCCCCCTCGTGATGGGAGAGGTTGTGAAAACATTGTATGAAGCCTCTGAAACCATCGCTCGTCCTGTAGAGTTGTCTGCCTGAGCCCACCGAGCAGAAAGATGAAGAAGCATCCCATCTCCTCAGAAAGTTGAAGATTAGAATCCTCTCATCTCGAACGACCTCGTGCCTCCTTGCCCGTGGATGGGGTGCTCTCTGCAGACGGAGAGTGTGATCCTCTCTCTCTGACCCTTGGCCTTCAGAGCTGTCCTAGTTATTGGGTTAACACTTGATAGGGATGTTTTCCTGAGTGCAGACAACTCAAAGTAATGGATTAGCACATTATCATTCAATTACAAAAATAGGATAGGCCCCTCAGAATTATTTGGGAGCCTTCCTGACACATGTACATGCATAAATGTAAGGTTTGTGTTAGTCATTTAACATGCAAGAATCATATACTCATCAGTCCAAAGCATAGAAATGTTATTTTAAGTTAAATGTGAACTAGTTCCTGTGGATATAACCCTTTCTCAATGATTCTAAATGTTATATTAATTCACCATTTATCGTTTGATAAAAGATTAGTTTATCAGAAGTACCTTTCCTCTTCCATAAAACATAGGTTTGAGAAATGAATGTTCCAATATTAAATCAATTACTCAATATAATTGACTCTCCCCTCCCTTTTCTTACATATGTCACATATGAATAATAATTTAGGAGTCTATTTAAAGGAATGCTCCACTCATTAGATAATTAATCAAAACTTCAGTATTTAGTGAAACATTATGTTTAAACCATACCCTGAAGAAATCAGCGATATTCCCCGGTAAATAATGATTTTATAGCTCTTTTTTATCAAAACCTGTATATTCCGTCAGGCCGCTGCCATTTTGCCCATTTTCAGTAGTCACGTGATGGTCGTGACGTCATCCATGCGTTCACTTTGTAAACACACAAAAACAAGGCGAAGTTTTGAGCAATATGAAGAGATTGGAAGGGGGAATTCAGCCATACAGGTTCGAGCCTACTTAGTAGATACAATGATTTTGATTACTAGATATGTATGCATGTAGTAGCACCCTTGCTAGCGATTCCCTCTCTAGTTTAGCATACTCAGCCTCGTTGTCCCTGGCCCTAGAACCACGATTTTATGGGGCCGGAAAAACTGGGGGAAAATACCCACTAGCCGGTACTACGCTATATGGAAAGGCCACCAAAAACTGGCCTGGCCTGGACGATAAAGGACGTTTAAACGGGGCTACCCGCTGCAATGGAAATGCGCTATAACCAGGGCTGCACATAACTGGTGCGCAGGTGCGCATGCGCACCTCCGCCAAAAAAAGAGCACCGGGTCATTTGAAACAAAGCGCATTTGCGTACCAACATTGAGAGAGGGAGAGAGAGAAGGGAGAAGAGAAAAGAGAAAATAGAGGAGAGAGGAGAGAGGAGAGATGAGAGAGAGAGAAGAGAGAGAGAGAGAAAGATATTTGCGAGTTGCATACATGTACAGTATGAACCATGATATGAACTCAGGGTCGGCCCGTAGCGCTGGCTAGATGTTCGCCTAGGGCGCCAGATCTGTGGAGGCGCTGCGCTGGCAGTTCTGGGAGGGAAAAAAACATTTTGACCGTTGGGGCTCATCCTAATTTTCGGCCTTGATGTAACAATATTCATAATTAAGTAAATGTAACACCCTTTTCACCCCGGTTACACGTTTCATTTGCCCTGTACGATGGGCGCTGTAAGTGATGAAAATGGGGGATGTTGGCTTATCTGGCGCCCGCAGCTCACAGCCAAAATGCGAGTGAGCGAGGGAGGGTGCACCGGTACCAGCGCTGTTGTTATTAGAATCTGGTGCCGTGCTAGCTGCTCTAACGGATATAAGAAGAAGATGTTTCTACAATAATGTGGAGGGAGAGTCCTCTCCATTCAGACTGATAACTACAGCTCAGTGAGGTAAAGTCTAAGTTCAAACGGTTTGGTCGCAATTTATGTAAACACATATTTCCAAGGCACTCCTTTATAATTATTGGGATAAACAGGTTTTAAATCATTCCAATGTATACTATAGGACAGTAACCAAAAATATCCTTTAAAACTGGAGAGATAAAAAAAAATGCATAAATAAATGTTAAGGTAAAATAAGATATGAATGAACAACACAAATCAAATAAGTTACATTCATTTGTTATTGGCTATGTTCACATACTTATTTGATTACATCCACTTGTCTAAGATGACAACAGAGACTTTCGACCCAAAACCAGCTGTTGACTTGTGGATGCAAGCAGCTAATCGCAGACTCAACCAGAGAGAAAGAAGTAGGCCTACATCATCAGCTACCATGTCTGACAGAGAGGAAGACAGAGAGGAGAACAGTCAGGAGGGGAGTGATGACAGCTTGTAGGATTACTGGTCGTGCTAATGTTGTCTTGTGTTCTCCTCTGCATGTGTGTTCTGTGTTCACCTCTGCATGTGTGTTCAGTGCCGTGTGTCTGGCAAATAAAGTCAAGACCCCCTCAAAAGTTACGGTTTATTTCATTTTAAGGATGAGCACCAAGCAACATCTCCAGGTGCTCCTTTGAGAACCAGGGCAAAAAAGTTATGTGCACCCCTGGCTATAACATACCTTATTCTTACTCCGAGCACTACTTCTGGTCCTCCGTCGCTTCACACTTGCAGAGGGCGATTTCTCAACTGGCCGAACTGGTGTCCTGGTCGGTGATGACACCAGAAAGAATGATGGTACTGCATCTCCATTAAGTAATGGTTGTTCAATAAATCCCATGTTATTTTTTGTCATACTCTCAGAGTAGTCGTCCGGAAACTTGAAATGTTCGCTGCATACATGCGCCTGTGGATCTTTCGGTTCGGGCCGGCCACATTTCGCTAGCCACTGCCACCGAACGTACTTCCTACGCTTACCTTTTGGCAACAGATGGAACCGAGCATTCCGTGGATTGTTCCTATCAGAATTGTGGCAATGTTTCGCGATACAATGAGGCATATTGAAGAGAGTAAGTACAGTAAATAACATGAACATCAACGTGTCCTCGAAACCAAACGCATGGTTTACGTCACGTCCGGTAAAATGGCGCCGCCCACAGTGTTGATGTTATTTCGGTAATTAATCAGTTTAAAATCACTGATAAAGACTGGCAGAGACTGGTCTGTTTTATCGGATGATAATTATTTAAAAATGAGTGTCATGAGCATACCATTCCTTTAAGCATGGTATTGTCTATATAAGCTATTAATCGAGAAAACTCAGTATCAGTATGCAACTCGCAAATATCTCTCCTCTCCTTCCTATCCCTCTCTTCCACATCTCTCTATTTTCTCTTTCTCATCCCTCTCTCTTCCTCATCTCCCTCTTTCCTCACTTCCCCATATCTTTCTCTCTTACTTCTGTTAGATATGAAGTCAAACATACAAGTCCATGTAAGCATCTGAGTTACCACTGAAGGCATAGCATGAATGATAGTGGGCGTCTGAGGGTGTCATTACTGAGAAATGTCAAACACATTCAAAATCTTACATTTGAAAACAGGTTTGCATTCCTCCACTTAAGGTGACGTTATCATTGGAAACAATAAAACGAACTATTTTGATGGGGAATCTATAAATTGAATCGTTAGAGCAGAACAGAATGGTTGTATTGTAGCCTGAGTTCCGTGCAGCCTCTAGTTTCACCAGGTGGAAACATGGTCCATATAATGTGAATACATGCAGAAGTAGACAGTAAGAGGCCCCTGACATTAGGCCTATACCAAAAATAGTAGGGGCTTTTCACTCTGCATAGCAGTATGAATAGCCTTAAAAAAAAACAACCCACTCGGTGGTAACGAGAGTCATATTTCTGACCCATATGCCCTAAGTGAAGCCGTTAGTCTCATCTAACTGACCCAAGGGTTGGTGCTGGTGTGACAGTTCCAAGTGTTCAGAGCAGACGTCAAGCTTTCAGTTCATGGCTCGGTGGGGGGGAAGCAGACCCATGTGAGACAGTATCAACGGCTGTAAAGTCCAGTTTGAGGAGCGTCATTCTCTCTGGGAGCAGGAAATGGTGCCCATTCTCGGACCAAACCATTAATGTCATGTAGAGCAGCCATAGCATCTCTGTGACTGCACTCAGCCGGACTGCAGCAGGGCAGAACTGGGTGACTCTTAGTGAAGCTGTCCAAAGCCATAGGCAAAATGGAACGACATACTCACAAAAGGACACGGGGTCATCAATGTCTCTCTTTACCATTGGCGTAATCATAAAAACAAATTAGTGGGAAAAATGTGGAACACTAATCCATCATGTGAAATGTTGAGTTAATTTAAATAATTACTTATGGGTTGAAATCAAATTAACATTAATATTAGAACTAAAGTCAGTTAAAAATTGGACATGCACGGATCAGTAATCAATACACCATTTTCCCAGCTCTGTGATGAAAACGATAACAAGCAGGGATGCAAACTTGTCATCTTTTGGCGAAATTTGCCGTTTTGAATCCAAAATAGGTCGTTTGTGTGATTCATGTAGATCTGCAATAACATATTATTGGGGTATGGGCAGGGTTGCCAACTTTGGGTACCTGGCTGGAGTGAGATTTTGATATCATGGGTTTAATTACACACATGCGCACGAAATGACTGCTATCGTGTCAGTAGCGGGACCTTAGCATATATTTAGGATATATAATATATATACAAATACACAATATTGGACACAGACTATAAAAGTACAAACACAGTTTAATTCACTAATGAAAGTCAAACACATGTTTGTTTCCACTGTTTTATTGTGTGCCTGTGGCGATAAGCAATTAATTTACTCATCGGCTCCCGAGTATTTGTGTTGGGTAATCTATGGTAGGGCTAACCCATACAGTGGTGGGGCTCAAATCAGCATTTGAAATGTAATTACATACACGCTATATCGCCCCCTTGACAGTGAAACGCCACGCGGGAGGTTTAGATTATTTCCCTGTCTCAATCCAAATTGAACTGTATGAAATAAAAAGGCACATTTGTCTTGTAGTAAATAAAAAGGGCGACCTGGAGCCAATCCTGCAATTTCCCCACAGGTAAAAGAGTTGACATGCTGAAAACCCAACCCCCGCAGGGGGTCTGGGGGGATTCTCCCCCAGGAGATTTTTGAAATACTAACATAAAATACACATTCTCTCTTGAGATGAAAAATAAATCCATCTATTACTACACGACATATTTAAATGAAGCTGAACCTGCTGCTCCTCACAGAGGGAAGAGGCTGTGTGAATTACTTTACATTGTGGATACGGGTGGATAGCCCCCCTTGTTCTGTGTGTAAAAATGGAAGGTTTCTGGCTAATGTTAGCTTAGGTACTCAGATCTTGTTCTTGAGTAAAAGTAGAAGTACCAGAGTGTAGGAATACTCTGTTACAGTAAAAGTACTGCATTCAAAATGTTACTCAAGTAAAAGTATAAAAGTATTGTCATCAAAATATAGTGAAAATAGCGACAGTAAAAGTAGTCACTGTGCAGATTGGTTTATTTCAGAATACTATATATGATATGTTTTATAACGATTGATCATGAAAGTGTTCTCAAAGCTGGTAAAGGTGCAGCTAGTTTGAATGACTTTGTATACTGCAGGGTAGCTTGTGGATATACTCCAGGTGGAACTGAAGTCTGATTTAACACTTGATTATATTTCACATCATTCATCCAGATCTGAAAGTAACTCAAATGTATTAAATACATGTAGTGGAGTAGAAATACACCATGTACCTCTGAACTGTAGTGGAGTAGAAGAATAAAGTAGCAAAACATTTAAATACTCAAATAAAGTACAAGTATCTCAAAATTGTGCCCAAGTATAGTACTTGTTAAGTTTATGAACTTAGTTACTTAACACCAGTGGCTATACAGATAGAAAGACTAAGCCTTGCACAGAGGCATGAAAATACATTTTCAAAATGCTCAACAGTGCTGCCAAAATTATAAACTGACTGCTGCAATTAGATCTTCCTCTTTGTGCTGAGGCCATAAAACCCCCAATGGGTCGCGCCGTGGTCTGCTTCAGATGATCTTTTCCTTCCAGAGGTCACGCCTGTCTCTGACCCCGTGTCTTGCGTTTTTTTTTTTTTTTTTTTTTTTTGCAGCACCACGGGAGCAGAGAAAGGGGGAGATTTTGACTAGAAATAATTTGAAACAGTTTAATAAAGAATGTTAAACTATATTTAAAAACTGTAATTGAACTTCAACTTATATCAATTATCCTATTCCAGTGGCCAGTTGGAACAGACAATCAACAAAGTTTTCATTTTGCAGCAACAGTGCAAAAGGTTCCAATCACAATTATGTCTGAGTCTATTCTGCTTATCTGCTTTGTTTCGGAATGTGTTCAATACATTACGTTTTTTTCTTTTTATTCATCATTACCATACAATAAATAGATTAAGAATAAATTAAACAAATAATACAACATTGACCTAGTTGAGCAGACAGATTTTTTTTTTCAACCCTGATTTCCTCAGGCCGGTATTTATGAACAGTGATGCCTCTGAGGGTCTCGGGTGTGAGACAGATGCAGGATATAAAAACACTCTTTTGCTATTTATTTTACTTTTGCTGCACCTTTATATTACAATGTATAATTCTGCTTTAGATTATTTATTTATTTTTCCTCAAGTCATTTACTTTTGGTGAGATAACTAAAGTTTAGTTCATTTTACCCTGGCTATGGACTGATTCGTTGTTAGTTGTTACAAAACATACACAAGACGGCGGGTAGACAAACCAATATAAAAACAATTAGACAAACAAACATGTACTCGCAACAAACACCAGCGCGATAGCTAAAATTCCTCCAATTAAATGTAATCCGAATTACGGAGGCCCCAACGGGAGCAGTGAAATATCTGTTCAATATGGGCTCTTCTCAGCCATATTTACTTGTAATCTGTTGAAGAGCAATAACTACTTTATTCTCAATCAAACCACTATGCTAATTTAGTGGTGAACTGCTCGTCCCGTCCGAGAGCAGAGATTTTTTTAATTAATTCAGTACTCTATTTTAACAACAGCCAAATTCAACAATCCATCAGTTTATGAAACACAGCGTGACGTCATCTCGTATCACCCTTCCCATTAATTAATAGTTCTGTTTAGTTCCAAAACTTATAATGGTGTGATTAAGAAAAATACGACCCTGTGCTCCATTTCTCCCCTCCACAGGGGGGGGGGGGGGGGAATTACCCTGGAACCTCATGCTGCAGCAACAGGGAGATTTTGAGGTGGATTGATTTAACTAGTTAAACCGTTGAAATCTCCAGAATTCGGCGATTCGTTTCAATACAAATCATTACATTGATTTCGAACAGAAGTTCCACCTTACTGATGCCCTCTTTAAGGTCTCTCCGAATATTTGCCGTGCGTAATTTTCTGGTAATTTAATTCCAGGAAACACACAGAGGAAACCAAAAAAATTGCATCCGCTCAGTTCCACAGGTAATTTTTTGATACCGTCAATCACAGAGTCTGGCAAGGCAATGTCCAAATATAGATTTGAAATTACACTCACCAGTTCTGAAGATCTTTTGGTACGATGTTCGCGATGCCAATTTGTGAGGAAAACTTCTGTCTTTCAATGTTGAGTAACAATGAAGGAGACTGGATCGTCGTTAGCCAACACACTGATAGTTTATTTTAAGTACAAACAATTAAACAAACAAACGGCCGGAGGATTGATAAAGTTTCCCTCCTGTCGGGGGAAAACCCATATCAACTCTGCCGGACAAAGGAACATACAGCGCCAACCCATTCTTTCGGATGGGTGGGACCTCAGGAGCCCACGCTCATTTCTAATGACTGCCAGATGTGAAAACAAGAGCTCTTTGTCTCCAAACTGCAGAGCAATGGGAACCCTCCCCCATCGGAAAGAAGAGAAGATTCACAGACACAAAGAGAAATAAGGAATCTCACTATCTAAAGTTTTAAGCACAATTAGCTTGGATTAAAATATTCTTTCACAGACACCTTTTCTGAACCGTTAGAGCCAATATAATCGAGTGACAGTTAGTAAGTCCCGCTAAACACTTACGTCAAGTAGAGAGAGGTTTGCGTAAACAGCACGTGAGACAGCATTAGCTCGGGACTGAGAAACTTTATACCTACTCTGCTGCCATGAATGTAATGATAGATTATCAGGAACAATTCTAAAGTGACTAAGAGACATTGGATTAACCTTAAGCAGCGTTTTTATTCCCTTGAACAAGAGCTTTGATCACAAAACAGCAACGGTAAGACATAATTATTGTTATGGTTTTGAAAACTGTTTTTTTTTTTCTTCTCTGTTCTGGCTGCTAGCTCAGTGAGTTTGTGTCCTACAGTGATGATACTTATAACAAAATAATCTGTGGAGTATCAGCTTTCAGATATGTAGTTTGTGCAGAAAATATTAAGTTTTAAAAATCGTTTTTGCTAGTTAGCACCGGAAGTAGCATCTGCCCGTTTTAGCTATGGGCTAATGCTAACGCTTCTTGTGAGACTTGTGTTTTGTTTCGGTAAAAATGGTTCGTATCGTCAGTTAGCTGAGATTCTTCTCGTTAATCTGGTATAACAAATTAATAGGTTTTTAAATATTAAAATGCCCTGAGAGCAGGGTTGCCAACTCTCACGCATCTGGCGTGTGACACACGCTTTCACTCTCAATCTCACGCTCTCACGCTGCCCAAACTATTCTCACGCCAAAAACAAGAATACCGAAGATTAGAAACGGTTTTGAAAACTTGTCAGGTAGTGGTCGTCTTCTCAATAGAACATCTTTGATAATGTCTTCTGGCCAATCAGAATCAAGATAACGGCGTGGTGTTGTTGCAGGAAGTCCCCACGGAGAATATTTTTGCTGTAGTACATCTCTATACGTCGATACAACATTACGTGTTGATAGAAATCAACACGTAATGAAATAAGACCCCACGGTTTGATGATTGATAGGTGTGTGGGCTGTCTTTCATTTTGACACACAGAACAATGGGGGCTATCCACCCGTATCCACAATGTAAAGTAATTCACACAGCCTCTTCCCTCTTCTCTCTGTGAGGAGCAGCAGGTTCAGCTTTCAGAACAAAGTAACACAAAACTAAAATGGCATTCATTTTTTTTAAATATGTCGTGTAGTAATAGATTTATTTATTTGTCTTCTCAAGAGAGTACCAGAATGTGTATTTTATGTTAGTATTTCAAAAAATCTCCTGGGGGATGTCAACTCTTTCACCTGTGGAGAAATTGCAGGATTGGCTCCAGGTCGCCCTTTTTATTTACTACAAGACAAATGTGCCTTTTTATTTCATACAGTTCAATTTGGATTGAGACAGGGAAATAATCTAAACCTCACGCGTGGCGTTTCACTGTCAAGGGGAGCGTCTATGTAATTACAATGCAAATACTGACTTGAGCCCCACCACTGTATGGGTTAGCCCTACCATAGATCACGCAACACAAATACTCTGGAGCCGCCACTTATGTTTATTGTTGTTATTTGTCCTAATATTTATTTTAGTTTTAAACTATGTTGAAAGATTAGTTTAATATCATTTTTTTATTTTGCTATGAAATTCTGAATGAAATTCTGAATGAAAGGCTGCGCGCGAGACGGGTTTTTCGCTGGGTTGAGTCGTGTGGGTTTTTGAGTGAGATACGGCACAGCAGCCTGTCAGTTTACTCTTGCTAGGTTAGTTTGGCTATTATCATTTATATTTATCTGCAACAATGGATATCAGGAAGTGGTTTACACTTATACAGTACAATCCACTTCAAGACAATGGTACTTGAGAACCATGCTGCAAATGGATCTGGCCCTTCCTACATCCAGGACATGGTTAAACTGTACACCCCAGCACGTGCACTCCGCTCTGCATCAGCCAAACGGCTCGCTGCACCAGCACTGCGAGGGGGACCCAAGTTCCCATCAGCAAAAACACGTCGGTTTGCTATCCTGGCTCCAAAAGGGTGGAATGAGCTCCCCATTGAAATCAGGACAGCAGATAGTTTGCACATCTTCCGGAGCAGACTGAAAACTCATCTCTTTCGACTCCACTTCGAGCGATATAATTACTAACAAATAACTGCTAACAGAGCACTTATATACTAAAGGACTGGCTTATCTAAAGCCAGTTCTGTAGCACTTGAAATGTTTTAGCTCTATGAAACCTGATGTACTTATATGATTCTGTTTTCTTCAAATTTGTATCTTGTTGGTCGAATGCACTTATTGTAAGTCTCTTTGGATAAAAGCGTCAGCTAAATGCAATGTAATGTAATGAACAATGTTTAATATTTCTAAAAGTATGAATCAGATTTAAAAGTTGTTTGACATGAATAATGTCAGAAAGATGTATAACATTTTAAAGTTGGAATGAGGTTTGAGTGAAAGTATGAAGGAAAAGTTAGCAGTTGAAGTCGCATGAAGAGTTTCTCCATTGACTTCAATGTAAAAATGTTGATGAATTATGGGATGTATCTCTGGAATTATGAAAGATATGAATGAGAAAAGTAATAGCCATCGATTCCCAACCGAGCTGAACGTTTTGATGTTTGAACGGAGTTTCTGCAATGTGGAATGTAGGAGAAGAGGCGCAATATAACCCGGCGGAATAATAAAGAATTTCGTGCGTCGAATAACAGTTGGAATGCTGCATCAGCATTCCCACTAAACAATTGAATATGCATATTTTAATCAGTGCTCATCTGCTGTCCTTTTACCTGTTCAGTATTCACAGGTTTCAATTTAGTGTCTTTCAGTATCAAAATACAAATGAAATTATATATTTTTAAATGCTCAATCCAGGCAGTCTCCAACAAATGCATAAATTAGGCATTTTGTGTTTCAACAAGAATATGAATAGTAAAATATGGCACACTTTTGGAAAGGTATTTTTCAAGCCTCAGGAGACTAAAGTTCAAGGTGCAATGTTATGATGAAGCAGTATGTCTGTATTGTATGCCTATTGCATGAAACAGTACACAGGCAGTTGCTGTACAGTATACTACATTTAAATATATGTGATTCGGAATTGGAACGGAGAATCAGTTTGGACCTCCCCATAACCAGTGCTTGAATTGGCCAGTACTCACCGGTACGCAGTTCCGGCACTTCTGATTTTTACCCATCTGGTACCGGCACTTCTTACTGAGTAGGCTACCGGCAAGGTGCCGGTGCTCAATAAAATGCCGGTACTCAGCCGCCGGCCGACGTGTCTTTCTTTTATATCCATAAAGAAAAAGTAAATCCGTTTAGTCGTTTCATATGGATGTTGAGAGGTATCCATATATCTCCTCATTTTGCTCTCAAAGTGCACCAGATTGATGCATTTAACGTCAATATTAATAAAAAAAAAGATCTTCCCGGGGGAGCGTGCCCCCGGACCACTCCCCATTTATAAAAATAGCACTTTACCACTGCACCCCCTCTAATCTCAGATGCACCCTGAGTCATTTTGTTTAAGTAGTGAGTCTTTGTAAAATATACAGTAAAGAGACAAACCCACCAGCATTATAGGATATACTATGACTTTGGGCCAAATACTTGTTTTTGGGCTGTATAAATAAATTGACTTGCACCTTTTTTTATTCCAATTCAAGCACTGCCCATAACTATAGATGAAAAAAACCTCCAATATTTCAAAGAAAACACTACAAGTGTGAATTATTTTTAAAATATTTTATTAGGACTTTGTTTAGGGGCTCATTATATTGATTGGTCCTGAAGTTACGTGTTTGAAACCAGGGTAATCTGAAACGGCAAGTTTTTGACCTGTGGGAGAGAAAAAAAAAAAAAATATATATATCTTTATTCAAAAGCCATTGTCCCATTTTATAATTTGAGCAAACACGTGTAAACCTTATCGTACACTACTGGATAATGAAATCAGCATGTATGAGAGCATACCCTTCATCGTGTTGTCCTGGTCTGAACACTGCACATTGCAAGCTGCATCCACTGGATTTCTAACATCACAGATGACCACCTCACAGTGGACAAAGACCTACAAGATATGAACATATTCAAGGGTTTGTTATAGACAGCATACTTTTTTTTCCAAAATCTGAACATCAAAAAAGAAAAAACAAGACTATTTATTCTTATGACTGATAGTACCTGGCGGTTCAAGTTATCCTTGTCTTCAGCAAAGGCAAACATCGGGACCTCAAACCGTTTGACGTTGGAAGGATAATGAACTCTGCCCTTAGGCAAAACAGAGTGGAAGATCACTGGGTCCCTTGAGTTTGCACAACTGATGGAGAAAAAAAGTTATTTTATTTGGGTAAAGATGTCCTAAAGTCTACAAAATGAGCACCCTATGATTTTAAACCATCCCTTTTGTACAGTTTGACAAACAGTTAATTGGGACAAGAAAAAATAAAGAAATATATACAAGTTACCCGTTAACAATGAGGTCCCGTCGAGGGAGGGATATCTTGTCCTCCTCCAGCGTCACCCAGCAGTATGCCAGCTCAAGAGATACTTTAGGATTGTAAGATCCCATCAGTTGCACCTCGAAATACAGCGGCTGTTGTAGGTACTTTGTGATGGGATTGTCCTCAACGCGGTGAAACATACTGTAGGAGTCGTCTGAAGTGAAGCAGAATATGTTAGCCCAAATTATTAAGGATTCAGACAGGAATAGAAACATCCTGTACACAGCACATTAAGGTGCATAATGCAAAAGAGTTTAACTTGGATGTAGTCAACATCCCAGGTGCCAACTCAGTTCATTGGTTTAACTTTATGAAAAAAACATTCCAATTACTTAAAGCAACTACATTCATATGAACTGTTTCCAAGTTACCCAAAATCCTGCATTTTGATAGAAAGTGTTATCCTATCTCTTTGCATTAAACTTTTTCAACGTGTTGACATGATAGAAAGAACTCTTATTTCCCCCAGTTTCTAGCTTTGGGAGGGTTTCCAAATGCTTAAAAATGTTTATCTTATCCTTAGCAAGCATGCAAGACAAAAACAAACCACACAAGGCATGAAGAATTTTCTTTACCCAAAGCAACTCTCATTTCAACCTGCATCTGGCCTTGTGCATCGTCAGCGTACGGTTCACTACTGCGAGGTCGGGTGTTGAAGCCAATAGCCTGGTTTGTGTTGATGTCATAGAAACAGAACACCTTAAGCCTGAAAGAGGAACACTCTTAAGTGGGAACACTTAGAACTGTTCAATTGTTACCATTTGGCACCGTTAACATCTGGGATTGCACCATGGCGTACCAGTTGACTTCTGATAAGGAAAATACCATTTAAGAGTCTTTAAAGTTCTACGTTTTGTCACATGGTTGGCCTATAAATTATCTGTATTTGTTTTTAAATGTGGCGTCAGACTGTCAGTTTACATAATGGTGAACATGAATGTTTACGGCTACAAAACAGATTATTTTTTTAATAATGTCCAAGCTGAGATTTTTTCTTTTCTGACCAAAAGTCTAAAACCCCATGACCTGAAGTTTATCATGTTAAGACAAACAGAAAGCATTAAAAAGCTGACATTTAGAAAACCGGAAGCACTTTTTGTTAATTAATCTTCCAAGCAACAACTTTGATAGTAAATTAATCATCCAACCTTCAGTTTGGTGATTCCAAGTCTCGAGATACTCACTCAAACTCCGGCTCCTTCGACTGTGACAGCTTTCCTAATTCAAGTTCATCTGTGATGGAGATTTCATTCTCATACAGCATCATATTGGGGAAAAACTAAGAAAATAATTGAAATAAGTATTTTCTCAGTTTGAATCCTACCGCAATCAGCAAGCTGTTCAGCAGCATGCTTTACCTTTCTGGTCGTCCCACAGGAGTTTGCAGTGAAGACAAAATATGCGTACTGGTCGTTGCTGTATGTGGGGCCACAGACGGGGTCTCTGAGGGTGAGCCGTCGGGGGTTCAGACTGGGAACAGACTCCAGGGTTATAGCTATAGCCGTGATGGTCCCATTAGGGAAACACTCTGAAAAAGACGATCAGACATTTGTATGCATTGGAGATTCAAGCCTACATAAAAAAAACGTATTCTCTTTAACAAACCAATCAGCTTTGTGATGAAGTTGCAAGCCAAGGAGAAGACTTGAATAGTTTTGTTGGTCTTCGGATATCTCAGAGTCACATCCAGTCTGCTCTTGATGGATGACAGCTCAACAGCCTGAGAAGTTTTCAGAAACAATATATTATGATTTAAAGAGGACTATAATCTTGACAAATCCCTGCACATTTAAAACTTTGGTTAAGCGTCATACCTCGACCGTAGCATCAGCTGCAGAAATTGGTACAATCAAACTGAAATGTGTGTCGTTGCCCATGATGCCGTACTGCTGAGCCAGGCTCCCGGTCAGCATTCGTTTTCCCATTATGGTCTGAAAGTTGAATCCTTTGGTCCCGTATTTCACGAGGACATAGAAATTCTTATCACCACAGCTACCTGAGACAGAGGGAAGAGCTGAAAAGAGAGGAAAATACTTTGAAACAACTGCTCGTTTTGTTATGAATTCCTCTTATCCATGGGTACAGACCTATGTCTTCCAGTTTAGCTCTCAGATAAGCAGTGGCAGTAAATGGAGCATGCTTTGGCAGGACCAGGAAGCCAAAGGTCAGATGAAGAGTGTAAATTGTAACCCCCATTTCTTTCTGTTGGGAGAAACCGATAGTTATTAGCTGACAAAAACAAAACAAAATTGATTACATTTCCCACGTTGAGTGTAAGGCTCACCCTTTGTCCTACGACACGGTCCGTGAAGGGCACTTCAACAGTATAGACCTTGGAGCAGCCGTTAGGGGACATTTGGTCAAAGACTTTAAAGCCTCTGGCAATGCAGTCGGCCAAGGACAAAACCTCAGAGGGGGAGCTGATGTTCTTTAGCATTACATCAAAGCCCACCAGCCCAATCAACACCTTAAACATCATCTCCTTGGGAACAGTGGCTGTAGGTCAAAAATGAAGAAATTAAGGCAAGTTGCAATTTATGTAAAGAAAGTAGCATGAGTACCAAGATAATATGACTCACCGTCAATGACTTGTGGAGGTTGAAGCTGAAGGGGGGTCTCGACAGGGAGGAACGCTTTGTATCTCGTGTCCTCATTAGTGTTGTCTTCAGTCCAGAGCAACTCAAGCATCAGCTCAATCATATAAGAAGTGAAGTACTGACCATCCAGGGCATGACTCTGCATAAACAAACATCCTAAGTAAGGCATTTCCTGAATAACATCATCATCTACAGATTAAAAGAAAAAGGGAAATGTGTCAAACAATGAAGCACTAGATGTTGCAACAGTCAAACATACTCACACGATCCTTTACATTTGTACATACCAACAGGATTTCAGTAGTTTTATTTTCCATGAAACAACAAAGTGTGAATGCTTGTTAAACTGTGTCTCTAAAGTCTAAAATGACTTGAATGTACCATTTAACTACGCCGATTTCTCCACTGTTGAGAAATTCTTTAGATCCAGTAAATATAAACATCTACATTTTGCCCTTTTGTAGTATTTCAGATTTTTTTTTTTTTGCATACAGTAGCTGCATGCATGAATGAAACGACCTCGTAAATGTATGGACTAAATTGTTTTATCTAACCTTGATGTGGCAACCAGCAGCCCCAATAGGAATTTCAACAATGACGTAAAGGTCATCGAGAGTCAGGGAATAGTTTCTGGCCGACATCTCTGTAGCTTCGAGCTTCCTCCCATCAACGCCCATGTTCGCCTCCAACAGTCTGAAGTGTTTCGAGTAAATCAGAGGGTCAATGCGCCTCGGCAGGAACCAGCGGATTGAGGTTTCAGTAAAGAAAACCCCACCTGTACACCAAAAAAGTTAATAAATACAGCATTTAAAGAAAGGTCTAACATGGAAAGATTTAAGGAAAAGGACCAACGTTTCAGAAATAGTGAAATTCTCAAAACATTTTGACTGAACAAATGGTTAATCAGTCGTATTTTATTTAAACAATCTGAAAAAGGAGAATTCAAATTATGAATGTAGCACTTTTACAGCCACATACAGTAACACATCCTTAAAGTGTCATTTAAATAAATAAAGCATTTCTTCCTGGATACAAATTCTGGTGGGGAAGATAATTTTGGCTCCATTTTTAGAAAAGTTTGATATTTAAAAAATGCTGGAATCAGAAATAATACTGGCAGATGTTTTTTTAAATTCCTGACAGTAAAAAGTGCCCCAAATTCCCAGTGAAAAACACTAGAAGACATGACATCAGTGAGTCTCTTTACATTACCCTGAGCTTGAGGACAAGCGGCTCCTGCATAAAGTTGAGTCGTCAGCTTCGTCTTCTCAAATATAATCGAGGTGCTGAGCACAGTCATCGGCACACCTGCTACCTGTGGGGGGAGATTACACAACATGTGGATGTAAATGCATACTGTGGTAACATAATTTCCCTCCTAAAAATATGGGGGGTTATAAATAAGAACTCACTGATTTAAGAGTGCCAACTAGATTCCAGACAAAGTAATCCTTTTGAAAGGCAGTCTGTATCTAAGCAAGTACCTAATGGGCTGCAAGTGATTTAACAAGTCTGCCTGAGGGGAAAGATATCAAGTGAGAGTTGTTTGAATCTCAGTGAACTGCAGTCCACTTACATCCTTGGTGTATGTTTCACGTGAAGGATTTGGGCTTCGCAGAACCAGCCTGGTAGGAGTGCTTGAGATCCCATAACCATTTCTCTGGGCTTCGTCCACCTGCATGACCCTCTCCTCAGGAGTGAAGAACACCACTGTGGCGATTCTGAAGCCTGCGTCCATGGGTTGCTGTGAGGCAAATATCAAGACATTACATACAAGATGTTTCTAGAATAAGACAATAAAAATAAAAAGGCAAAATTAGCCAATCTTACCTCAGCAGCCTTTCGGGGATCCGAGTCGGGGTATGCAGGCAGGTTATAATCATTTGGAGCTGCTTTTTTCACAGACACCTAGAAATGAGGCCACTCCATAAGTGATAATCAATCTCTGCAGTGACATGAAATGTACCGGCCTTGACACTTATACGAGGCATCAAGCCACTAATCATCTAGACGGGAACATGCCATGCTGCGTTCACTTGCCTCCATGTAGTTGGGTTTACAGATAATTTCCCGGGAGGCCCAGGGAGAGTAGTAGCAAGTTTCTTCCACCAGGTAAAACTTGTCTACCACATTGTCAGATTGTAGCCGCAGACCTAGTTTTGTTGTGAATGCTTTATCATCCTAAAAACACATGGAAACAAGTCTCAAAATGAATTGCCACGTCAAAAGAAACATTTGGTGCTGCGTCACAAACTAGCATTCAGTCGTTTTTACCACATTTCGAGCAAAACAGTTTTGGATGGAGGCATAAATCACAGCGTTTCCCTGGTGGTCTTTCTTGATGGTGAAGCCACACTTAGAAGATAAACTTGGCGTGAGGATGATTGAAGAGTTATCTGAGGAAACAAACAAGAAAGGTTTGAATTAAAAGTTAGATTAAGTTAAGAAAAAGCCATATACTTGAAATGTCAGCTTACTTATGACAGCGGACACTTCAAGAAAACTTCCTCCAAGTCGACTGACATCCACACGCAGCAAGTTTCCAAGGCATTTAGAGTTTATCTCTGGGATTAAACATTTATATTAGATAGCAGCACACAAGTGTGTTGAAAAATATCACAAAATGACAAAAACGTACTTATTGGGGACTTATTTTGTGCATCAATGTTAACAACTGCTACAAGGAGAATGAACCACCTGAAAAAAATTGAATATGTTTTAAATGTATAAAGAAAAATAAACCTTAATTTAAAATATATACATAAAAAAACAAAACTACAAACCCCAATCCAGCTAAACAACCCATGGCAAGAGTTGGGAGACTGGTGAAGGTCCCTGGTTTTTGCACTTTTTAAATGAAGTTGATGAGGGAGGGTCCTGCTCAGCAGATATAACCACACACAGGTGGAACACATTACTGCCTGATGAAGTGATTGAGCAGGCCTGTGTGTGTAATCTAGTCTGAAGGGAATCCCAACATTTAGGGCATTGAAGGAAGCAGAATGGCAGACTGAGTGGGGAGGAGTATAGAAATATCTTTCATTAAAAAAGAAGCTGAAGCAATAATACTGAAGCATGGCCAAAGCAGTCGGATGAAGTTATAAATGAGTGAGAACAGCTACATCTGTTAATCAGCTACCCAGTTTAGAGATTAGTAAGTATTTGGCATGAGCATTAAGTTAATTTACTTATTTGTTTTGAACAATTTTATATATTTGGTATGTTTCTTTGCATATACTTTTACGTTTAAACACTATACATTTTGCTGATATACTCACTTACTTTTACTTAAGTAACGTTTCTAATGCAGGACATTTACTTGTATCAGAGAGAGTATTTGTACTGTGTAGTATAAGAACTTTTACTTAAGTAAAATATCTGAATAGGCTACTTCTCTTACCACTGCAAAGTCCCCAGCTAAACCTTAATAAGGGCCGTTGCAGTTCATGGTCATTAAAAACATCACTCCTTTAGGCCATGACTTTTAATTTAGCAGGATGTTCAGGGTTTTGTATCATATGTGTATATCCTACTACATCATTCATTGAGAAGGTAAAGTAAAAAGGAGGTGTAAAACCAAAACATCTAACAGAAAAGGATTTTACTTCTTCAGCTCCGTTGTACCCCCGTTTTTAGAGATTTGGGTATACGGAGGAAAAGAGAGAGGGTTTTGTCTTCTGACACTTTGGCTGCGGTCGAATAGTCCATTTAGCTTTGGAACCTTCCTAACCGAGTGAAATGACCTGGAAGTCCCTCAGTGGCAGCCATAATAAGTGCCGTTCGAATTCTCTAGATCAGGGGTTCCCAAAGTGTGGGAAGGTGAGCCTCCCCTCAGAGAACATACATTGCATTACATTACATTGCATTTAGCTGATGCTTTTATCCAAAGCGACTTACAATAAGTACATTCGACCAGGAAGACACAACCTTGAAGAAAACAGAGTCAAATAAGTACATCAGGTTTCATAGAGCCAAACATTTCAAGTGCTACTCAACTGGCTATAGATAAGCCAGTCCTTTATTAGTATATAAGTGCTCTGTTAGCAGTTCTTTGTTAGTAATTATATCGCTCGAAGTGGAGTCGAAAGAGATGAGTTTTCAGTCTGCGCCGGAAGATGTGCAGGCTTTCTGCTGTCCTGATGTCAATGGGGAGCTCATTCCACCATTTTGGAGCCAGGATAGCAAACCCACTAGTTTTTGCTGATGGGAACTTGGGTCCCCCTCGCAGCGAGGCTGCAGCGAGTCGTTTGGCTGATGCAGAGCGTAGTGCACGCGCTGGGGTGTACAGTTTAACCATGTCCTGGATGTAGGAAGGGCCAGATCCATTCGCAGTATGGTATGCAAGTACCAGTGTCTTGAAGTGGATTCTAGCAGTTACCGGAAGCCAGTGAAGGGAGCGGAGGAGCAGAGTGGTGTGGGAAAATGTTGGAAGGTTGAAGACCAGACGAGCCGCTGCATTCTGGATGAGCTGCAGAGGTCGGATGGCACATGCAGGTAGACCAGCCAGGAGGGAGTTGCAGTAGTCTACGCGTGAGATGACGAGAGCCTGGACCAGAACCTGCGTTGTTTTCTGGGTCAGCTGGGGACGTATCCTCCTGATGTTGTAAAGCGTGTCATTAGAGGCTTCTCAATACTCAAATTTCCCCTCCTCGACTCCTCGATTCCTCGGTCCTCCGGTAGTGACCCGGAAATTAATTTCAGCGCGCCATTTTGAAGGACATCTCATTTCTCTAAATGCACACCGAGGACCGAGGATCGAGCGTCGAGGAGGCTCTCTGGAGGAGCTCTAACCGAGGATACACTGATGGTTCCTCCACGGCTCCTCCACGGATGCATTTCCGGGAACGGTGGAGGCGTGACGCACGGCCGGACTTATCTCAGCCAATGACAGCTCTGCATGCATCCCCTGGATATTATTTTAGAAACTGCTTTCATCGCGTCGCGATGTTTCCAGAGAGAACAGCTGTAAGGTCCGTGCAGAAAGCAGAGCAGTGTGTATAATATATATCACTCAGTATAACAGGCCTACTCTCTTTATTTGCTTTAGTTTAGTAGATATCTACAAACAAAGAGTCGATATTTTTCTAAGACCATTTAGTGCTTCACATAATAAAATACACAACGGCTTATGCTTTAGGAGCTGTAGGTGTGTGTGGTACAGTGTGTAGGTGTGTGTGTGGTACAGTGTGTAGGTGTGTGTGTTGTACAGTGCGTAACTGCGGCGGACAGACGGGTCTCAGTTGATTTGGTGACCTGTGCTTACTTTTAATAGGCCTACTTGTAAATACAACTTTTGGCCCGTAATTTCAATTCCCCATTTCAGCGACCAGAGAGAGGGGGGGATATATCCAGTCTCTGATTGTGTTACGTTATTATGAGAGTGCTCTCATACTTTAAATTGTATATATTTATATAAATATATTTGTGTGTGTGTGTCCGCATCTGTAGCCTGTTATTGTCTCATCATAAGTAAATATGTGGGGGAACAATGTTCAGCTGATCTAACAGAGATACAGCGCTATGACAAAACACTCGACAGCTGATGCAGCTGTTGCCACGTAATAATGAACGGACGTCTCTTTAATATGACCGCTCAGAGGAGAGGAGTTCTCATTTCTTTAAACGTCTGCTGCTTCCCCTCCTCTCTCCTCGGTTCCCCTCCTCGGTCCTCCGCTCGCATCTCCTGTGGGCGGGTCTAAGTCTCGAGGAGGGGAACCGAGGAGGGGAGTCGAGGAGGGGAAATTTCTGCAGGTCTCCCTTGAAAAAGAGATCATTGATCTCAATGGGATTTTACCTGGATAAATAAAGGTTTTGAATTGAATTGAGTATTGAGAAGCCTCTTTTGTCTTTATTAGGATCCCCATTAGCACTAGCATGAGCATTGGCTATTCTTCCTGGGGTCCTCACACAATCAAAACATACATAAACATACATACAACAAAATCAAAACAAAACAGCTCATAGATTCATGCAATTTACAGTGAAATGAAGTGAAAACTAAAATGGTCATCCAATTATCGCCATCCTAAGGCCAAACAAAAGTAAATACAAATAAGTGTAAATAATAATATATGCATACATAGCCACAGGCACAGTTCAAATGTACTTTGTAATACTCAAATAATTTTTTAGCAACCTTTTGAAATGTACTTGAGAATTTTCCTGAATGATGTGAACCGGTAAAGAGTTCCAGCTGATCATGGCTCTGTACATGACTGTTTTCTGTCCCATATTTGATTTAGATTTGGGTAATACAAACCTTCCTTCTATTGTATGTCGTGTTTGATAGTTATGTTGTGCATATTGCGCTATAAACCTTTGTGATAATATATCTGGTGAGTGAGTCACTGTAATATTTCTGACAAAATGTAATAAAATATAAGTTGACCTCTGTCTGACAGTTAACCATTTCAGTGTCTCCAGCATTTCAGTGACTCTGGTTCTGTAGGAGCACTGCAGTGCACATTACATTACATTACATTGCATTTAGCTGACGCTTTTATCCAAAGCGACTTACAATAAGTACATTCGACCAGGAAGACACAACCTTGAAGAAAACAGAATCATATAAGTACATCAGGTTTCATAGAGCCAAAACATTTCAAGTGCTACTCAACTGGCTTTAGATAAGCCAGTCCTTTATTAGTATATAAGTGCTTTGTTAATAGTTCTATCGCTCGAAGTGGAGTCGAAAGAGATGAGTTTTCAGTCTGCGCCGGAAGATGTGCAAGCCATCTGTTGTCCTGATGTCAATGGGGAGCTCATTCCACCATCTTGGAGCCAGGATAGCAAACCCACATGTTTTTGCCGATGGGAACTTGGGTCCCCCTCGCAGCGAGGGCGCAGCGAGTCGTTTGGCTGATGCAGAGCGTAGTGCATGCGCTGGGGTGTACGGTTTAACCATGTCCTGGATGTACGAAGGGCCAGATCCATTCGCAGCATGGTAAGCAAGTACCAGTGTCTTGAAGTGGATTCTAGCAGTTACCGGAAGCCAGTGAAGGGAGCGGAGGAGCGGAGTGGTGTGGGAAAATTTAGGAAGGTTGAAGACCAGACGAGCCGCTGCATTCTGGATGAGCTGCAGAGGTCGGATGGCACATGCAGGTAGACCAGCCAGGAGGAAGTTGCAGTAGTCTAGGCGTGAGATGACGAGAGCCTGGACCAGAACCTGCGTCGCTTTCTGTGTCAGCTGGGGACGTATCTTCCTGCACATCGTGTTGTCTTATTTTGTGCTAATTGTAATTTGTTTAAATCTTTTTCAGCAGCACTAGACCATATAACCAAACAATAATCAAGCTGCGACAGAACCAAAGCATCCAAAACTTGTCTACTGACATCCATAGGTAAATATTTTACAATTATTTTTACAAGTGACACACCCCTTCCCATTTTACATACAACATTATCAATTTGTTTAGACCAAGATAATTTATGATCCAGGGTTATACCTAGCAATGTTGTCTCCTTGACCTGTTCAATTTCAATATGGTTTAAATGTAGTTGCAATTTTGGTTCACCTTTTAACATATGATTTGATCCTATTAATAACGATTTAGTTTTTCCCGCATTAAGTACTAACCTATTATTTATGACCCACTCTGATATCAGTAGTAGATCTTTATTCATAACATGTGTCAACTATCTTGTAGTTGATGCTGCATAATATATTGTTGAGTCATCTGCATACATTACAATTTTATATTTTTCTAACACTAATGGTAGGTCATTTGTAAAAATAGAAAATAAAAGTGGTCCCAAACAACTACCCTGAGGTACTCCACAAGTGACTGTTTTCATCTTTGAGAGACTTCCATTAAAAAAAACAGTTTGACTTCGATTTGTCAGGTAACTTTCTAACCACTTCAGCGTTTCAAAATGAAAACCATATTGTTCCAGCTTGTGTAACAACAAAGAATGGTCAATGACATCAAAAGCAGAACTAAAATCGAGTAGTACTGCACCCACTAACTTCCTATTATCTAGTCCTATATCAGGAAATATCTTCACTCGCATGTCACGGAAAATAATCTCTCCCTTGCTTCTTGCCAGCTTCAAGATAGCTTCCTTAGCTTGATATCTCTGCATAGTGACAATCATAGGTCTGGGTCTCAAATCAGTCCCCTGCCCAATCCTGTATGCAATCTCGACTGCCGGTTCACATGAGAGCTCACTTTTGAACACCTCCTTTAAAAAGTTTGTCACAAAGGCAATGGGATCGCTCTTCTCAATGTCCGTTTTCAGTCCAATCACACGTAGATTACACTTTCTGCTTTGAATCTCCATCCTCTCTATTTTGTCTTTGAACTCTTTGTTTTCCTTCATTAGATTGCCATTTGCGATTTTGAGTATAGCAACCCTACAATCCATGTCGGTTATCCCCTCCTCCATATCACCGAGCTTCTGACAACATGTGTCAAGTTCTCCCTTTAAAGCATCAAGCTGCGGCTGGAATTTCTCGAAAGCAGCCCCTATCTCCTCTCTTATTATGGAGCGTATTAGTACCGACAGCTCCGAGTGGTTCACCTGCGAGGCCCCGCTCTCCATGGCGTTCTCCTCTGCTGCTTGTGTGTCACTCACTCCCGAAAGACCGCTGCTCTCATTCAATGGCACTTTAGCCTTTTTGTTTGGTTTCTTCGGTGGCATTACATTCCCCACATCGTATTTCGCTATAAACTTTGAGTGATCAACTTGCTCATCTGATCATAACCTGATTTCTCAAAAAGTTTGCTACGGGAGCTACACGCTCTCAGACTTCACACACAACTTCCACGCACGCGCATGAGCTGACCCAAGTTCCCATCAGCAAAAACACGTGGGTTTGCTATCCTGGCTCCAAAATGGTGGAATGAGCTCCCCATTGACATCAGGACAGCAGATAGCTTACACACCTTCCGGCGCAGACTGAAAACTCATCTCTTTCGACTCCACTTCGAGCGATAGAACTATTAACAAAGCACTTATATACTAATAAAGGGCTGGCTTATCTAAAGCCAGTTGAGTAGCACTTGAAATGTTTTTGCTCTATGAAGCCTGATGTACTTATATGATTCTGTTTTCTTCAAGTTTGTATTTTGTTGGTCGAACGCACTTATTGTAAGTCGCTTTGGATAAAAGCGTCAGCTAAATGCAATGTAATGAGCTGTATCTGCAGCAACAGGTTGTAGCAGCGATGTTTGCAGTGAAGGACAGTTTGTTATCTAGGATCACACCCAGATTCCCTGCAGTCTGAGTCGGGGAAACAACAGAGGTGCCGATGTTGATTGTCAGGTCAAGAGTGGGACAATCTTTTCCCGGAAGGAAAAGCAGTTCAGTCTTGTCAAGGTTGAGCTTGAGGTGATGAGCAGACATCCACTGAGATATGTCAGCTAGACAAGCAGAGATGCGTGCGACGACCTGGGTCTCTGAGCGGGGAAAGGACAGAATTAATTGGGTGTCGTCAGCGTAGCAGTGGTATGAAAAACCATGCGGGCTAATGACTGATTCGAGCGAGTTTGTGTACAGGGAGAAGAGGAGGGGACCAAGAACAGAGCCCTGAGGGACCCCTGTAGTTAATTGACAAGGGTCGGACTCGGACCCTCTCCAAGTTAACCCTGTAGGTGCGGTCTTTGAGGTATGAGGAGGGAAAGTGCAGAGCCTGAAACTCCAAGTTTTTGGAGAGTGCGAAGGAGGATCTGATGGTTCACCGTGTCGAATGCAGCAGACAGGTCCAACAGGATGATGACAGAGGAGAGGGATGATGCTTTGGCAGTGTGCAGTTCCTCAGAGACAGCAATGAGAGCAGTTTCTGTGGAGTGACCTGCCTTGAAACCAGACTGGTGCGGATCCAGAAGGTTGTTCTGATGGAGATAACAGGAGAGTTGTTTAAAGACAGCGTGTTCAAGTGTTTTAGACAGGAACGGGAGTAGAGAGACAGGCCTGTAGTTTATAACATCAGACGGGTTGAGAGTGGGTTTCTTTAGGAGAGGGTTTACTCTTGCCTCCTTAAGACTATTTGGAAAGTGACCAGAAGTTAGAGAAGTGTTGATGAAGTGGGTGAGAAACGGTAGAATATCAGGAGCGATAGTCTGAAGGAGGTTTGAGGGGATAGGGTCCAGACGACAGGTGATAGGGCGGGCAGAACTAATGAGGGTAAGAACCTCACTTGGAGAGAGAGGGGAAAAGGAGGTTAGTGTGTGGGTGAAAGGAGGATCTGGTGACCCAGCAGTGAGTAAAGGTGAGTCAGAAAAAGAAGAGCGAATATCATCAACCTTTTTTTCAAAGTGGTTAACAAAGTCGCTTGACAGAAGGGAGGAGGGGGAAGGGGCTTTGGGGGGGTCCAAGAGGGTGGATAAGATTAAAAATAGTTTTTTGGGATTGGAATAGGAAGATTGGATCTTATCTTGAAAGAAAGTGCTTTTTGCCTGAGAGATCGAAGCAGAGAAAGAGGAGAGGAGAGCCTGATAGGTTAGGCCCTAATCCAAAACATACGCGCTCTCGCTAAACGGTAATACGACCCGGGTTATCAAGTGGATCGCTCAAGCCAGCCGTGTCCTATCTAGTTAGGTGCACGTTCACATGAAAGAGGTGGTATTTGGAGCATTCGACCAATCACAAACATGGAGAAGCGTACTGACAGCGCAGCGTCATACTTCCTGAATGAAAAGTCAACTATAATATTAGACATATGAAGAAGTTAAACTTTAAACATCCATGACTTAAACACTTTATCCAGGATAAAAGCCACATAGCTGCACCTGCAAGGTGAATACAGCTGCTATCAGAAAAGGTGTTTGAATGCGTACATTAACAGGTTTATGATATTACTGAGACCCGTCTAAGACACGATCTGACTTTAATTACATTTGACTCGAGTGTTTCGTCAACTTAATGTGTTGCTTAAAATAATACTTCTGCATACAGTATGTGACACTGTGAGTGTTGCACGGCCAGATACGGCTCAGCTGACTCAGATAAGGAAATATATGATACATTATGATGTGATGTGATATGAATGATAATGGGACACATCAACATCTGCACTCACAGTGCCGCGGACTGTAGGCAATGTAATGTTACTTTGATCCGGTTACTTATGTTGTGGCAAATATTTAATTAAGCTTTCTTAACATAATAGTATAGTTATAATAGTCAGACTACTCTGAAGATGGGAGGTGATGTTCTATTCATTTTCACGTTCACACAGTCGGTGATTTTGGCCGGCCGTCTTTCCTGCAACGGCAGTTTAAACTGTATTTCCTCCGCACACTGAGCTCTGATTGGTCAGCAGGCGTGGTGCTTTCGCTGAGTTGATCTCTTATCCTGGAACCTATCCTGCTTTGGAGCACAGACTAGGTTCCAGGATAAGTCACCATGGAGATCTAGCCCGCTAAAAAGTGAACCAGCTTCGTAGTACGGGAAATCCCAGAAGTTATCTTGCTAAACGAAAATCCTGCTTTGTAGTATACCCCCCAGGTTAGCCGCTCAGCATAAGTTACCATGGAGATCTAGCCTGCTAAAAAGAGAACCAGCATCGTAGGACCGGAAACCCTGAGTTTTCCCTGAAGTTAGCCGGCTAAGCGAAAATCCTGCTTCGTAGTACAGGCCTCTGATATTAATCCTACACTGAACAAATATTATATTGAAGCCAATTAACATTGCAGCCAATAAACAAACTGCATAGTTGTCATGACAATATTCATATCAAATAGAAAAGGTAATTTAAATGTACAAAGAGGTGTGTATACTTCTCGTCTAGTTATGTTGTACAATGCTGCATTAATTTGGGGTCAATAGGTCACATATGGAAGCTATTGCAACAAAAAAAAAAATGTTTTATTTGTTAGTTTTATATTAATCTAAAAAAAAAATTGACTAAAATCCACAAGAAAAGAGGTTCCGACAGTTAGTGAAGCAGAACTAGAAAACACAAGTGAATATCAATCCAATATCCAACCTAAATATACAATTATTTTGAAGCAAAGCGGAATTGAATTTTTTTTACTCTGTCAGGCTTGAAAATAACAGATAACTCTATCTCCTGTGAACTTTGGACTAAAAGGGGTCCCTGTACCCTTACCCAGTGGCGGTTCTAGAACATTTTACATGGGGGGGCAAAGGGGGGGGCAAGAGGTCATGCCAGGGTGGCATGGGAGGGCGGACAGTACGTGGTATTTTATACTGTATATAACCTATTTATTGTTAATTCATGCCCTAACAAAAGTGTTCTTAATGCACAAGAGAAACAAGGTGTTCAGACAAACAATCGGGTGCCCTTTGAGTCCCCCAAGCTAACCTCAACCATTTTAAATGAAAGGAAACTACAAAATGTATTTTAAAGCAATGAATTAATGGAACAGGTTTTTTTGCATTACAATGTCAAACTAAATATATATTTAGTTTTTAAAAAAATTGGTTTTCTTAGTATTAGACAGACATATTTGCATGTCCTCACTAAGCATTATTACATATTAATTTAATATCAAACAAATCAAAATGGCCAATTATCCCAAAATGTTGCTGCTAATATAATCATATGCTTGTCAACTTTAACTGATCAAAAATAAATTCTGAAAAAATACTTGAATTATCTATGAAATTGCAATATTGTCCCTCAGTTTGTTTCAACCCCGTCACGCCATACCATTTACCCTCCTATTAAAATAATGGATCAGTCCATGTGTGATCTGCATTGAGGGAATTACATCACAAAAGTGTCCGTTTCTTCTCTTACCTATATTTCAGTTTTTGTATTTTCAGATTAAGATTGACAAGCTCAACATTTCAATTTATAATTAAGTACACAAATGACATCACCCATCTCTTCAGAGAGCTACAGGTGACCTGTGCAGCAACACATTTCAATCAATATTTGTCAATACTAAGAGCTGCTAGATTGTGCTGCTGTGATGGAATATGTAAGGAGAATAAGAACATACCATGTGGTCCAGCTGGAGTTTCATCTGCCTCCTGATCCCTGCCTCTGTCCCTCTTTCTGACACTTGATCTTTATTCCTCACATACATTTCTTCTTCTTCACTAATGTCTTCATCTCCTCCTCTTCCTCCTGGTCTCTTCATCTCCTCCTCTTCCTCCTGCTCTGACCCTCCTGGTCTCTTCAGTGAACTCTCTTTTCCTTTTCCTCTTTCTGTTCGTCCTGATCACTTCTCATATGCCTTTGTGTTGTTGTTGAATCACTCCTATACTCTGGCCTGCAAGAGTCTACTTGTGAAAAGCACTGGTACAAATGCTTGTATAACTTTACACGTTAGGGCCATGTAGCCTAGCTAATATGTAGCATATCATATAACATTAGAAAGTATTGATTAAGCGCACACAGGCAGCTGTGTTTGGATCCAGTTTTTACAGTAAAGGATGTATCCTGTTTCATTGATCTGGCCTCATGGCTGTGATGTGTAGTTTACGTGGATGTAATAGGCTACCGCGTAGTTTAGCAAAGTGATCGATCTTCCAGCTAACGCTGTCTGCGTAGTATTTTGTAACGTAACGCCCCAAACAGCGCCCGTCTGTTAAACGCTATCGATTCAAACGGCAGCGTTTTATTAATATTTAGTTTCAAGCTCTCGTCCTTAGTAAAAACAAAACTAGTGGAAAGGGAAATGCTCCCAGGGGAAGCTGATCCATAGGTGCTGGGACAGCTCGCTCCCTCTCTGCAGCGGTGTGAGCCGCGGTCTGTGTGAATGCCGCTCCGCAGTTTAATGCAGGGCCGTAGCTGCGTTTTTAACGGGACTAAAATTATATTTAAAATGATACACTTTTAACTAATGTAATGCTTGTTTTGTTGCTTGAGAAGCTTGTGGAAATAGTGTAGGTTTGTTTTAGTACAGTTTTAGGGAAACAAAAGTTAGGGGGGCAAGGCTCAACAGTGGGGGGCAAGGCTCAACAGTGGGGGGGGGGGGGGGGCAGTAGATCGGCCCCTGCCCTTACCTAGTCTATAGTGGATGAGTCCTCCGTTGTAGAAAGGTGTCTCATAGCTGCTGTCACTCTGTATCGCTAAAGAGAAGTCCTCCACCGCTTCACCTAAATCCACCCGGCGGTACTTTATCTGTCCGCGGTTGTTGTAAGCAGTGGCCAAATGACTGGCTTTACAATCCCTGTGGAAATATGACAGCATTGAAAGTCTCTTAAACAATACATGTAATGAAATGACAAAGTGACAGAACACGATGGACGTTAGCTTTAACCGGTGACACAGAATACACTGCAACACTAGTATAGACATCGCCAACAATTGAACAAAGAGTACCTGGACTGTAAGTAGGAGATACACTTTGTATACAGTTGTTCTGCACATTTGAAGTTCTAGTTTTTAAACTCAGAGTGAGCATTTTCAAGTATTTGAGGGTTGTCTTGCTCCATTGGCTGTGAATTCTGTTAAGGTTTGTTGTGTTCCCTAAAGGCGGAAGTGACAACACGCCCAATCATGTTGTAGTGCATCTCAAGTAGGCGGGGCAATAACAACTTCAGAACGTCTTTCATTTAGCGCCTAAATCAACTTATCATTTTTAGTTGTTTATTATATAGGATATCATTGCTACATATGTTGATGCTTCTCTGCATTGTCTTGAAATTATGAGGGTACTGGTTGACACAGAACCTGCTTTTATTAATACTGTATGTCCCTTAAAATTGACCACAGAAGATGCAACACATTGATAAAAGAGACTATATAAATAAATGTGGCTTTTTTTTTTATTAGTTTATTTTTTTTTAAATACACGAGTCGTTACTGTCATCCATCAATATAAAAGGCAGTACAGTACATTAATTGATAAAACTGTTACCCTTGTCCCAAAGAAAACAATGAACAAAATTACATAAGGTGCAAATGACAAAATGTAAACACTTGTAGAAAATATTCAAAGGTTAGCCAGAATAATTGCCCCAGAGGAGATCTGCCTTTGGCGTGTTGAGTCGGTGCTTCTTCGCTCTGGAAAACAAGTAAAGATTACCAACTGCACATCCAGATCGACTACATTTGTTCAGACTCGATCACTTACCCTTTTTTACACCTGCAGGTCTTGAGTAGCTCTGACCTGGAGGATGCACACACTGGCCTCTGCAGGAACCATCTGCCTGGCTGCTTTTGTCACAAATCACTGCATCACAGTGGACATAGATCTGTGGACGGACAGGATGATTTATTACACATGGCTACATGCAGCAGTGGCTAAAAGACTCCAGATTTGGATTTACAAGTCTTACCTGGTCTTTCAGAACCTTGTCATCTTTAGTGAAAGTGAACATCTTTACAGAGAAGCGCTTGATGTGGGACGGGACTAAAACTCTGGAGTCACTCACAACGGGATGGAAAATTGTTGCATAGCTGTCATTGCGATTCTCACAGCTGGTGAAGGAATTTGAAAGTTAATAAAGCAGCAGTTAAACAAATGAAATGAGTTGTTAGTAGTTAGTTTTGCACAACATTACCTGTCCACAATGATGTCCCAGCTTGGCAGAGATGTCCCATCTTCATAAAGGGTTGCCCAACAGTTCTCAGCAATGAGTTCCAAGTGCGGGTCGGTAGAATGCATCAGCTCCACCTCAAAATACAGAGGCTGCTGCAGATATTTCACCACTGGATAATCCTCTGCTTGGTAGAAGCGCTCGTAGGATGGATCTGCAGGAGAAGAGTCCCGTTAGAGAAAGGAGGCCTGGACATTTACAGTTTCATTTCAAACCTTTATTTAATCAGATCGGTCCCTTGAGATCATAGATCTCTTTTTCAAGGGAGACCTGCAAACAGTGTTTTGTATGCATGAACAAGATGTTGTAAAATTCCACCATGCCTTGGGAAAGCCTCATCTGCACCATCAGCTGGCCGGTGCCGATCTCTGCAGCGGGCTCATAGGTTCTTGGTTTAGCGCTGAAGGCAACATTCTGAGTCTCATTGACCACATAAAAGCAGGAAATAGTTTGCCTATTAGGGGAAAAAATAAAATATATAAATGCATACATTGAAGGTGTTCAGCTCCAATTATACAGAATCAAATATTTTACCTGTAATCAGGATCAACTGGTGATGTGTTGGCTGCTCCTTTGGCGTTGTTGTAAGACAGGCGGATCTCATTTTCATACATCATGTAGTTGTCAAAGAACTATTTAACAACAAAAACGCATTAACATTGACAAAAAACCCTTTTGATATTTAAATGTGATTCACACTCACCGTTCTGGTGGTTCCACAGGTATCCACACTGAAGGAGAAATATGCAATGCGATCGTCGCTGAACTGTGGTGTGCAGGACTGGTCCTTTAGCGTCAGCTGACTTGGCTTCAGATTACGAGTCGATTCAACCTTCACAGCCACAGCGGTCATTGTGCCATTGGGGTGGCACTCTGGAGGAAAAAGCAGGCAATGTGTAAAGCAACACAAATCCATCAATTAAAGCAGCAAATATACTTACATGTTCCATCTTACCTGTTGCTTTTAAGGGGAAGTAGCAAGCCAGATAGAGATCAGCAAGCACCCAGTCGTTTGCACGATCCAACAGAAGCAGGTCAATTCTGGATTTGACTGATTCTGCAGTGAGCAGCTGTGGAAAAGAAAGTAAAGTTAGCCAATGTAGAAGATCTATGGTGGGATTTTGTAGTTTTGACATACCTCGAAAACAGCGTCCTTGGCAGTGTATGGCAGAATGAGGCTGAGGTGTGTGCCATTCTCATAGAAATTGTAGTCTTCAGCCATCTCAGCCGTCAGCTCTCGAGGTCCAACGATAGCCTTGAAATTAGAGCCGTGACTCCCGAACTTCACGCTGATGTAAAACTGGTTCTGGTCACAGGTGCCAGCCATGATGGGTAACACTAGAGCAGCAAAACATGCATTATCCATTTGATTGTGTAGCTTTTACTCTTATATATGTTTTATTTAATTTTAGAAAACACAATTTGCATGAAGATATTGTCAAAAGCAAATTCAATATGATCTCACCAACATCCTGCAGAGAGGCATGCAGGTCGACCGGGAGAGCAAAAGGAGTTTCTTCAGGCAGGACGATCAACCCAAAGATCAGAGGGAGGAAGTAGGATGTAACCAAGCGCTCAGGATTCTGCAACAAATGAAATAAAAGCTCAGCAACACTGAAAATATGCTGGTACAAAGTGATATTTTGAATCTATAATGTCATACATGTTTTAAGACAACATCGGCATCAAAGGGCACTTGAAGAGAGAAGCTCTTGGAGCCATTAGCCAAGCTTCGTTCCTGGACTGTGAAGCCTTTGGCATTGCTCTCCTCAACAGTAAGGACCCCGGTGGAGAAGGTGATGTTCCTCAGCTCAACGTCATGGAGGAAGGTTCCCAAGAGAACGCTGAACACCCGAGTCTCTGGGACAGTGTCTGAGGAACAGAAAGTGGCAGGTTTACAACTTCTAAACCAGCCTCAACATTGATAGAGAAAAATTGAGTAGTTGGATTGAGTGCTATTTAAAAAAACTAAAAAGTACCCTTTGTAAGCAAAAGTAGATTTTGTACTTGGCTTCAAATCCCATCCAAACAACATTTTGCAAAAACTGAAGACTTTATTTAATGGGTTTAGCAGTCTTTAGGATATATCCAAGCAAGCCCGAGTTCAAATGTCATTTTTTTCATACCTACTAGAAAATGTGACTTACCATCCTGGAGTTGGGGAGATTGAGGCATCAGAGGGGTCATGATGGGGAACAAAACCTTGTATCTGGTATCATCTTGGGTGTCATCTTCTCTCCACAGTACCTCAAGCATGGGCTCCACAAAGTAGGTGATGTGGTACTGGTAATCTGGGGCATGGCTCTGCAATAATTCATGACATTTCAATAAAACATGCAAATGCACTAGTGACCAGGGTGGGAATTTCACGACGGCCACGACGGCCATGGCCGTCGTTGCCCCGCACTTTGGCCGTGATGCCCTGTGAAAAAAAATGCAATTCACGGCCAAAGTGGCCTTGGTGCCCCTGTCAAAAGTTCCAGTGTAAACAACGCTAGTAAAGTCATATTAGTGCGCGCAGTAGGATAGTCCCGGGCGATGCCTGTGCCCTGTGGATCAGAGCGATTGCTCTGCTGTGATTGTTCCGTCAGAAATGCCTGTAGGGGCCCGACAGCCTCCTCCTCAGCCGCGGGAGCAAGACAAGCACAGGTAAGCAAGCGGACCAAGCTGTTTTGATATGATTTAACTGAAGTATGTGGTAGTATTTGAAAGGACTTAACATTTACGTGTTTATAGAAAGTACTATTGATAGGTAATTACCATTGTATTAGCCTATTTAAAATTGACTCGTTACATTTTGTCATGAAAACTAGCGATAGCTAGTTTGTATAGCGCTAACGTCTTCCCTTCAAGGGGTCTACATCTAGTGTTGCTTCTACAAGCTAGCAGATAGCTGTCACCTTTGAATCTAGTATTTTTCTTGCTAAGCGGTTTTGATATAATACATGACTGACTTATGTGGTTTATGGCTGAACTTAACGTATACGTTAAAGAAACACTATTGCTATTCAGCCATTTGTAAAACGACTGGTGTTGACGTTAGTGCTACACTTTTCAGTCATGTTGATTGACCAGCGTAATTTAACCAAACGGCCTTTGTGCCCTGTCATGTGGCCTTTGTGCCCTTGAAAAAAATGTGAACGGGAAGGCCAAATGGCCTTGCCCCTAAAATGACGAAATTCCAAGCCTGCTAGTGACTCTTGCATTTCTAATCTAGAGATTTCCCCAACCTTGTAGTAACCATCAGGCGAGCCCACTGGGATCTCGACGATGATGTGGAAGTCTGTGGTGCTCAGTGTGTACCCCCGTGCGGCCATCTGAGATCTATCAAGCCTCTGCCCGTTGATTCCCATGTGCATTTCTGAGACTGTAATTCTGCCGTCCAACAGAGGAGTCACACGGCGAGGTACGTGCCAAGCGATCATATCCTCGGTGAAGAGGACGCCACCTGTTAATGACAAAATGGAGCTGTTGAGGTTAACTGTGCAACAATTAAGCTTACTGTGAAGGAAATATGTTGCTCAGGACTCACCTTTGGGACAAGCAGCTGCCAAGTTCACTACATTCAGACCCTGTGGTGCCATGTAGTAGGCGCTCACCATGAAAACTTCCATGGGGACTCCAGCCACCTAAAGAGAGGAGAGGTTTAATATAATTGACAAGGAGGGAAAGGAAAGAAACACTGTATAGGAGTGTGTTGCTTACATCCTCTGAATAAGTCTCTGCTGTATTGTACGGGCTTCGCATAACCAGACGACTAGAGGTAGTTTTGGCAGCGTAGCCGGCTTGTTCAGCCTCTTGCAACACCATGGCCACTGGTTCTGGGGTGTAAAACGTCATCTTCCAGATACCTTGTGATGCACCAGAGGCCTACAGGAAAGAACAAATAATAATTAAATCCTCATTGGTGTAGGGAGGAATTAAACTGTAGTATCTGAACAGTTTAATTCAACATACTTCAAGATTGGCGTTGAGCTTCTCGTCTTTACCATCCCGAGTCTGACCCTTAGCTTCAGCATCAAGGTTAGCCATGTGATGCGAAACCTAAAACAGAAAATGGTGGTTTTAGCATTCGTTTCCATACCAACAAGATGGTGGACTCATCAATGTAAAGATGACCTACTTCCATGTAGTTCCTGTCGCAGAGGATCTCCCTGGAGGCCCAGCGAGTGTAGCTGCAAGTTTGAGACACATCATGACTGACCACGTCTGATGGATTCTCGCCGTACATCTTGAGTCTCAAGCCAACGTTAAATGTAGCATCATCCTATAAATATAAAAAAAACTAAATTAAGTGAAACTCCCTAATATTCTTTGGTTCCAGCTTCTTTGTCATTGAAAATGTAATATCCTTGCCTTTAGGGACACATTTGAAGTCTAAATGGATATTTGTGTATGTAACAAACAAGTCAAGAAAGTACCTAGTAGATTAATTGAGGAATACAGTTTTGAGTGGAACAGTGCTAATATTTTAGGGATGTACCAAACAAAAAGGGAAATATACTTTGGGTCTTTTAACGGTAAAGGGTTACAAATAAATTCAGGGAAACACAAAAATGGGAGCAACCATGTGTTTGTTGAGCCATTAATTCAGTCACTTGACAGAATTAGCACAGCTAAACTTGGTAGAAAATTACATTGAATACTGTTAAACCACTTTAGCTCAAAACAAACCTTGTTGTCCACAAAGCAGCCCATCAGGGAGGTGTAGATTCTGGTGTTACCCCACGGGTCAGACTCCATGCTGTATCCACACTGAGCAGCCATGCTAGGTGTTAACAAAATGTGCTTGGTGCCATCTGAGGGGAGAAAATAAGCTTTGTCAGGGACCCCTTTCCTCAGTGATGAACCAATCAGCTGCATTATTAGCAGTTCATACTTACTGATAGCCTCCACCTCAAGCTGGTTTCCCACTGCTAAAGCCTTGTCCAACGACAGTCTCATTACATTTGCGGCACAGTCAGACCTTAACCCACTGCCTGTTAAAAGAAAAGGCTTGTGAGGAGAATGTAAACCGACTTAATATGCTGTGTAAAATGACTTAATGAGAATTGAAGCTTACTTGACTGCGAATTTAGCTTCACATTAGGCCTGGCTTGACACAAGATGATAGCTGCAACCATCCATAACAAACTTGAACACATAAAACATATCATTTAGAGACAATTAAGTACACACATAGAAATAAATCTACAAGAAATGTAACTTACATGGTCCCAAGCCTCAGCATGTTGCAGTTTGTAAGCAGTAAAACCAAAAAGAATACAGTCAGTATCAGAGCTTGGCAATGTCCAGCACACCTTCCAACAAAAACACAAGTCTAAAATGAAGGGGACTGGACGATTAACTGAGACATCAGCAGCTGCTTTATATTCCACTTAACGACAAAGCACAGGTGAGGCTTGTTAAGGATTCTCCACACACACACACAGACACACAGACACACACACACACACACACACACACACACACACACACACACACACACACACACATTAGGGTTGTGGGTAGTTCATACACATGTTCACACCTGGAAGCTTCCCAGCACAGTACCACAGTTTTCTAGTTTATTATTGCACATTACAATAGCACCTATATTACTGATAATGTACATGTTAATGTAAAACACACACACACACACACACACACACACACACACACACACACACACACACACACACACAGGGTGAGCTGATGTATGCCTAGTTTATTAAGAACATATTGTAAAAACATATGTATGGAAAGGAAAAACACAAATGTTTCAGTAGTGTAAAAAAAGTATTTATTGTTCAGCAAAAGTAGATTTGTATTTGATATTATACATATATTACTTTTTTATATTTGAAGAAGCAACAAAATAATCCACAGTTAATAATAAATTAAACTTTCCTTAAAATCACATGTGCTTTTGATTTTTCCTTTGAGCCTCCTTATAATGACTGTAATCTAACACTTGATTATTGTTTGTATATATTCTCAAACCACTAAGGATGCACTAACATTTATTACAGATAGTAAAACCCGAGCTTATCGTTTCACCCGGGTCGATTTTTCTGCTCGGTCCAATTATGCAATGATATATGTTCATTTATGAGGCCATAACAATATGTTCCAACTGGAAGAGTGTTGAGTCAGTGCAGAAGAAGGAATAATCAATGCTCTGCTTAACAAAAACCATATTAAAATGTCGCACCCATCCCTGTGGGATTTCTACTTGGTTTCATAGGTTCAAACTGAATGTTTTTGCAGCAATAGTTTTATTTTCATTGTTTCTGTTCCTTGTGTAGGTTATTTTTTATGTGGTTTGTGTTTACTTTAAGGTTCATCTTCATTCTGATATCTTTAATCAAAGGATTCATGTTCAGATCAAATACAATTCCAATTTTCTATACGATAGCTGTACATTATTGTAAATAATTTGACAAAACTTGACAGATTGTTTCTTCAAGCCAACAGATTTCAGGATTTATAAAAAGGTATATTCTATAGTTTATGGAGTTGTCAGTGTCCCCTGTCTATCTTGTGCTGCTGGTCCAGGGGCCTGTACTACTTACCTGGCTCAACCTAACCTGGATATGTTTGAGTTAGCCGGTTGGCCTGGGGTCATCATGGTGTTTGGATTTCCACCGTTTCCGCTCTGCTGCCCTAAGGATGGTTCTATTAGCACGCAGTGCGTCATTTAGCCAGGGAGCAGGAGGGGACTGACGAGCCTGCCGAGATGTGAGAGGACAGAGCGAGTCCAGAGAGGATGAGAGAGTAGAGAGTAGAGTTTCTGCAGCAGAGTTTGGAGGCAGAACTTGGAAGGAGTCAGAGGAAGAGAGGGCTGAGAGCACCGATGAGGCAAAGGTAGAGGGGGAGAGGGAACGAAGGTTACGGCGGACAGGTGCAGGATGAGAAGAGATTAGTTTGTTATGTTTGGAAAGGGGTAGAGAGAATGAAATTAAGAAGTGATCGGATGTGTGGAGCGGGTTTACAGAGAGGTTAGAAGTAGTGCAGTTCCTTGAGAATATGAGATCAAGGACATTGCCAGCTTTATGAGTTGGTGGGGATGGAGACAGTGAGAAAGCAAAGGTGGTTAACAGAGATGTTAGTTCGTCTATCTTCCCTGTCTGGAGGTTGAAGTCTCCAAGAAGTACAGCGGGAGGGCCAGTTTCAGGGATGTGTGAGAGGAGATTATCTAATTCCTCCAAGAAGTCCCCCAAGGCGCCTGGTGGACGGTAGAGAACAACAATGGTTAATTGTATAGGATGGGTTACTCTGACGGCATGGAATTCAAAGGTGGAAGGAGTGAAGTTAGGTAGCTTGAAGAGGGAAAAGCTCCATTTGGGAGAGAGCAGGAGACCAGTGCCACCTCCTCTGCCAGTGGGTCTGGGTGCAGGGGAGAAGGAATATGCTGTGGAGAGAGCTGCTGGGGTGGATGTGTTGGATGGAGTAATCCAGGTCTCAGTGAGAGCAAGGAAATCATAATCACAGCCCCCCCCCCTCCTCCCAATTATTATTGCTATTATTATTATTATTAGGGTCTGAGACCAGAGGTCGGCGAAGACCCTATTGAAATAAACCTCCGAAACACACCCCAAAACAAGGAAAACGACCGGCAAAAGCACAGAAAAGGTTCGGAAATTATGACGGCTGATAGGCCGCGCGAGCCCAGTCACGTGGGTTTTGCATGGTTATCGCTCGCGAACAAACACAAACAGCTCCTAAAGCATATAATAAATATCAGGCTACAGCCCTTGTATATTTTATTATGTGAAACACTATATGGTTTCATGAAAAATATCTATTGTTTATTTGTAGATATCTCCTAAAGCCTACAAATAAAGTGTGAAATGTAGGCCTGGTATTATTGAGCGATATATATTATACACACTGTTCTGCTTTCTGCACTGACCTCAGCAGCTGTTTTCACTGTAAACATCGTCTCACAATGAAAGCAGTTGTATTAAAAAAAAAAATAGCCTAACATCCAGGGGAGATGTGATTAGTGAGTAAACAAACGGTAAAGGGCAGAAAGTCTGATGCACATTTGATCATCTTAAATAACTTATAATCACAACGGCAACAGTTTGCAGAGCTGTGCTTCGTTGACATAAGTCCAGCCATGCGTCACGCCTCTTTTAAACATCACTATTGGCTGAAATCGACTCCGGAGAATGTGTACTCTCGGTTATAGCTCCTCCAGAGAGACTCCTCTCTCCTCTACATCTTTGTACCCTCGGTTATAGCCAGGGCTGCACATAACTGGTGCGCAGGTGCGCATGCGCACCCGCCGCGAAAAAAGGAGCACCGGATCATTTGAAAAAAGGCGCATTTGCGCACCAACATTGAGAGAGAGAGAGAGATATTTGCGAGTTGCATATGAACGGGTAAGATAGCAGGGTTTCCCACACATAGACTTTACCTGGGCGGGCCACCCAGGTATATTAACGGCCGCCAAAGTATAATTCGTAAGCCGTTTAGGTTTGATTTTTTTAATCCGTCCGCGAGCACGACGGCATCTGTCGATCCCTCGCTCTACCCCCTCGCTATCGTGTGAAGGGTCTGCTTTATGCACTCCGCACAGTAACCCTGCTGCGAGGCTCCGGTGAACAGTCCATGAGCGTGCTCACTAGCGCAACTCCCCCCCCCCCCCCCCCGTTTATAAAGTCAAGTACCCCTCAAAAGGTCCCGTTTATTTCATTTTAAGGATGCGCACCAAGCAACATCTCCAGGTGCTCCTTTGAGAACCAGGGCAAAAACGTTGTGTGCACCCCAGGTTATAGCTGCTCCATAGAGACTCCTCTCTCCTTTCTCCTCTAAATCAGTGTATCCTCGGTTACGGCTCCAGACAGCCTCCTCGATAGGTTAGGTTAGGTTAGGTTCCTAAGCTAAATGGACTATTGGAATGCAACCTGGGGTTGCGTTCCAATAGTCCATTTAGCTTAGGAACCTTCCTAACCAAGTGAAATTACCCGGCAGTACGTCAGTGGCAGCCATGTTAAGTGCCGTTCCAATTCTCCAAATGAAAGGAAAGGAGGTTTCAAGCTTCCTTTATAACCTCCTTTAGCTTAGGAACCACTGGACCTCCCTTGACGAAAGGAGAGGAGAAAATGCTGCCCCACAATGCATTGCAGCCGCAGCATTTGCCGTCACTCAACAGTCGGCCGTTCACGGAAACAACCGATTATGACAGAGAATTTATATCATGAAAGTTACGGTGCTTATTAAGCATTTTAAAACGTATGTGTTAAGTTGCCAAAGTGCTTTGTTTTGAACGTTCATCAGTATTATAATCAAAAAGAGAAATATGAACGTTAGTTTTTACTGAAATTATCAAATAAAGTCAACATTTCACAGTCTTTACTGAGCTGTGTGGGGTTTGTTCAACTTTTAAAATATGTTTGAATGGTGATATACACAGTGATAGATGTTAAGGACTAACGTTTATAATAAATACATCTGTATTGATTTTAAGATATGTTCATAGTTCATACAATCATACGTATTGGGATCATTTGTATTAATGTGGACCGGAGGGAGAGGGTGATGAGCATAAGTTTCACTTTCCTTTTTTATTTCAATTCCAACTTTGGTCATGAAGAATATGTTTCTCTGTTGTCCACGTTCATAAAGCATAAAACAACAGCATCAGAGCACGGTGCAGAGTCTCTAGATGAGTTTACAGTAGTCCCTCCTTCTTATTATACATCCATGTATTAGTCCGCTATAGAAAACTGTAGTTTCCATAGTTTCCCCACAGCAGCAGACGCACATTTATGACGTCCGCTGGCGCATCATAAACACGTCGGATAGTGAAAGTGCATTCAGATTCTCTAAAGTCCTTTTGAATTCTCCTATCCACTATCCCTTAACCCCGTGACGTTTCACTCAGAGGTCAAGGAATAGGAGATAGGGTTAGAATTTAGGAGCTGATTTTTGGATTATCGGAACGCAACCTGGGACGCGAACATTTGAGAAATGACAAACGGCTCATTTCCGAGGACTCGCGCGCGTCTGCTTGACGCCGGGATGACCGGCTGCCCTCCCCGACAGGCGCACGGACGCGAGGGCCCGCTCATCACTGCGCGCACATGTGCGACCGCAGTTTTAATTTATTTTTTCTATTGCTTTGTTTCCCTCTATGTCTCTTTCGGGGTGGTGCTTCATAGTCAGTTCTCTCTTTATAGAAAGTCCTCAGTAAATGTCCACCAATACTAGCAATTTATGAATCGCTCCTACTGGCTCACCAGTGAAGTTTGTAAGCTGGAACATTAAAGGTAGAGATCCAGGGTATTTGCTCATCTGAAACGACTTAATGCAGACATAATGTTTCTACAAGAAGCCCATATGCGCTCCACAGACCAGGTCAGGCTTAAGTGTCCATGGGTTTCTGAGGTGTTCCATTCAAACTTCAACTCTAAGTCCAGAGGGGTTGCCATTTTAATTGGTAAGTCTGTTAATTTCACATCTTCCAAGTGTATAGCGGATGACAATGTCAGATATTTAATTATCTCAGGCACACTGTTTCATGTTCCTGTATTGTTAGTCAATATTTATGCCCCAAATTTTGATAACCCACACTTCATGAACAAGCTTTTTGAATGTCTTCCGTCACTGCATAATAACCTGCTTATATTTGGAAGGGATATGAACCTCGTTGTCGATCCCAGTCTAGATCGTTCTTCTCCTAAAACGCTGACCACATCACTCATGTCAAAAACTCTTTCTGATTTCATGTCCAAGAACGGCTGCAATGACCCCTGGAAAGAACAGCTGCGTTGACCCCTGGAGATTCTATAACCCCCGCATTAAGGAATATTCCTTCTTTTCTCATATGCACAAATCCTTTTCTCGAATTGATTATTTCTTCATCGATGCCAACTTATTACCAAAGTGTCGTCAGTTAAATATCACCCTATTGTAATTTCAGACCACGCTCCTCTTTCTCTGGATATTTGGATTTCACTACAACCACGATACTCAACGCTGTGGAGGTTTAATACTTTGCTGTTGTCAGATGACAAATTTAATACATTTATTGCAACTTCAATTGATAATTTTATTACAAACAATCAAAACGACAATGAACCCATCTCTTGTTCTCTGCTGTCGGAATCATTAAAAGCCTACCTACGGGGCCAAATCATCTCTTATTCTGCGCAATTAAATAAAACTCGTTCTGCCAAAATTAATGATATATCGTGCAAGATAAAAAAAAATAGATCAGCAATTAGCCATTTGTCTCTCTCCCAATTTACACAAAGATCGAGTTGAATTACAGACGGAATTTGATCTCATAACTACTAATGCAGAGCGCCTTGTTTTACGCTCACGTTCAACGTATTATGAGCATGGTGATAAGGCGAGCCGCCTTTTGGCCCACCAATTGCGTCGTCAGGCAACCTCACGTTTAATCCTCCAGATAAAAGATTCATCAGGCACGGTGCATACCGATCCTAGTACCATTAACTCAGTCTTTGGCTCATTCTATTCTTCTCTATACAAGTCTGAATCGCCATCCGACACTTCTGAGATGGGTGCTTTCTTTGACAATCTCAATTTCCCTACTATAGGTCCTGGTGTTTCAAAATAACTTGATTCTCCATTAACCTCAGATGAGATCTCCCTCGCTATAAATAACATGCAAAATAAAAAAGCTCCTGGCCCTATTTACTATTTACTTACTGTACTGAGTACATTTGGGCTGGGTCATATATTTATTTCATGGATACGCCTTCTTTATACATCCCTACAAGCTAGTATTTCCACTAATGGCTTTCAATCTCCTTATATTACTTTATCCAGAGGAACCCGTCAGGGATGTCCACTATCTCCTTTGCTTTTTGCGTTAGCCATAGAGCCTTTGTCAATATATCTGAGGACCTCAACCACTTTCACTGGGATATTGCGGCTGGGGATGGAATTTAAATTGTCCCTGTACGCGGATGATTTATTGTTGTATGTCTCAAGCCCCAGTAACTCTATACCAGCAATTTTATCTTTTCTTACAAAATTTGGTTCATTCTCAGGTTACAAAGTGAATATTTCCAAAAGCGAATGTTATCCTGTTAACGCTCTGGCATCACAATTGAACTAGTCCGATGTCCCCTTCAGATTGAGCCCCTCTGGCTTTATGTATCTAGGTATCAATGTAACAAGAACACTAAGTTCCCTTTTCACTGCCAATATCTCCCCTTTAATGTCTAAAATCAAGTCAGACCTTCAAAGATGGAAGTGTTTACCTCTGTCGCTTATAGGTAAAATTAACACTGTTAAAATGAACATTCTTCCTAAGTACCCATTTATTTTCCAATGTGTCCCCCTATTCCTACCTAAACATTTTTTTAAGACTCTTGATCAGGTTATTTCTGGCTTTTTATGGAATGGAAAGGCACCCATAATAAGTAAATCTACTACTACTACCAATTTAGGAGGCATTTTAAGTTTACTTCTGCATCCACTTTAGCTCCTTTATTGGGAAACCATTTATTCCGACCTGCCTTAGCTGACCCCACTTTCTCTGTATGGCATGAGAAGGGCCTGAGGACTTTTAGAGAGTTTTATAAGGATAATACCTTTCGTAGTTTTACTGATATATCAAGGGAATTTGAACTCCCAACATCTCACCTTTTTCGTTATTTCCAAATTAGACACTGTACCAAATCCCTGTTTCCATCCTTTCCCTCTCTACCCCCTAATCAAATATGGGATGAGTTTCTATGTTCCGATCCCCTTCAAAAGTCACTTATTTCAAAAATATATAACAAACTCCTGACCGATGACAGCTCACACACACACCACTAAAATCAAGGCTGCCTGGGAGGCTGAGCTAGGTGTGAGCTTGGGTGATCACTGGTGGGACACTGCTCTTAACAGGATTCATACGAGTTCATCCTGTGCTCATCTCACTCTCATACAGTTCAAGGTGCTGTACAGGGTTCATTTCTCAAAGGCACGATTGTCACAAATATATCCCACTGTTATTGACATCTGTGACAAATGTCAAGCCTCTCCCTGCAACCTATCCCATATGTTCTTCTCCTGCCCATTAGTGTTTTCCTTTTGGCAGAAGTTGAGGATATCTCAAAAATACTCACTCACTGTGAAAGTCTGTCCCCATATTGCCATATTTGGGTGCCCAGAAGATTACAACAGATACAACTCGGGGTAATTGGATATTCTGGCATTTACTTCGTTATTGGCAAGACGACTTCTTCACTGGAAATCCAAAAAAGCAGTACATACTACATTTAAATATATGTGATTTGGAATGGAGAATCAGTTTGGACCTCCCCATAACCATAGAAAACACAACTATAGATGAAAAAAAATCTCCAATATTCCCAGGTAAATACTATAAGTGTGAATTATTTTTAAAATATTTTATTAGGACTTTGTTTAGGAGCGCATTATAATGATTGGTCCTGAAGTCACGCTTTTGAAACCAGGGTCATCTGAAACGGCAAGTCCTGTGGGCGAAAAAAAAAAATATATATCTTAGCCACTTTATTCAAAAGCCATCGTCACATTTTATAATTTGAGCCAACACGTGTAAACCTTATTGTACATTACTGGATAATGAAATCAGCATGTATGAGAGCATACCCTTCATCGTGTTGTCCTGGTCTGAACACTGCACATCCACTGGATTTCTAACATCACAGATGACCACCTCACAGTGGACAAAGACCTACAAGATATGAACAGATTTAAGGGTCGTTATTGACAGCGTACTTTTGTTTTCCAAAATCTGAACATCAAAAAAACAAAACGAGACCATTTATTCTTATGACTGATAGTACCTGGCGGTTCAAGTTATCCTTGTCTTCAGCAAAGGCAAACATCGGGACCTCAAACCGCTTGAAGTTGGAAGGATAATGAACTCTGCCCTTAGGCAAAACAGAGTGGAAGATCACTGGGTCCCTTGAGTTTGCACAACTGATGGAGAAATTTATTTTATTTTATTTGGGTAAAGATGTCCTAAAGTCTGCAAAATGAGCCCCCTATGATTTTTAAACCATCCCTTTTCTACAGTTTGACAAACAGTTCATTGGGACAAGGAAAAAAAATATATATACACAAGTTACCCGTTAACAATGAGGTCCCATTGAGGGAGGGACATCTTGTCCTCCTCCAGCGTCGCCCAGCAGTGCGCCAGCTCAAGAGATACTTTAGGGTTGTAAGATCCCATCAGTTCCACCTCAAAATACAGCGGCTGTTGTAGGTACTTTGTGACGGGATCGTCCTCAACGCGGTGAAACACACTGTAGGAGTCGTCTGAAGTGAAGCAGAACATGTTGGCCCGAATTATTAAGGATTCAGACAGGAATAGAAACATTAAGGTACATAATGCAGAAGAGTTTAACTTGGATATAGTCAACATCCCAGGTGCCAACTCAGTTAATTGGTTTAAAGATTAACTTTATGAAAAAAAACATTCCAATTACTTAAAGTAACTAGATTCATATGAACTGTCTCCAAGTTACCCAAAATCCTGCATTTTGATAGAAAGTGTTATCCTGTCTCTTTGCATTAAGCTTTTTCAACGTGTTGACATGATAGAACTCTTATTTCCCCCAGTTTCTAGCTTTGGGAGGGTTTCCAAAGACTTCAAAAATAAAGCTAATCCTTAGCAAGCATGCGAGAAAAAGAAAGAAAAAAAATACACAAGGCCTGAAGAACTTTCTTTACCCAAAGCAACTCTCATTTCAACCTGCATCTCGCCTCGTGCATCATCAGCGTACGGTTCACTCCTGCGAGGTCGACTGTTGAAGCCCATAGCCTGGTTTGTGTTGATGTCATAGTAACAGAACACCTTAAGCCTGAAAGAAGAAGACTCTTAAGTGGGAACACTTAGAACTGTTAAATTGTTACCCATTGGCACCGTTAACATCTGGGATTGCACCATAGAAGGCTTTATGGCGTACCAGTTGACTTCTGATAAGGAAAATACCATTTAAGAGTCTTTACAGTTCTAAGTTTTGTCACGTGGTTAGCCTACAAAGTCTCTGCATTTGTTTTAAAGTTGGCGTCAGACTGTCAGTTTACATAATGGTGAACATGAATGTTTACGGCTACAAATAACTGATTTTTGAAATGTATTTTTTTGAAGTTTTCCCATCGAGTTACAAATATGGTTTTTGTAACTGAAAATAGGCCGCCTTTAACCGTTTTGCTCCAAAAACATGCAACTGTGAATAATGTCCAAGCTGAGAATTTCTCTTTTCTGACCAAAAGTCTAAAACCCAATGACCTGAAGTTTATCGGCAAACAGAAAGCATTAAAAAGCTGACATTTAGAAAACCGGAAGCCCTTTGTTAATTGATCTTCCATGTCATTTTTCAAACAGCTTTGATAATAGATTAATCATCCAACCTTCAGCTTGGTGATTCTAAGTCTCGAGATACTCACTCAAACTCCGGCTCCTTCGACTGTGACAGCTTTCCCAATTCAAGTTCATCTGTGATGGAGATTTCATTCTCATACAGCATCATATTGGGCAAAAACTAAGAAAAGACAAAAATTGAAAGAAGTCGTTTCTCAGTTTGAATCCTACCGCAATCAGCAAGCTGTTCAGCAGCATGCTTTACCTTTCTGGTCGTCCCACAGGAGTTTGCAGTGAAGACAAAATATGCGTACTGGTCGTTGCTGTATGTGGGGCCACAGGCGGGGTCTCTGAGGGTGAGCCGTCGGGGGTTCAGACTGGGAACAGACTCCAGGGTTATAGCCATAGCCGTGATGGTCCCATTAGGGAAACACTCTGAAAAAGACGATCAGACATTTGTATGCATTGGAGATTCAAGCCTACATAAGAAAACGTATTCTCTTTAACAAACCAATCAGCTTTGTGACGAAGTTGCAAGCCAAGGAGAAGTCTTGGATAGTTTTGTTGGTCTTCGGATATCTCAGAGTCACATCCAGTCTGCTCTTGATGGATGACGACGCAACAGCCTGAGAAGTTTTCAGAAACAATACATTATGATTTATAGAGGACTATCATCTTGACAAATGTTGCTAAATCCCTGCACATTTAAAACTTTGGTTAAGAGTCATACCTCAACCGTAGCATCAGCTGCAGAAGATGGTACAATCAAACTGAAATGTGTGTCGTTGCCCATGATGCCGTACTGCTGAGCCAGGCTCTCGTTCAGCATTCGTTTTCCCATTATGGTCTGAAAGTTGAATCCTTTGGTCCCGTATTTCACGAGGACATAGAAATTCTTATCATCACAACTACCTGAGACAGAGGGAGGAGCTGCAGAGGGAGGAAAATACTTTGAAACAACTGTGCTCATTTTGTTATGAATTCCTCTTATCCATGGGTACAGACCTATGTCTTCCAGTTTAGCTCTCAGATAAGCAGTGGCAGTAAATGGAGCATGCTTTGGCAGGACCAGGAAGCCAAAGGTCAGATAAAGGGTGTAAATTGTAACTCCCATTTCTTTCTGTTGGGAGAAACAGATAGTTATTAGCTGACAAAAGAAAAAAAGAAATGCATTTCCCACGTTGAGTGTAAGGCTCACCATTTGTCCTACGACACGGTCCGTGAAGGGCACTTCAACAGTATAGACCTTGGAGCAGCCGTTAGGGGACATGTTATCAAAGACTTTAAAGCCTCTGGCAAAGCAGTCGGCCAAGGACAAAACCCCATAGGGGGACCTGACGTTCTTTAGCATTACATCAAAGCCCACCGGCCCAATCAACGCCTTAAACATCATCTCCTTGGGAACAGTGGCTGTAGGTCAAAAATGAAGAAATTAAGGCAGGTTGCAATTGATGTAAAAAAGTAGCATGAGTACCAAGATAATATGACTCACCGTCAATGACTTGTGGAGGTTGAAGTTGCAGGGGGGTCTCGACCGGGAGGAAGACTTTGTATCTCGTGTCCTCATTAGTGTCGTCTTCAGTCCAGAGCAACTCGAGCATCAGCTCATTCATATAAGAAGTGAAGTACTGACCATCCTGGGCATGACTCTGCATAAACAAACATTCTGAGTAAGGCCTTTCCTGAATAACATTATCATCTACAGATTAAAAGAAAAAGGGAAATTTGTCTGGCAATGAAGCACTAGATGATGCAACAGTCAAACATACTCACACGATCCTTTACATTTGTTTTGTACATACCAACAGGATTTCAGTAGTTTTATTTTCCATGAAACACCAAAGTGTGAATGCTTGTTAAACTGTCTCTAAAGTCTAAAATGACTTTAATGTACCATTTAACTACGCCGATTTCTCCACTGTTGAGAAATTCTTTAGATCCAAGAAATATAAACATCTACATTTTGCCCTTTTGTAGAATTTCAGATTATTTTTTTTTGCATAGCTGCATGCATGACTAAAACGCCCTCGTCAATGTACGGACTAAATTGTTTTATCTAACCTTGATCTGGCAACCAGCAGCCCCAATAGGAATTTCAACAATGACGTAAAGGTCATCGAGAGTCAGGGAATAGCTTCTGGCCGACATCTCTGTAGCTTCGAGCTTCCTCCCATCGACGCCCATGTTCACCTCCAACAGTCTGAAGTGTTTCGGGCAAATCAGAGGGGCAATGCGCCTCGGCAGGAACCAGCGGATTGAGGTTTCAGTAAAGAAAACCCCACCTGTACACCAAAAAAAAAAAATACAGCACTTAGGGTCTAACATGGAAAGTTTTAAGGAAAAGGGCTAACGTTTCAGAAATAGTGAAATCCTCAAAACATTTTGACTGAACAAATGGTTAATCCTTCTTATTTTATTTAAACAATCTCAAAAAGGAGAATTCAAATTATGAATTTAGCAGCTTTACAGCGACATACAGTAACACATCCTTAAAGTGTCATTTAAATAAATAAAGCACTTCTTCCTAGATACAAATTCTGGTGGGAAAGATATTTTTGGCTGCATTTTTAGAAAAGTTTGATATTTAAAAAATGCTGGAATCAGAAATAATACTGGCAGATGTTTTTTTTAAATTCCTGACAGTAAAAAGTGCCCCAAATTCCCAGTGAAAAACACTAGAAGACATGACATCAGTGAGTCTCTTTACATTACCCTGAGCTTGAGGACAAGCGGCTCCTGCATAAAGTTGAGTCGTCAGCTTCGTCTTCTCAAATCTAATCGAGGTGCTGAGCACAGTCATCGGCACACCTGCTACCTGTGGGGGGAGATTACACAACATGTGGATGTAAATGCATACTGTGGTAACATAATAATTTCCCTCTTAAAAATATGGGGGGTTATAAATAAGAACTCACTGATTTAAGAGTGCCAACTAGATTCCAGACAAAGTAATCCTTTTGAAAGGCAGTCTGTATCTAAGCAAGTACCTAATGGGCTGCAAGTGATTCAACAAGTCTGCCTGAGGGGAAAGATATCAAGTGAGAGTTGTTTGAATCTCAGTGAACTGCAGTCCACTTACATCCTTGGTGTATGTTTCAGGTGAAGGATTTGGGCTTCGCAGAACCAGCCTGGTAGGAGTGCTTGAGATCCCATAACCATTTCTCTGGGCTTCGTCCACCTGCATGACCCTCTCCTCAGGAGTGAGGAACACCACTGTGGCGATTTTGAAGCCTGCGTCCATGGGCTGCTGTGAGGCAAATATCAAGACATTACATACAAGATGTTTCTAGAATAAGAAAATTTAAAAAAAAGGCAAAATTAGCCAATCTTACCTCAGCAGCTTTTCGGGGATCCGAGTCGGGGTATGCAGGCAGGTTATAATCATTTGGAGCTGCTTTTTTCACAGACACCTAGAAATGAGGCCACTCCATAAGTGATAATCAATCTCTGCAGTGACATGAAATGTACCGGCCTTGACACTTATACGAGGCATCAGGCCACTAATCATCTAGACGGGAACATGCCATGCTGCTTTCACTTGCCTCCATGTAGTTGGGTTTACAGATAATTTCCCGGGAGGCCCAGGGAGAGTAGTAGCAAGTTTCTTCCACCAGGTAAAACTTGTCTACCACATTGTCAGATTGTAGCCGCAGACGTAGTTTTGTTGTGAATGCTTTATCGTCCTAAAAATACATGGAAACAAGTCTCAAAATGAATTGCCACGTCAAAAGAAACATTTGGTGCTGCGTCACAAACTAGCATTCAGTCGTTTTTACCACATTTCGAGCAAAACAGTTTTGGACGGAGGCATAAATCACAGCGTTTCCCAGGTGGTCTTTCTTGATGGTGAAGCCACACTTAGAAGATAAACTTGGCGTGAGGATGATTGAAGAGTTATCTGAGGAAACAAATAAGAAAAGTTTGAATTAAAAGTTAGATTAAGTTAAGAAAAAGCAATATACTTGAAATGTCAGCTTACTTATGACAGCGGACACTTCAAGAAAACTTCCTCCAAGTCGACTGACATCCACACGCAGCAAGTTTCCAAGGCATTTAGAGTTTATCTCTGGGATTAAACATTTATATTAGATAGCAGCACACAAGTGTGTTGAAAAATATCACAAAATGACAAAAACGTACTTATTGGGGGCTTATTTTGTGCCTCAATGTTATCAACTGCTACAAGTAGAATGAACCACCTGAAAAAGATTGAATATGTTTTAAATGTATAAAGAAAAATAAACCTTAATTTAAAATATATACATAAAACTACAAACCCCAATCCAGCTAAACAACCCATGGCAAGAGTTGGGAGACTGGTGAAGGTCCCTGGTTTTTGCACTTTTTAAATGAAGTTGTTGAGGATGAGGGAGGGTCCTGCTCAGCAGATATAACCACACACAGGTGGAACACATTACTGCCTGATGAAGTGATTCAGCAGGCCTGTGTGTGTAATAGTCTGAAGGGAATCCCAACATTTAGGGCATTGAGGGGAGCAGAATGGCTGACTGGATGATGGGGCTATTTGGATGAGGGGAAGAAATGCCCCATACGTAATGGAGAATATAGAGCGATTAAAAAAGTGGAGAGGTGGTCATATAACTGGGGATTCAAAATGTCAGAAAGCAAGTCATGCTACATGATTGATGGCCAACAGTTAACACTATATGATTGTCCAATGACAAAGGTGAATGAGTTCAAATACCTAGGACAGTGGTTTGATAGCAAATATACATCGAAAATGCATATTAAACAAGTGGAAAGAAAATGCAAAGAAATATTAAATATATTACGAGCTGTAGCTGGATGCAACTGGGGCGCAAATAAACAAGCATTAATAGACATATACAGATCAATTATGAGGTCCACAATAGACTGGTTGTATAGTGTATGGAGCAGTAGCAAAAACATCACTATTAAAAATTGATAGACTACAATATAAAGCATTGCGGCTGTGTATTGGTGCGATAAAGTCATCCCTTATTAATGCAGTTCTGATAGAAGCAGGAGAGACACCTCTGGAAATCATAAGAGAGAAACTTGCTCTGTCGTACTGGGTCAGGCTACAAGGAAGTGGAGAGGAAAATATCACAAACAGAATACTACAGGTTTGCTTCGAATATACAAAGTTCCAGGGGCTTGGGTTTGGCTGGACAAGTAAGGAGAGAACGAGGGCATATGGAGTGGAGACCATAACGTTTGCCAAAGCAAGCCCACTTAGCAGTGTTCCCCCATGGCTTTTCCCAGAAGCTAATATAGATGTGAGTATCCAACCCAGTCTCACGGCATTTCGTGTTCACCAACACGATTTTGAATCTATTGATTCGTGTTCCCCAACACGATTTGCCCCTTTTTTTTTCGTGTTGCACAGCACGATTTATTTTCGTGTTTCACAGCACGATTTTAAAAGCAATGTATTTCTATTGCCTGCAGCACGTCTTTTTCTCCGGTCGGGTCGAGGAAGACCTGAAGCTGTGTGGTTCATAAAAACATGTTCTTACTCAATATCAAGCCACAATTATTGCTTTTATTTTAAATCGTATAATTTCGGACTTTTGTTGCCGTCTGTGAGGAAAATAAATGGGGCTCAGAGCCTCAGAATACTGAAATCTGTATTTTTACATATTTTTTTCCTTCTAATTTGTTATTCTTTTCAAAATAACACACTGTTATTTACTCACCAATAACACACAATTATCCTTGCTTTTATTTATTGGTTTAATTCCATAATCTCGGGCTTTTTTGGCGTCCGTCAAGGACTGAATTTCAAAATAAAATATCCGGAAACAGACGTAGGCCTATAAGGGACATTTCGAGCGTCATTGCGATTGTCAACCTTTCTGAGTTTAGGATGGCCGAAGACACTACACTACCCATAATCCCCAGCTATCGTTTAGGACTACAGTCCCCCGTAAGGTTACGCAGAGCGTCAAACAGCTGTGTGAAATGCAACCAAACCACGACAGACTATCCAAAACTGGAATCGAACGCCCCCCCCCCAGAACTACACATGCTGGATGCTGGCTATTGTGTTTCGCCAAATGTTCTATGGGACGTCTCTACTGAACGTTTTCGTTTTTCCCACAATTAGAAGTTGCCAGTATTAAACACATTGGCGTTATCAAATGTAAAACTATTATATATTATTTATTATAATTAATAAATGGGTGAAAATCGCTATATATACCCACATGACAGCTCATTGTTACTTTGTAATTCTACTCCACTACAATTCAGAGGTTAACCTGGTATTTTTACTCCACTGCATTTATTTGAGTTACTTTGCAGATTCTGATTAATGATGTGAAATATAAACAACCCTTAAATCAGACTTTAGTTACACCTGAGTAAAATTCAGGTAAGGTGATTGTCAAGTGCCAACAATCAGGAGAGATATTTGATAGTTGGTTCTTGAGAAGACTAAACATGTATCTGCAATTGACATGAATGGAAACGAGTAATAAAGTATATTCATTACTCGTTATTCTCTACTAATAGTTCATTAAAGACTGTATATTATGGCTGTTTTGCACATCCCTTTCAAGATTTTCAAAGGTTTATTGACATATCATATACACAACTACGGTGTAGTTATGCAATGAATGAAACACTTGGGTCACAGGTTCCTCAACAGTGCATTACAAGACATCTATCAATATGTGTGTCCCTCCACCATTAAACTGTCATATTCTGCACATTTCTTATTCTATCTACATACATACGAGTATAATTCATATGTATAATATCAGTTAAAATAAGTGCTTCAACATAGTTAACATTGCAGGAAAGCAATATATTAGACGTTAAGTACTTTGTCAGGCTTAATATTTATCTGTAGATAGATACCCCCAACGTTTTGTTCTTATTTAAAGTTTAAATAAAGGTTAATTCGTTTTTCTGTTTTGCACTTCCTCCTATTAATATCTTTGTACATGCTGCACTAAACTGTTTTATTGTAGAGATCACTTTATAGTATCTTCTTGATTTTTTATATTCTATATTTCTATATTTATACTTTCCCCCTATGAAACTATGTACTCTTAATATTTTTTTAATCAAACACAATAATTCAATAACGTGCTTTAACCACTAGATGCACACAAGGTACACAAATGTTTTCCGGATTTCATATCATATAAACACCAAATCCCAGCATGCATTGCGGCTAAAACATCCAATAAACGAGCTTAAAACCATAGCTGAGGATCTTGGGTAATGCCTATGTCCGGTTATTTTTATTTTGAAATTCAGTCCCTGACGGAGGCCAAAAAAGCCCGAGATTATGGAATTAAACCAATAAATAAAATCAAGGATAATTGTGTGTTATTGATGAGTAAATAACAGTGTGTTATTTTGAAAAGAATAACAAATTAGAAGGAAACAAATATTTAAAAAATACAGATTTCAGTATTCTGAGGCTCTGAGCCCCATTTATTTTCCTCACAGACGGCAACAAAAGTCCGAAATTATACGATTTAAAATAAAAGCAATAATTGTGGCTTGATATTGAGTAAGAACATGTTTTTATGAACCACACAGCTTCAGGTCTTCCTCGACCCGACCGGAGAAAAAGACGTGCTGCAAGCAGTAGAAATACATTGCTTTTAAAATCGTGCTGTGCAACACGAAAAAAAAGGGGCAAATCGTGTTGGTGAACACGAAATGCCGTGAGACTGGGTTGGAGTATCATAGAAAGAAAAAAAGAGTGGCAAATAAATGAAGTGGGAATTAAAACGAGTATGTACCTGAGCGAAAAGTATTACAATTACCTCAACATTTACACAGATGGATCTAAGAAGCAAGAATGCGTGGGGATAGGCGTGTATATCCCAGAATTCAAAATATCAATCTCAAAACGAGTGTAAAATAACGTATCAGTTTATACAGCAGAAATACTTGCAGCAATTATTGGGCTACAATGGGTTGAAGAGGTCAGACCTGATAGGTTGGTGCAGAGCCATATAATAGAAGAGTTATGTCATCTCCGTTCACTCCAATGGACCACTTTTTTACAGCAATGGCGGATCGTGGAGCCTCTCAATCGTTCCCCGGAAGTTAGCGCCAAGGCTAGCAGAGCTGTAGAGTTGCAGCATAATAGACCGTTCGTGACGGACTTTTAAAGGTAAGAAGAAGTTTAAAGATTTATATTGCGGATATTATCAGTACATCTGATTCAAATTAACATGTGTATTAAAGGATGTCAGTGGATTATCCCTAAATTAGTAGATTTAGGGAACGTTTACAGATAACAGATTAAGCTAGGATACCGAAGCAAGTTAGCAACAGACGTTGAAAAGCCTTTTAATTGTAAATTCCGTTCTCTTAATGTCATTTCGTCCAACGTTGTTGAATTAGAGAAGAGGGGCTTCTAAACGGGATTGTATGCGGGGGTGGAGGGAGTTAAATATTAGATAAATATAACTTTGGTGCGTGTAAGAGTGAGTGTTTTTAGCAGAGCCATATTGTGTCCTTGTGATTATGTTGATTATTACCTGTCTGTATAATGTTGCAGCTCAGCTGATTTTGGATTGATGGCAAAGGGAGAGGGACTTAAGTGAGAGTGAAAACACAAGGTAAGTTTAATACTACTGTTTTATATAAGTAAGCATACTAAACATGTATTTTCTCACTGTATTATATAAGTAATCTTGTTAGTAACCTACTGTATGGCAGGTGGAGGGGCAGTGATGTTACAGGTGGAGGAGCAAGACTGCAAACTCACAAGACAGAGAAATCAAAGTTTGTTCTCCAGAGAAGAGGTTGATTTCACTTCAATTTTTTATTTCATATTTTCTAAAGATGTGGAAATGGCAAAAAAAAACACTTGAGAGCTGTAACCAAGACAACTGTAACAACATGAGTATAGAGCCACCAAGGTTTTTCAAGTCCCTCTCTTACTTCATTTTGCCAACCCAAACTTCCAGGTACATGACGGGACACCTTGCTTGTTTTTGTTGTTTGCGCTCCTCTGGCTGGGTGCTGGCAGGTGGAGGGGCAGTGATGTTGGCAGGTGGAGGGGCAGTGATGTTACGGGTGGAGGGGCAGTGATGTTAGCTGGGTGCTGGCAGGTGGAAGAGCAATGTTTAGTCCAAATATTTCCATTGCAACGGCTAATGGAAATGATTGCAGCTGTGGATCTGTTTGAGGGTTGCTGGATGTGGTAGCTTGGCTGCTGTTGTTCCTTTTCACCTTTTTGGATTGGCTCTTGCTTCCAAAATGGCCATCTTTTAATTTTATTTTTTTTCTGTCATTTCTGATTTGTTTGGCCTCAATTCTCAGCCTCAGCCGTATGAATCTTTTTACGAGTTGTTGTTGTACTCCACAGCATGACAGAAGCCTGCTGGAGAGGGCCTGAGCTTCTTTCTCCAAGACACCCACTGCGTTGGGGAGCTGCATGAGGGAGGAACCAGTCTTGGTCCTAAATAGTTCCTCAATTTGGTGAATGAAGTCAAAGGCTTCTTGGGAGGGACGACAAAGAGCACCTGCCTTGAAGTCTTTCAAGTCCACTAACAAGCTGTTGTCACCAGAAGGACTCTCATCATGGTGCTCTGTTGCAATTTTGCATTTTTCACAGATGCTGGCCAACTTGATGATTTTGTGGACGATGTGGCCTGCAAGATGGAAGAGAATACATTTCTCAGTTTTTGTGAGGTCAGGTGCTGGCTCTGTTCACCGCCATCAGCTGTTCCACTCTGACTGATGGAGTGATTTTTGGCTCCCCTGTGTCCAGGAAGTCTGCCAAAAAGCTACTGTGGTCTTCCTGGTAGCTCCCAGAGCTGATGGTGGTGAGGAACTGCCCCACAGATATGATTCTCAGTGCATGATGGAATTCCACTGGAGTTGGGACAGGATTTTTAGACCTCACACAGCTGAATGTATTTTCAAGGCAGTCTTGTGTGAACCTTGACGTTAACACAAACCTGTGTCCTTGTGTAAGCATCTCCTCTTGTATGGCCAAAATTGATGTTGTTGCCATTATCACCCCTGTTTGAACAGGCTTCCAACCTCCCTTTTGACCTATCTTTATCCCACGAAACAGATGGACGATGTTCTGGAGGAAGGTGATGGCCTTTTGGTACTCCTCCATCTTGAGCCTGCTCAGGGCTGTAATTGGATGGCGAGATGACATCAGATCAAACCAACGATCAACCTGCTCCAGGAACCACGCTGTCGTCAGGTATGACAGAGGGCGGTTTTCTTGCTGCACCATGTATTTCAGCCCAGCACTTGTAGCCTTACTGAACACATTTAGAGCAAGACCAACCTTCATCTTATCAAAGTGACTTGGCTCGATGGCTGCAGCTGAAAGATGGGGAGCTATTTTTAAGGCCATCCCTTCCTGAAAGGTCAATAAGTCCTTAATGGGGACCACAGAAACCTCGTTAGAGGGGAGGTTCTCTCTGTTAACAACATCCCCAGGAATTATGAAGACCTGTCCACGGACAAGGGCACTTTTTAAAAATGTTACCAGATGTGGGACATCGGGCATGAAATAGAGCTGCCTGTCTGGTTTTGCTGGATGTGGCACCGATGTTTTATTTTGGTCCACCCCAAAGGATTTCCACATGGCTCGGTTAGGGCTACCCATGTCGGTGGTGACATCAAGCACATGTAGCCCTATGGATGCTGCCCTCTGTATTATATCAATAATGATTGGCCTGTACTCTGCTCCATTGGTAGAATTGCCAGTGTAATGATATGTCACTACTTGCTTCCACCGTGTTGTGTTTCCAGCCAACATAAACACACAAGCATGTGTTGCCACCCCTGTGTGACCTGGTAAAGTCACATCACCGTACAGTTTGCCTGTAATCATGTCTAACTCCACACTTGGTGTGATTGCCATTTCATCCAAGGTCAACACACACTCCCTTTCAAGGTCTGTCAATCTATCTGCCTTCAATTTTAGGAAATCAAAGACCTCTGTCAACACACCAGGCTCAAACTCATTGCATCCTTCTTTGCAGTGTCCTTATTCCTGGAAGGGGAATCTTCAATTCCTGCAGAGTTTTGTAACCCGTTAGTCTGCTCGCAAAGCGAATTTTTAAAGCCTTCTTAATTGTCTCATTGCTCCATTTCATCCCCTTTGTGGTGAGTCTGCCTAATGCCTTCAGTTGGTCTTTTGAAAACGTTTTCTTATATTTCTTGTCCCTAATTTTCATTGTTTTCTTGAGAGCTGCATTTTCCTTCCTGATTTTTCTTAGTTTAGCCTTTGCTTTTTTGGTGATTCCTTCTTGGCTCTTTAATTTTCTCTTTAATTGTTGTAATAGATCTGTTTGACTGGCTGCTGGTTCCCTCGTATGCTGACTGGCTGCTGGTTCCCTCGTATGCTGACTGGCTGCTGGCTGAGTGGGTGGTGTCCGCCCTCCCTGTCTCTCCTCACTAGCCATGTCCTCTCTTTCTTCACCCTCACTTTCCTTTCTCTCAGTCTCCTCATCCCTTCTTCCATCAATCTTTGAACATTTTAAATATTATACCACTTCAAAATAACAAATGTTACTTTTGTTACTAAGAGTTCATACTTTCATTTCATTTCATTTCAAACCTTTATTTAGACAGATAGGTCCCTTGAGATCACGGATCTCTTTTACAAGGGAGACCTGCATCAATTTAGTTCCACATGAAACATAAAAACAAACAATAGAGGACATCATATTTACCAACACTTACAAACACCCATAGTGTCAGAAAGCATCTCGTGCAGACGTGCCTTAAAAATATTCAGAGAAATAAAATTGCTCAAATTCAATTTGGACTGTAGGCTGTTCCAAGCAAGTGGAGCTGCGCACATAAAAGCTGTCTTACCTAAAACAGTCCTTACCCTTGGTACATCTAACAAGACTACATCCTGCGATCTCAGACAATAGCTGCTTGCAACTTTCTGCTTTACCAGAGAACAGATGTAATACGGGAGTTTGCCCAACATAGCTTTATAAATAAAAGTGTACCAGTGACTGAGCCTCCGTACAGAGAGTGATGGTAAACCTGCCTTGGTATACAGTGTACAGTGATGTGTAAGCGCTTTACAATTTGTGACAAATCTCAGAGCACTGTGATACGCAGCATCCAATTTGCTCAGGTAATTGGCAGGTGCATTCATGTACAACAAATCACCATAGTCCAGCACAGGTAAAAAGGTGACAGTGACTAGCCTTTTCCTGGCCTCAAGCGAGAAACAGGACTTGTTTCTAAAAAAGAACCCTAGCCTAACCCTTAGTTTTTTAAGTAGGTTATTGACATGAAGTTTAAAAGAGAGACAATCATCAAGCCAGATACCAAGGTATTTGTAACAGGCAACAACTTCAAGTTTTGTTCCTTGCGTAGTTACAATATCTAAAACAGGCTCTGGTGTCTTTTTTGCTTTTGAAAAGAGCATTACCTTGGTTTTATCCACATTTAAAAGAAGCTTTAATTCAGAGAGCTGAGTCTGAATAGTGTTAAAAACAGCCTGTAATTTAACAACAGCCTCTTTAATGGAGGGACCTGCACAATACATCACAGTATCATCCGCATAAAAATGTAAAGTAGCTTCATCCACATTATCACCTACGCTGTTAATATATATGGAGAATAAAAGTGGACCTAAAACAGAACCTTGTGGTACACCATTAGAAATGTTTAACCACTCAGAAGACAGTCCATCAAAATGAACACATTGGGACCTTTCAGAGAGGTAGCTTACAAACCATGGCTGGATATGCCTATACTGGCTAGCCTCTGCTTTAAAATGCGATGATCAACGGTGTCAAACGCTTTGGATAGGTCAATAAACAGAGCTGCACAACTCTGCTTATTATCTAAAATACTAGTAATGTCATTTACCACTTTCATTGTTGCAGTGATGGTGCTGTGTTTCTTTCTGAATCCTGACTGATGTTTACACAGGATATCATTTATACATAAAAACTCCTTTACTTGTTCACTCACAAGTCGTTCGAGCACCTTAGCCAGAACTGACAATTTTGAGATTGGCCTATAGTTATTTAAAATAGTTGCCTCCCCTCCTTTCAGTAAAGGCAAGACATAAGCTGACTTCCATACTTTTGGAATTGTATTTGTGCTGAGGGAGAGGTTAAAAAGAGTAGTGAGAGGTGGAGCAATAACATCTGCAGCTAACTTTAAAAAGAAAGGTTCTAAGTTGTCCGGGCCAGCCGGTTTCCTAGGATCTAACTTGGATAATGCTTCATGAACAATACCAATAGTTAAAGGAGTAAAACTGAAAGGGTTTTCCAGACCACATTGTTCAGAGTCAAGGATTGGAGCGTTCACAGAAGCAGAAGTACAGTCAGTGACAGAATCAAACAGAGAGCCACAAGACACAAAATGCTTATTAAAGCAATTTAAAGCATAGTAGCCCTGTCTGATATAATGCCAGATGCTGTGGTGAGGCACGGAGGTAGCTCATTTGGGATATCACCAGTGGAAATCGATTTTATGGCTTTCCAAAATTTCCTAGGATTATTCAGGTTTTCTGTGGTAACTGACAAATAGTACTTTGATTTAGCACTTTTTATTTGAGATGTGAAGCTATTTCTTAGCTGCCTAAACGTAGCCATTCTACCTCTGAGCCTGATTTCCTAGCCTTAGCCCAAGCATAATTTCTCTCATGAAGTAGACTGGACAGCTCAGCAGAAAACCAGGGATTGTTTCGTCCCTTCACTCTAAATTTACGCAGAGGTGCATGTCTATCTATAATTTTCATAAAACCAAGATAAAAATAAGACCATGCAGTTTCTACATCGGCACACAGATTGATTTTACCCCAATCAAAATCAAACAGATCATGTAAAAAACCCTGCTCCACAAAGTGTTTTTTGTCTCTCTTTCTGATGATACGTGGTTTAACCTTTTGGACCTTAGTGTCCCTAATTGTGGCTACAACACAGTGGTCACTCACATCATTAGCAAATACTCCCACAGATGAGTATTTATGTGGAACATTTGTTAAAATTAGATAAATTAAGGAGGATTTATTTGGGGACTTAATATTTGGGCGAGTAGGACTGTCTATAATCTGGGTAAAATTCAAAGAGGTACACAGGTTTTTAAAATCCTCTGACACAGAAGTGAACCAGTCCCAATTAAAATCACCAAGCAGCACTATTTCCTTGTAGGAAAGTTGTGATAACAGTTTTGCCAATGACGATAAAGAGTCCTTGACAGCCGAGGGGGCCCTGTAGCAGCCCACCACCATGACCTGTTGACCCTTTGTTACCTCAATATTCACGACTAAAAATTCTAGCTGTTTACTAACAGATTTGGAAACCATGTTAGTTACACAAAACTTATTTTTCACATAAATGGCAACGCCACCACCTTTTTTAGGCCGGTCAGTACGATATACACTGTAACCATTTATGTAAATGTCAGAGGCCAAAATGGATTTATCTAGCCACGTTTCTGATAATACAATGACATCAGCATTAGTCGAACTCGCCCAAATATGGACAAAATCTAATTTAGGTAACAGACTACGCACATTTAAATGAATTAAACCTAGCCCAGATCTAGATATAAAATCAGCAGGAGTAGCTATTTGACTAATACTGCTAGGTGGACCTGGATTTGGCTGTACATTTCCTGATAGTAACAACAACAAAAATACCAAGCACCTTTTCCTCTTAATCAACACACATACATTGTCAGCTGTTCTAGAGTCACCAGCAAACTTCGCGAAAGTGAGATTAGAGTTTAAAAAACAATTCTGAAGGACCATCGTGGCAGGCATGTGAGAAAGACAAACATTTTCCGAAATGAATGTCCGCGACAGTGCAACCAGCAATTGTTTGTGCAACATCTCCGAAACTGTACAGGGGATGTCCACTGCGGGCGGCAGAACATACCCGAATCCAGTAGATTTTTCAGGATGACTAGCGATCTTCTCCTTGTCCAGCACAGCCAAAAAAAGGCACAGCAGAAACACGACACCCGCCATTCTCCCAGTCCAGCACAACAGTATCCACGCTGTTCCCGGAGCAAGAACCACGCCAGGACAGCAGCAAGAACCAGCAGGGAGGCAGCAGCGTAGCAACCCTCCAGGTTTCTCCGCAGTATCTCAGATCAGGCCTTCGCACCCGTAGAAGCAGAAACAGGCAAGAGCAGGCCTTCACACCGGAACCAAGACAGGTGGATGGCACCAGAGCAGGCCTCCGATCCAGCAGAACACGGGCCCTCCTCCGTGACAATCCTCCTCCGCTCCCAGCACACGACAAGCGAACATGAGCCCTCACAACGCCTCCACAAACCACCTCCACAAACCTCCGGTCCGAAGCAGCGACGAGCGAGCAGGAAGCGACGAGCGAGCAGGCAGCGACGAGCGAGTATCAACATACTATAACTTTTTAACATACTTATTATACCTGTGTCACCTTTCACACTATAGCTGTGATCATGAGCTATGGGCTTTGTAGATACAGGTCCGGGGGGGAATCGTGGTGCAGGGGCCCTTCTCTTTTTGACCACAGGGCGATGCACGAAGATGGTGGGTATAGCCTCTGCTCTCAGCCTAGTCTTGCCCTTTTTTGTCTTGACAAACTGGTCTGCATCAAAATGTGCCTGCGGAGTGACTTGAGGTTACTTCACACACAGAACAACTGTGTCTGAATCTTGTCTGCCCACATACATATTCCATAGTGGTTGAATACACAGTATTAGGAAACACTTTATACTTACTGGACATGTTATACTCATTACATACTGTATATAAAATATGACCAAGAATGTGAGACAACTTTATAGAAATTAATATCACATCTGTTACTGATGCCATTTGTCATACTTTGTTAAATTCACAAATAATAAAGTTACATAACTTCAGTTGGGAACAAAGACCACACCTTATCTCCCCAAGGCAATTTCCCATCCAATAGGTGTGCTATATAGGTGTGTATAACCCTTTCTCCTGTCTGTTTATCCCTCTTTCAGCACAAGAACCAGAGGGGGATTCAATGGAGCCTGAATACCTGCACTGAGACCCTCACCCTGCACCCTGAGTCTCAACTCTGTGTTTTTCAAGCCTTTCCCTGTTTTTTTGTATTAAACAAAACATTAAGCTTTCCCAATGGTGTGGTTTTCGTTTTGTGAAAAAGTGCAAATGCAGTATTTGTATATAATTACCTCACATATTTTGTTGCTGTTGGTTGTGAAATTGCTCCTGCTGACTTGAGCCAGCCATTTTTGCCTCCGCTCGGTGTCAGTGGGGAAGCCGTACATTCGTACTCCTTTCTCTGAGCGATTGGAGCATCCCCAGGCAGCACAGCAAACCATGGTGGCGACTAGGAGGCAGCACAGCAAACCAGAACAACACGGAGGAAAAGGCACAGACAAACTGCATGATATGCTATTCAATGTTTATTGAATTCCATGTATTTGCAATGGATGTTCCTAAAACAACACATTTATCATCATCATCATGCTGCTGCTGCTAGTCCTTTGATAGTCACCTGTCGGTCTCCTGTCCTTTCTGAAAGCCATAAAGATGACATTAGTCATTTAGATAACTTGTGTCCTCAATTACCATGGGATTACTGAAACTACCATGACTTTAAGAAAATGGTAGACATTAATCTAATCTGAATTTTAAAGCATTACTTTAGATCCCCTCCCTCTAAATATATCAATAAACATTAGAAAGTGATGCTCCTGACTACCATACAGGTTTAAGAAGATAATATTGGTTTTAAAGAATTCAAAGCTATAAATAAACAGCAACAGGCTCTTTAACCAAGGCACTGTTAGCCTAACATGTAAACTAGTTGTTCACACTAATCCTAATATCACTTAATATTAGCAAATTCTATTTTATTTTTTAAAACATATTGATGTAAATACATACACATATCGATTTGTTGTATAAATATTGCAAATCAAAACCTTTATTCACTAATAATTACCAAAAATCGTAGTTCTATCTCCTGTTATCAATGCATTCACATTGCCCGCCATGAACTTCCGGGGAACGATCCTCGTCTACATGAACCACGTGACGATAACCGTTTTTGGACTTCCGTTGTCGTAACTCTTCTATTATATGGCTCTGGGTTGGTGATATGCACAGACTCACTATCTGCTCTGGAAAGCATACAGTCGACAATAACTGTTAGAGAAGATTTAATCATTGAACTTAACCATTGCTTACTGAGACTTCAGAGGAGGGGAATATATGTGCAGTTATGCTGGGTGTCTGCACATGAGGGGGTTAAAGGGAATGAGCATGCTGATAAGTTAGCAACATATGTGTTACAGAAGGAAATAGCAATACCAGTTTCACTTGGAAAAGGAGAAGGAAAAGCAATAATTAAGAAGAAGGGTATGGAAATATGGCAGAAATGGTTGGAGGAAGATCAGAAAGGGAGGAGATGCCACAAGTTACAGAAATCAATCATAACAAAGATCTAAACAGAAAGGAACAGACGGGAGGAGATCATCATCATAGACTCAGATTGGATCATACAGGATTAAACGGCACAATGTTTATAATGGGAACAAGTGAAGTTGAAGAATGCAGGGGGTGTGGAGTGAAAGAAAATGTGGAACATATCATTTTACACTGCAACATGTACAAAACAGAGAGGGGAAAACTAAGAGACAGGGTCAGAGAGGCAGGAAGGGACTGGAGCCTGATGGGCATACTGGGAACAGAAGGTGAGGGGGTGAGAGCTGCCAGGAAGGCCATTCTTAAGTATTTGAGTGAAACATGATTGATTGGAAGAATTTAAAACAACGTAAACACAGTGGTATAATTCCACAAGTGGTGATAGGATGATATGGTGATACACACTCTTGTACAGTAGGTGGCAGTATGCACCTTAAAGTTGTTTGCAATCCGCCAAAAAACCTAAACAAGAAGAAAAAGAAGAATGGCTGACTGAGCAGGGGAGAAGTATAGAAATATCTTTCATTAAAAAAGAAGCTGAAGCAATAATACTGAAGCATGGCCAAAGCAGTCGGATGAAGTTACAAATGACTGAGAACAGCTAAGTCTGTTAATCAGATACCCAGTTTAGAGATTAGTAAGTATTTGGCATGAGCATTAAGTTAATTTACTTATTTGTTTTGAACAATTTTATATATTTGGTATGTTTTTTTCTTTGCATATACTTTTACCTTTAAATACTATACATTTAGCTGATATACTCACTTACTTTTACTTAAGTAACGTTTCTAATGCAGGACATTTACTTGTATCAGAGAGAGAATATTTACTCTGTAGTATAAGAACTTTTACTTTCGTAAAATATCTGAATACTTATCTTGACTGCAAAGTCCCCAGCTAAACCTTAATAAAGGCCGTTGTAGTTCATGGTCATTAAAAACATCACTCCTTTAGGCCATGACTTTTAATTTAGCAGGATGTTCAGGGTTTTGTATCATATGTTTGAGGCGTGTGGCGCAGTGGGTAGAGCAATGGTGTTGGGATCAGGGGGTAACAGGTTCAAACCCCACTGCAGTGAGCATGTTGTTATGTCACTGGGCAAGACACTTCACCCCAAATTGCTCCTGTGGGGATTGTCCACAGTATTGAGTATAAGTCGCTTTGGATAAAAGCGTCTAACAAGTAACATGTAATGTAATAATGTGTGTATATTCTACATCATTAATTAAAGAAGGTAAAGTAAAAAGAAGGTGCAAAACATCTAACAGAAAATGATTTGACTTCTTTGAGTCAGAGCAGAAATGTAACATGACTGGATTTATTGGATGCTAAACGTGCTGCTTTTGTTGTTACCATCACATAGAGAACATCACAAATGTCTTGCAACTGTCAAGCTGGACAGAGATGTTAAAATAAGTTGCTGACTAATTGTATATTCCTCATCTATATTGCATCCGCTCTGAAAATGTTGTGTCTACAATACACTGCACAACAGCCGTACCCTTGTGGGAAGGATGTTTAAAACACTACATTAACTTTAGGAGGAGAACAGTGAAAGTCGAACACCCTGCAAGGCTTTGGTGTTCTTGGAGTTTTATGCTTTGAGCAGCACATCTGGGAGATACTGATAGTGTTTTATGGAGGTAATAAAATGATGGATAGAAACCCCCTCAGCTATGACACAGATGGGGGGAAAAACTTGGCACATTATTTCATACATTAAAAATGGTCTTGTGAGTTCAATGACAACTGGCAGCAGCGTATTCCTTTATTTATATGTTTACATCAGCTGCCACTATAAAGGTATGTTGTATTTCCAATTTGCTGCCAAATACAGTGTTGCTTTGGCAGATATCCCGCCAGCAGGGCTTTCTCACAGAGGATTGAAATGTCAGAGTGTGATTCTACTTCCTTCTCCCTCCAGCTGCAGCCCAGCTTTGGTCAGCTGCAGTAGTTTAACACAAATAAAATCGTTTTTTAACGCATCAAACTATGGTGGCCCTGAAGTGCAAGTCAAAACAACATGTCACAAAACACAACAGCATTTCATAAAACGCAACGACATTTCAAAAAACGCTACAGCATTTCACAAAACACTTCAACATTTAAACTTTTACGGAAAGGGTATTCCTTTAGGGAAAACACTTCTTGTTTGTGATTGGACAGAGCCAGCCAGAGAAGCACTGCTGTGATTGGTTGTTTTTGCTGCCAGTCAAGAAATGACGCTTCATGATTGGTCAGCACCCGACAGCTGTTTCTGCATGAATTTTTAAACTGAGTTGGAAAGAATGGAAGAAGAGATGGAAATCTTACAGTTTTTCTCGATTGCTAACACACTAAAATTACACATAAAGCACAATTATTTTAACTGACACTCAAAGAGCAAAACATCGGCTCAAATCTTCAAACTCTAAACACGTTTTCAGCTTTTCACACAATTTGCCAATCAACATGGCACTTTTTGCAAACCACTGCACACGTTTCTCCACGTAAGACACAGGAATCTGACATAAAGTCACGTGTTAGCAGGTTTAAAACACTGATATTCAAAATGCCTCACACATGGACCAATGATCAAGAAACACGTTCCACCTGACCAAACACCTGGTAGCATAATTGTTGGCTCATCAATCAGGATGTTAGCACTATAAAAAGACCACAGGTGAGTACTTTCTTACAGCAACAATGGAAGCAAGAGGAAGAGCTGGGCTGAGAGTGAGAGGAGGAGGAAGAGGTGGGTGAGAGTGAGAGGAGGAAGAATGAGAGGTAGAGGTGGAGGGAGAGGACGTGGACAAAGAAGAATACTCTAATGAAATGAAATGTTATCAACCATGGTTTGACGATGAGAGGCTGGACGGAGGGTTCAGCCTAATCTAAGCCGATTTACTGTTGCCTCTGTAATCCGGACACTTAGACTTGAAAACAGGTTAGTTACCAGTTTTTTAGCTCTGCATAATTCATGATATATCAGAGCTTATATCTGTTGTGTGAAACGTATTTACTTCATTACTGTAATTGAATTGTTGGCATGTTGCATACTATAACTGTACAAACATCCTGCACAATGGACTGTGGTAGACTCACTTTTATGCAACACAGACACTGACCAACCACTATGTCTTTGTTGTTTATCTGAAGGACTGAGAAACAAAGAGGTGGAAGGCCAAGGATTTCCAATGAGGCACAGGAAGCAGCAGTTACAAACTTGGTTTTAGCAAACAATGCATCCCACTTAGAGAGATCCGAAGCATAGTAGCTATGTGCTAAGATGCATGTTGCACAATGTTATTTTTGAATAAAATGTGATTTCTCTCAACAACTCATTTGTATTTCTTCATTTACTGTATTTCTGTATACTCAAGCAATCTTTCTCTGCAGAAACCTCTCTGTACAGAGCATAGCCCATAAAAGATTAACGTGCTTTAGATTATGCTCAGCAGTGTGTAGTTGGGTGGTCAAACCATCTAGTATTATGAATGAAGTGTGTTATATCTGGTGCTAAAGTTTGCATTTGGTAAGTGTTTATGTAGTTTTGAGGGCAGTTCTTCACTTAGCAGGAGAAATTAGGTGTTTTGCACTTTGGGTGTGTGGTTTTGTGAATTGTGTTTAGTGTTCTGAGAAACTGAGCAATTTAAAAATAAATGTGTGTTAGCAATCGAGAAACTGTAAGGGAACATTTTTGACAACAACCTGCTCCGTCCACACTCACAACAACCTGATACACACAGAAATAAAGCAGCGACTTTATTCGCCATGACTGTCTGTGTTTTGTTCATGTTTAACTTTTGTCCAGTTTCTGAACAGATATGAGGAGCTGTAAGCTCTGTGTGCTAACAGCTAACCGCTGATGTTTTTGGGACATGATGATGTGGTGATGGGTTGACAGCATGTTGAGGATATAACATCATGTATATGCGTTGTTAAAATATTCCCTTAAGATTTCCATCTCTTCTTCCAATCTTTCCAACTCAGTTTAAAATTCGTGCAGAAACAGCTGAATAGTACCAAACAGGAAATACGTTTCTTGACTGGCTCTGTCCAATCACAAACAAGAAGTGTTCTCCCTAAAGGAATACCCTTTCCGTAAAAGTTGAAATGTTAAAGTGTTTTGTAAAATGCTGTAGCGTTTTATGAAATGTTGAAGTGTTTTGTGGTGTTTTATGAAATGCTGTAGTGTTTTGTGAAATGTTGTTTTGACTTGCACTTCAGGTCCACTGTATAAAAATATAATAATAAACAATAAAATCCTTCAGGTGCACTCAAAACAAAAAATAAAATCGCATGAGCTTATCATAACAACAATACAGCTTCCTTTAGTATCAGAAACAGAAACAGGTAAATTGCCAACTAGGTTTACACATAGGCATTTTTATAACATTAAGATATAGAAAATAATTTACATGGATCGATATACGAAAAAAACTATGTAGGCTACACTACAGTATACTATGACAAAGATCATCAGAATAACAAAATAAAATATGAGCAGTTTTGTTATGAAAAGTGGAAAGTTGTGCAGATGTTAAGAAGGTAGCTTTTGTTCGAATGTGCAAAATATTATAAAATTCAATAAATATCCTTCATTATTAATATTCACTGTCTTGCATTTTTTTCGTTTTTTTTACTTCCAATTCATGTTCAATTCTTTACCTACATGCTGCTGTGACGAAAATCCCAAATTGGGATCAATATATATATATATATCTTTATTTGAAATATAAACAACTGTTTGCAGTGCATTCATGTAATGAGGGATATTACAAGCATACAGACACAGTGATAGAGTAGGGTTAATAAAAAGCCATAAAAAATGAATACACAAATATCTCGCAGGGTGTTCCTACATCTGTGCAGTGTCCCTCCCCTCTCCCCTCCCTCTCCCCTCCCTGCTCCCTGTAAAAGGGAACAAACCACTGGTGCTGCTGTCCCGCCTCCAGCTCTCTGCTCCGCGAGGCTGCAGCTCCACCGACCCGCAGCTACACCACAATGTGAAAACTTAACCACCCGGATAAAGTTGTTTTCATGGAAAGAAAGGCTGCAAGTAAAGGTACGTACCAGCTTCACGTTTTGCATTCAGTTTTTGTAGAAAACTAAAAAGTAATTGTTTATCTCTAAATAGGGTTTGGTGAAAAAATTAGTCAAACCAGCTCGTTGCTCTGAATTTCTAGAAGGGTATTTAATGAACAATATAGAAAGCTACACATGCAGGAAAACAGTCCTAATAACTGCTTGTAATGATGTGTGGTTTCAGTTTCAACTTGTTGCTCTGATTAGTTTAGTCTGTAATTTGATTCTTCTGGTGATAGTCCTGTACTTGAGCAATGGAAGAAGTGACAGCACCTCACGCTTCTTCCCTCACTCTAGCTCAAGCCATTTCCTGTGGATGTTGTATTGATTTTATTTTCCTTCAGAGGACTAATGTGCTCTACAAACAGTGCAGTTAAATATGTCTTGATTGACAGCAGACCACATTAATGTACCACTGTAAAATCTTGACTGTAATGCTTGTGGGGCATATATAAAGCTATATAACTGACATACTTGGCTTCTAATCATAATTTATCTACATCATCAGGACCATGGGGTATGGGCAAATCCTCCACCGGCGGGGGAATGAGGAGGACCAGGTCCACCTCAACGTGGGGGGGTTTCGGCACCACGTGGATCCGGATATGCTGCTCCGCTTCCCTCACACACGCCTGGCCCGTCTGCTGTGCTGCCAAAGTGAGGCGGCCATCCTGGAGCTATGTGACGACTACAGCCCGTCCGAGAAGGAGTACTACTTCGACAGGAATCCCCAGGTTTTCCTTGGTGTGCTCAACTTCTACCACACGGGACATATCCACATGATGGAGGAGGTGTGCGTCTTCTCCTTCAGCCAGGAGATAGAGTACTGGGGGATCCAGGAGCTCCACCTGAGCCCCTGCTGCAGCTACTGGTACCACGAGAGGAAGGAGTACATTGACGACGGAGACTGGGATGTGAGGAGTGACGACCAGCAGCAGCCCAGCCTGGACTCCTCCTTTGAGGAGCTCTCTGCGCTCGATCAAGACATGGCCAAGTTCAAAGGAGCCTGGTGTGCAGAGGTGAGGAGCTACGTGTGGCTGCGGCTGGAGGACCCTGGTCACTCAACAGGTTCAAAGATCATCGCCGTGGCCTCCCTCAGCTTGGTGTTGACCTCCATCGTTGCCATGTGTGTCCACAGCATGCCTGAGTATCAGAAGAAGGACGAAAACGATAAACTCATCGAGGATCCTGTCCTTGAGATCCTCGAGGAGGTCTGCATCGCCTGCTTTTCCGCTGAGTTCCTCCTCAGGCTGATTGTTTCGCCCTCACGCAGGAAGTTCCTCTCAAACCCCTTAAACCTCATCGATGTTGCCTCCATTTTGCCATTTTACGCAACTTTAGCTCTGGAAACAGCCGATAAGGAAGCCGCAGAGGAGAACGAGGACTTACAAAATGTTGGGAAGGTGGTGCAGGTTCTCCGCCTCATGAGGGTTCTCCGGATCCTGAAGCTGGCTCGCCACTCCATCGGTTTGCGAGCGCTGGGCGCCACCGTCCGACACAGCTACCAAGAGGTGGGTCTGCTCCTTCTCTTCCTCTCGGTGGGGATCTCCATCTTTTCTGCCCTCATCTACTCGGCAGAGAGGGATGTGGAGAACACAGATCTGGGGACCATCCCTTCTGGCTGGTGGTGGGCAACCATCACCATGACCACAGTGGGTTACGGTGACACCTGCCCGGTAACGCTGGCGGGGAAGATAGTGGCGACCTTGTGTATCGTGTGTGGCCTGTTGGTGGTGGCTCTGCCCATCACCATTATCTTCAATAAGTTTTCAAAGTACTATCAAAGAAACAAAGCCATGGAGGGTAAGGGTATCACTAAGCCTGAAAGAAAAGATCCAGAGATTCCTTATTATAACATAAAAGACCTCTTCGCAGGAAGCGTGTATCCCTTTATCGGAAGTATCGCCTTCAGGAACAGTGTGAGCAGCGCAGGAGATGAGACGGACGCCTCCAGTCTCCAGGATATAGAGATGTATGACAACGAGACTTGTGAAAATGGGGCAGCGAAATGAGATTCAATGGATTGTCACTCCCTTTATGACTGCAAGTCACTCCGGGCCTCTCAGGGCACTCCATCACACCGCCTGACTCTCTGAACTGTCTTCCTCCTGCAATCTGACAGAGAAATATGGTGGCTGTCGATTGTTTTTTTCTTCTTCAAGGGCTTATACACAGCGTCACTAAAACCCGGAAATCTTAAGGGAATTTGAGCCTTGCTCAGAGGTCTAAAAACTCATTTTATGCTTGAAAAAACAGCAATGATGCATGTCGGAGGCCATAATGATAATGTTTTTTCAAAGTAATGCCCTGTATTGATTTGTCTGCCAGCTGAAAGTTCAGAGTGAGATTTCAGCTAAAGTCTATAACGACAACAATACTGTTTGCTGTTTCAAAATGGTATTATAGATCTCTAATTGACTGATGTTACACAGTCTGCATGAACAAAAATAAATGAATTTCTGAATAATGTGTAGAAATATGCAATAGTTTTTATGCTGACCAGGAACTGCCACACAGAAGCACTGATATACCAGGTTATTGGTGTTTAACTTTTCTTTTGGATAGTTGTTTCCGCATGCTGGGTGACTCCTAGGGGGATAACTCATGTGGACATGAAATAAAACTCAGTGAATCAGAAGAAATATGCCTCTCGTTTGTGACATGGCATACAGTAAGGTGTACCGCCCACTCACTCAGACAAGGTTTGCAGCTCAGGTTCATTGCATTTATTCATCGCCATATGTTCTTCACTAAAATAACTCTAAAATCTAAACCAACCTGTCATCAGTGTCTTTTCTTTATTGGGGAAATGCACTTTAAACTGTTGACGAACTTTATGCACATCTTCTTCACTCTTCTGTTCCTGAAAGCATCGATTGGCTGTCCCTTTGTATAATCTCCGGTTGGATGAGCTGCTGTTACTAGAGCTCGTGATGTCAAATATCGTTCTCTACAGGGGTCTCTAAGGTGCAGCTCTTCAGAAGCTTCTACACTTAAAGCTCAAATGTTATTTTCCAATATAATGTTCAGATGGTTTCTTAATGAATGAAACACATTAACAAAATAATGAATGGGTGTCACTGTGGAGTTGCAGAGGTTGGTTTAGGGACTAGCTGCAGCATAACCACGACAGATAATCTAATTTTGCTTTGATTGATGGTAAATTAGTTTTGATTGTTTGGCTTCCTGACTCAGGTGGGCAACATGGGATATTAGCATATTGCTCAATCCGCACTTTTTTTAATGACAGGGGTCTTGGTACAGATAAGCATTGATTTTCAATTATTATTATTCACACAGATGCACGAATGGCTGAATAATATTGGATTTATTCGTCACACTTTATGTCCGATAATAAATCTGACAAATAGTGTTCCATCACTCAAAAACTATGCTTATTTGTTTTCTTTTTCCTGTGTTGCAGAAAACAATAATCAATATTCTTAACTCTTGTTGACCTTCTTCCAATATCAAGTTATCTGAAAAGTTGAAATATTTTTATTTTATTTTTTAAATCTCATACCTCATCGCAAAACCAAAAGCTGTTGAACCTCTGCAATAAAAAGTAAATGCAGAAAATGAGGGATTACATTTGAGACAATGCTAGCTTATTCACAGTAAAATGTAAACAAAACTGTAAAAATGAACTATGGCTGCCATTAAGTGAGGATGGATGCTTTAATGATTAAAGGTTTAATTTACCTGTTTTTAGCTACTGACTCTGGGAACAGTGCTGTTCTTATACTTTTAGACCTGACAGCTGCCTTTGACACTGTAGATCACAGTATTCTCATTTCTCGCCTGCAACATTTTGTGGGAATCAGTGGTACTGCTCTAGACTGGTTTAAGTCGTATCTGTCTGAAAGAAGTTTTAATGTAAATCTTAATGAATTTACTTCCTCTTCTGCTCCTCTCCCATACGGGGTACCCCAAGGCTCCATTCTTGGACCGATTTTATTTTCCCTGTACCTGCTCCCCCTGGGCGCTATCATTAAGAAATATGGTGTCTCATTTCATTTTTATGCAGATGACTCGCAAATCTACATGCCCCTGAAAATAAATGACCCAAACCCTCAGCAACGCCTGTCTGACTGTCTGCAGGACATCAGAGCCTGGATGGCCTTGAACTTTTTAAAATTCAATGAAAAAAAGACAGAGGTCATAATATTTGGACCCAGTGGTGGCCCCAATGCCCCACCTGTGCTGGATTCTCTTGTCCCATATGTGAAACCCATTGTCACAAACCTGGGTGTACGGATTGATCGTGATTTTAAACTAGACAAACAGATTAACTCTGTGGTCAAATCCAGCTTCTTTCAACTAAGACTTTTAGCAAAGGTCAAGCCTTTCCTTTCTTTTAATGACCTTGAGAAGATAATACATTGTTTTATATCCACTAAACTGGATTACTGCAATGCTTTTTATATTGGAGTGACCAAGGCTTCCCTGTCACGCCTACAGCTGGTCCAGAATGCTGCTGCACGCCTCCTTACAAGGACAGGCAGGCGTGAACATATTACGCCTGTACTCGCCTCTTTACACTGGCTACCAGTCCATTTTAGAATACAGTTTAAAATGTTGCTGTTCGCATACAAGGCCCTGAACGGTTTAGCCCCACCGTACCTGGCAGATCTTTTAAAACCATACACACCCACACGGTCACTGAGGTCTGCTGACAGACTCCTTCTGGTAGTCCCAAAATCGAGGCTAAAGCAGCGGGGAGACAGAGCCTTTGCAGCTCCAAAGTTATGGAACGAATTACCCCTCCAGGTTAGACTTGCTCCAACTCTGCCTGTTTTTAAATCTCGTTTAAAAACCCACTTATTTTCCCTGGCTTTTACTGTACAGACCAGGTGACACTTGTGCTGTTCTTTATTTTTATTTTTATTTATTTTTTACCTTACTAGTGTTTTGTATTATTTTTACGTCATATAGGAGAGTTTTTCAGTCGCGGCTTCTGATCTGGTTTCATTGTCTCGTGTTACATTTGTTTCATGTCCTGTCTGTTTTTATGTATTTATGCTATGTTTTTATACAGTTGTTGATGTACAGCACTTTGTTCAACTCTGTTGTTTTTAAATGTGCTATATAAATAAAATGGATTGGATTGGATTGAATGATCATTACCACAGCTGAATTCCCAATTGATTCATGATGTAAGAAACATTATCAAACCAAACCTCTCTAAGAACTTTTTTAACAATGAACAGAAATGCTAACACAAGTTGCTTTGGCCTACAGTTTGTCAGGAAAATGTGTAAAATGCATCAATGGATTTCTCCTCAGATTCCATTATAAAGGGTCTTCAGGCTAATCTGTAATTGTTATTGGATTTTTCAGATAGCTGTCTGTTTGGTAAAGAATCCATCGCAGGAAATGGCGATCAAGCACCGTCGGCAAACAATAGTGATGGTTTTGCGTTCCTCACCATTAATCCCACCCTCATGGCTTTGGACGTTCAGGGAAGTGGGTTTCAATATCGGTTCACTTTGCCATCAGCAAAAATATATTCCCTTATTGAACTTATGTCAGGATGTGCATCTTATATTTCCCATTTCCCATCGCAGCTTGTGGTCCCCATCTGACTTCTGAAAGTTTCGTATTTTTTAGGTAATTGTAGGGTAGTTGTTATTGTCAGTGGCGGAAAGTACATGTACTTAGTAAAGTAACTTAAATACAATTTTGAGGTGCTTAACTTTCCATTTTATACTTTGACTCCAAGGGGCAACATGTTGAATTGTATTTTTGCTCGACTACATTTATCTGACACATTTAGTTACTTGTAAAATCAAGAAAAAGGAAACCGGAGTTTGTTGCAATGAATAAAAATGGGACCGCTGTCTACAGATATTTAAGTCACTGTAAATGTAACAAACGAACTCAAAGAGGTGGATGTAGGGCTGAGTTTAAAGACAACAAGATATGCATCACACAGAGGGGGGAGGAACAGTGGAGTCAGGGTGTTGTTAATGTAAAGGGTAGAAAAAGCCAATTACCTGTAAATGTCACAGTGCGGGTGTCAGCACAAATGTCGATGTTGCAGCACTGACAAGGGGAATCGTGTTTCTAACTTGCCCTTTAGGCTTTTTATTTTTTTCTTAAAATGAAAAAAGCTTCATTACATTAAGGCTGTAGTAAAGTTGCTAACCATAATACTTCTGTCGGTCAAATGAAGTCTTAATCCTGATTATTGGATGCAGCGGAGAATTTAAACCACCAGGATAAAAGGTGTCACTGATCATCGAGTTCCTGTCAGAAAGACGGTGGTCATTTCCATGAGTGTGAAATAAAAACAGATCAATAACAATTATTTAAGCAGGTTTTTCTTTTCAAAAGGGTTGTGTTTGTAATAGCCAGCTACTTTGATGCTGATTTGAAGAGAGTTGTCTGTGTGCAGAGAGTGACAGTGAAGTCTTGCAGTGCTGCAGAGGCTGCTGGATCACAATGTTTAACAAAACTCGATACAGAAAAGAATGGAGAGAGACAATCAAAGTGAAGTTCAAGTTTTTTGAAGAGAGACCATTAATCTTTCGATGAAAATCTGACATCTGTTTTCAGGGTGGTATACATTATATATACTGTATATATTACATAAAGCCTCTGGCTCCGTGAATGCATTTGTCCCTATACCTCGCACAAGAGGAAAAGGTCACTGCAGTGATGAATTTGCAAAATGCAAACAGGAATTGTATGTAGTGTGAAATACTGCAGGAACCCAGTGCCCAAGCTCTAAGGTTGCTACTTTACCACCTTTATAAGTGTCAAGTCATTGAGTTTTAATAGATAAAACGCAATTCAAAACTTGTAGAGAATTGGCCAAGAACCAAATGGGATTCTGCAAAGTTGGCTTTAATGGATTAAGGTTGTGATTGCTTAATTAATGTCAAATAAAAATTCGGAAAACCTTGTATTACATATTGTTATGTTATGTTACATAATGTTGTTGTTGGGCAGATTTACGTTTTTATGGGACACAACGGTTACCTTTGCCCATTTAATATTACATCAGATACAAAGTTTGCAAAAAATGGAGGTGTCTGAATACTTTCTAAAGCCACTGTGAACAGCTAGTGCCTCATATATAAGCACAATAATGACCCCATCCAAAAAGGATACACTTGTTACATTTTAATGAGCTGAAACGTGATTCTGTGCGTCCTGTCTGGAGGGGAAAACAAGAGACTTGTGGCCGGTATTTAGTTTTTCCTGATAGAGGAGACTCTGCTAGGAGGAACTGTTTTAATATTTCCATTAGCTTAAGCTAATTTGTAATGTCTTGATCCGAGTCTTTGCGTGGTCCGCAGAGTACAGCCAGATCACTTTTACTCTCCCATTACCATCAGTGTGGTTTCAGCTCAGGGTCAGATATAACAAAGGAGCCACTTTGCCTATATTGGGTTCCTGCTTTGTTCCCCCATGCAGGTTTGTTACAACGAGGCTTGATGGATAATTTCATTGTGCATTTCCATAATAATTTATTACTCTGATGGAAGCTGACTTTCTGACTGGGCGTCATAAATCTGCTGTAATTCAGCCAGGCATATAAGCCTTTTTACATCTATTAACTTTTATTGTGAACAAGCTATGCTTTCATTATTCATTCAGCATTCTTAAACCTGCCTACTCCTCTTCCTTTTAGATTCAGAAATACTTTATTTTCCATCCCAAATCAATGGATATCTGTCTTGAACTGCCTCAGCCATGGCATAGGTTGTTAAGTTTTCATGGAAATCAACATGTTAGTTGTTGTCGTGATTTTATTCATAGCACTTTAAGGACTTTATGGTATGTTGTCTTTAAAAGTTGTTTTTGAAAGCTAACAATAATTAGTAAGTGTACCTTGAATGGGATGAGATTTGGGATGAGATGTTCCTATCTGAAATGTGGATGTTTTTGAAAGATGCACAAGCACTTTACTGTGAAAAAATTGTGCTACAATCTATTGTTAGCATACAGTGGTTGTAATAATTAGTCTATGTGTACAAAATGCATAAATCTAAATTAGGATAGACATATTTTACTTTTTGAACCAGTTTTTTGCCTTTATTATTAAATGCAGGTCTTGTCTAAAGCTCCACAGCTCGAATCAAACAGGGGATGTTGCAGTTACATATATGGGACTTCACTACATCATCAGGAAACCCCCTCCTGACGCCACTCTAAATCCTTCTCCATTAACCTTTATGTATTCAGTTTATTAGCTTCTGACGTGGCCTGCCCCTTAGATAAAAGTCTTATTGACCCGATTATCTTAATGTCAAGTGTTTTACACAGACAAAGATACATTATGAGCAAATTGGACTGAAAAATCGAACAGCTGGGGCCAAACTCACCTTCACCTCACCTTGGCCACTGCAGTGTGACTTATCCCATTAAGAACAAGAGAAGACTGAAGCATTTCAATTAGCCTCTTTGGCCACCATTGCAGTCGTGAGCTCAGTAATTATGAAGGCAGAGATAAGCAGATAATCCAGAGTCCCCTGCCTGGTATCCATCTCAGAGGGGGGGTGGGGGCAGGCCTGTGTCCCCTGCGCTCAGCGAGGCTTACTGCAGCGTCGGCTCCTCGGAGATCGAGCTGTTTGTCTTGCAGACGGATTTGATTCCTGTTTGTTTGGACAGGTTACGTGAGGTTACAGCCTAAACATTGCAAGGATGTTGCACAGCTTAAAACCCCCAATAATACAAGGAGTAAGGAGACACTGTTCTGCTGCTCATCTAACATACATGTGCAATTTCATTTGTAGTTGAGATAAATATTCCACTTAAAAATGTCCCATCCCCCCCTCTATGTGGTTTAAAGGCAAGGCATGTTTTTTTATAAAGCACATTTGAACAACAAGGCAATACACCGTGATTAACAAATAACATCAATGTAATTAGACAAAGTGCAAAAGAAACATAAATTATTAAATGACATTAAATGACACTTAAAACAACAATTAAAGGCCAAGCTAAAGTATAATGAGACATATAACAAATACTAGAATAACAGTTAAAGTGCTATTTAAGAAATGAATGGTTTAAGCTATTAGGCAAGGCAAGGCAAGGCAAGGCAAGGCAAGGCAAGGCAAGGCAAGGCAAGGCAAGGCAAGGCAAGGCAAGGCAAGGCAAGGCAAGGCAAGGCAAGGCAAGGCAAGGCAAGGCAAGGCAAGGCAAGGCAAGGCAAGGCAAGGCAAGGCAAGGCAAGGCAAGGCAAGGCAAGGCAAGGCAAGGCAAGGCAAGGCAAGGCAAGGCAAGGCAAGGCAAGGCAAGGCAAGGCAAGTTTATTTATATAGCACTTTTCAACACAAGGCAATTCAAAGTGCTTTACAAAAAATGAAAGACATTAAGAAAATGGCATTTAAAATCAGTCATTAAAAAGAAAAGCTAATAAAATAAACATTAAAAGAAAAAATACATGGATAAAAGTTTTAAAAGAATATTATTCCACAATGTCTGACAACATCCTGCATATATTCTGCATTGACATTGACACTTTTGTTTATCATTTAAGACACTTTTTCCTAAATCCAGTCTGGCATGGATGGTTCTTTTTTTGAATTCTAGTTCTCTATCTGTGTTTTAATTGTTGTTTTACTTTTATGTACGACACCTATCAAATTCCTCGTAAGTGTAAATCTACCTGGTAATAAACCTGTTTCTGATTCTGATCATCATTAGAATTTAAAATAAAGTTTGAACAATGCTTAGCTGCGCAGCGTGAGCTTAATGACCCACCAGCAGCATTTAACCTCCAAGTGTTCACTAGTCTCTCGCAGCAGTTTAAATGTACCAGGTAATAGTGGACGTAAAACTCCTTTCCGTCAACGTTTATGGGACAATTTATTAGCTTATTCCCACTTCAGTATTTACTTACATAGAATTTATGAATACATCTAGTTTATTTAATTTTCTTCACAGTAGATATAAAGGAAATATATTGTCAATATCAGAGTTTGGACATACTGTAGCTCTCTTAGTTTTAATCACAGGCTCATACACATTATATGAATTGAGTTTACATTTCATGAATGTGTTTCAGAGTGACAGAGTGCTGAGCTGGGCTGGGCCTAAGTGACGACAGAGTGGATAGGATGAAAAATGTACAGAACACGGCTGCGGCTCTTTGCTGGGATGATGCACTGACTCACTCGCTATGGAGGGTTGCAATGGAGAGAGCAAGGATTTAATGGAGGCAGTAAAAGAGGGCAGGAGGACTCAGAGTCCTGCTAATGAATCAGAGGAAGGAAGAGAGGATGAGGAGAGCGAGAGGAAGACTGAACAGGGAGGGATGGGCCAGGGAAAGACACACACAGATATTCTGCAAACAGCACCCTGACATGGATACAATCAAATACTTTTCACCTTTATTTTCATGTAGCCACAGGAGTTAAACCCATTTACATTAAAGAAAGAACACAGCTGTTATTACAGGTAACAACTTCAATTCAACTGATTCAATGATGAAAATTATGTGATTAAAGGGGCCCAAAGCTCATGCATGTTTTCATGCTTTAATGTTCAAAGAGCTCTTTGCTTTTTCTCATACTGCCTGTGCTGCAGCACCTCTTTTTCCCCTCTGTCTGAAACCAGAGCCCAGTCTTCTCTGATTGGTTAGCTGGCCGGCTCTATTGTGATTGGTCAACCGCTAAGAGATGTCCCGCCCCTTAGCCTATATGTACAATGTTTCGGAACGCTAGCCAATAGAAGTGCAAGTGTTACATAGTGATGTCACTATGTTACGGAAGTAAACAAAGGAGGCCAATCGAGGTGTTTCAGGCAAGGAAGGGGGGAGAGAAACTCCCTCAAGAGGGATCTTTGGGATTTCAGCCTTTGCAGACCATTTACATGCACACAAACCTATATAACACTCTAAAGCAGTGTTTCTCAAACTTTTTCATACCAAGGACCACTTAACCAATAAAAAAACATTCGCGGACCACCTAACTCCACAAATATCCCAAAACACATTGTTCTTCTAGAACAGATTATAAATCGCCTGGAAATGATACAAACAAGTGGCAACATGGGTGACGAAGGTGTTGCCCTGGGCTTTATCATGCAATAGAAAGTGAAACTTAAGCTCGCTCCATTGCGGAGATATTCCCGCGAGAGTGCGGAAAACTTAAATGTATTTATTTATTTCAAATGTGAAATGTTACCAATATACTCACGGACCACTAGGGGGCGCTCACGGACCACCAGTGGTCCGCGGACCACACTTTGAGAAGCACTGCTCTAAAGGAAACAATTCAAAAAGAATAATAGGGTTGCTTTAAGACAGAATATTCTAATTTCTGAAACAAAAAATACAGAGACTCAACAATGGCACAAATGGACGAGATACGAACAAAGCAAACATTTTTGTCAGTTTTGGTTCTTAGTTATCAATACATATTTTGTATTTGTAACTTTATTTATATCAAAAACCTTTAACATTAAACCTAAAAAAAATAGTTGTGACTTTATTACTTTTAGCCTATGATGATAAAATGTATTCATGCATCCATAAATCAGGGCAGAGCCTGGAAACTTACTGCAGCATGTTTGTTTTTTTTAACCTCGGCTGCAGATTTTTACAGTCAATGATGTGAGCTGCTTGTGCCAAGCAATGCATAAGCTGCGTAATTGTGTCCACTCAGTCTTTCACAGCATCAATAAATGTCTGTAATTAAAAATCAATGATAATCTGCACCTTTATTGAATTCTATCTCAGCAGTGATTTAGTTATTAAGTTATGTATCATGGTTTAATATCCCTCTAATCTGATTTATTGAGATCTTGTGCATTTGTCCTTAGAGCAGCATAGATATATGGCTGTGGAGCGTTTTTGGCAGGTATAACAAGAAAGGGCTTTTGATTAAACAGATGGATGGTACCATCAATCTTGTAAAGTTAATGTGAATGATGTTGACATTATGACCACTGCCCTCAATCCTTGCTAAGCTCTTTAAAAATGAAAGAAGGGACACTTTAAAGGTAACTGTCTCAATATCTGTCCACTGAGCAAATGGAAGCTCTTGCAAGAGCAATAACACAGTGTTAAAATATCTTATTGGAAAGAAAAGTTGTGTATTTTAAATAGTACTCAATTAAAAGAAGAAGATGATCAAAATGTGCCTATTCGTATTTCAGAATTATATCATAGATATATAATTGTTCTGATTCAAAATGATTGATGCATTCATGTGTTCATCAATGTTGGTAAAGAAGAGGTTTACTTTAACCAACTTACATATTTTTGGGTAGCTTAACCTATAATGGTGCATCATAAGTTATTGTTAAATCTACATTTGCAAAGACACTAGTAACAGAAGCTGTAATGTTATTGAGTAAATTCTGTGCAAAAGGCCACTGCTTCTGTCATTGAGGGGCTAATGTGCCATAAAGAAAATCTACAACTCACACACACATGTGACATTGAATGAACAATTACCTCACAAACTTTCTTTAAAAGGTTTGTCAAAGAGGGGGGCAGGCTCTATTTCTCTCTCAATAACTTGCTGTTATCTTCTTCTTCTTTTTTCAAGTCCTCTTCAAATCTCTTCGCTCATATCAGTTTACATTGTCAGCTACAAGCAGCGTTTGCTTTGCATTGTCAATTTAACATTAAAATGAAAATGGACTATGGCACCATAAAGCACTTAACAAAGCTCTGAGGACGTTATTCAATGAATAATTGTCCTGTGCATCTCTGAGCGTTATTGTGCCCCAATGATTGCTTTGATTAGCCCTCAATGACCTTGCTGATAATTGATTTGTATAGCCTACTATATCTCTTCCAGGATGATTGACGCCATTTAAGATTAAGAACATCTACTTACTGTGTGCAATCTCCTTCTTCTATGAGGAGAATTGTAATATTCCTCATTATGTGCATTTTCAAAACGTGTTCCTTCTTTCTTCTTTAAATATAAAATAACTGAGTACAGCAATGTCATTTAAAACAAAGCACACGCCTCCTGGACTGCTTCTGGTCTAATGATCCAGAAAATCATTTTTGGGGATCTAGGCAAAGTGATTAATCAGTTAATTTGGTGGAACCTGCTTAGAATAAAACCTGCATCTAAACAATCTTCTTCACTCTTGTAAGCACACTATTGATTTACATTTTCTTGATTTATTTAATCAGCACATCTTATGGCGCATTTCCACTACAGCACGGAGCTCGCTTTAAGCGTGCCGAGCCGTGCGGGGCCCGTTTTTCATTGCGTTTCCACTTAGCGTAGTACCGGCTAGCGGGTACTATTTCAGTTTTTCTGACCCCATAAAATCAAGGTTTTTTCCGGGCCAACAACCAGGCTGAGTCGGGCTGAGTATGCTAAACTAGAGAGAGAATCGCTGGCAAGGGGGCTACAACTACAACAAGATGAACATATTTTACCGTGATTTAATTGTAATACACGTTTCAAAATGATGCCGAAGTAACAACATACTGATACTGATTAGTAAAAACCATGAATTAATGCTTTGACAAGTCTGCAGACAGACGGCAGATGAAATTCCTTTTAAAATGCGTGTTTTCTGAATGGAGATCGGCTAAGCTAACGCAGTATATGCTCCGACCGTCCACACTCACAACAACGGCCTATACAGACATAAATAAACCAGTGACTGTATCATGGGAGCCTGCCTGCAGACCTCCACTCTCAGGACAGTTCCGGTGCAGGCTGCACTCTCAGGAGGACACCTCCCATAGATATGTATATCTATGACACCTCCACTGTCAGTACAGGAAGTGACGATTCTGACGAACACGTTTTTTTTCCCGCCCATCGAAGGACTCGTTTGATGGAAGTTTTCAAATCACAATGGAGACTCATCACGGAGGTGATGAGTCCGCCCACCGTGCACTTTGGGTCGGCCTTGGTCAAGCCCTTTTGACCCCCCCAGCCTGGTTCACGTAAAAGTTTTTCGCTCAAATGACACCATGGAGGAATGTAACGGGAGTTGACAGGGGACTCTGCCCGCCTCACAAGTGCCTATTTTTCTTTTTTTTGGCTATTTCACCCGGTTTCTACCGGGGACATTGCCCGGTCTCGGGTGTCCCCCCACGTACTGTGTTTACTTTGTATTTGCGTGCATTTCCTGTTCGGAAAGTGGCGCTCCGGCTGTACTGATAGTAACTACAATACAAGGTGTCCGTATCCATATATATATATATAGATATATACATATGTATATAATAACTTAAGTGTCACGATCCGATTTTATTTTGTATTTGCGTGCATTTCCTGTTTGGAAAGTGGCACTGTATTGATAGTGATGATTTTATTTTGGAAAAAAAAAAGAAAACGTGTTCGTCAGAATCGTCACTTCCTGTACTGACAGTGAAGATGTCCTGAGAGTGGAGGTCTGCACCGGAACTGTCCTGAGAGTGGAGGTCTGCACCGGAACTGTCCTGAGAGTGGAGGTCTGCAGGCAGACCCCTCTCGACTGTATTTGCCATGACACAGACAGTCTGTGGTTTGTACTTGTACTTGTCTAGTTTCTGAACAGATATGAGGAGCTGTGAGCTCTGAGTGCTAACAGCTAACGGCTGGGTTGTTTTTCTGGGGTTCTCCTTGAAGATGATGTTACGGCTCCGCCTACACTGCGTTACTATAGATACTACCCCGGTTCCTAAACTGTAATGGAAATGCGCCATAAAGTGAGCCAGTCCTAACGAGGCCTAGCCATACCGAGCGAGGCCGTGAAGTGGAAATGCGCCATTAGTCTCTTTCGTTATGTTGTACTAAAGCCTGTTAAACAAATCAAAGATGACCCTGTTTGCCTTTGTAAGTAATTATTGAACCCTGAGCAGGGCTGCCAACACTCACGCATTGAGCGTGAGAGTCACGCAATGAACCCATATCTCACGCACTCACGCCACACTTGCCTTTCCTCACGCTAAGTTTTCGTCCAAAATAAATGTATATAAAAATAAAGTGAAGGAACAGCAAACCGAGCGGTCTACGAAATGAGACGGTCTTCTGGCTTAGTTCAGTAAAGTTGGAACGATATTGGGAGATTCTGATTTCACGGATCAATAACTCATGAACAAAACGTTATTCAGACACAAATGACGTCTCCTAAGTACCGTGGTAAGGTTGACAACGAACTACAATCACATTTTGATCAAAAAAAGCCAACACGTGCTGTCCTCCGAGCTGGACACATTACATTGGTCTCTATCCGCAGTCGGAGAAGAAACGAGTGCTCAGGGACCGTCTGCAAAGTGCAACTCCCAAAAAAGAGAATATAATAATATTCAATCACTATTATACAGCTTACCAAACTCACTACAAACATCAAGTCTCCTGGCTGTGTGTCATACTACAGCAGAGTTTGGAAGAATATGCTTTTGAATAATTCTGGGGAACATTTATAATGTAAAATCTTCAATAAATATGGCATCATCTTCAATAACTTTACTATTATACAGTATATTTCTACCAAACTCACTATTTGCATTGTTGTTGTTAGCATCTGGTTAGCTAGCTGCGCTAACGGATATTAGAAGCTGTTTCTCAAACAAGGAGAGAGAGAGCTCTGTCCTGTCAGACTGAGAGAGATAACCACAGCTCAGTGAGGTAAGGTACTCTCTGTTTAGATAGTTAACGTTAGTCTAGTTATCGCAGTGGGTCTCAAACGGTTTGGTCACTATTTATGAGAATAAATGAAAAACAGTTATGAAATACTATATGACAGTAAAACAAGAATACCCCCCCCCCTTATAAAATAGCACTTTACCTCTGCCTATGCCATGTTATATGCCGTGAGCTGATTATCGAGCCTTCATTGTAAGAGTCGCGGGTACACTGTGTGTGTGCGTATTCCACTGTAGCGCCCGGTACATTCATGGGAAACCCTAGTTTGTACATGTTCAATACATTTGTAACACTGTACACATGAACGTTTCTTTTTTCGGGTCACCAAAAAAAAAATCTCACTCCGAGCTGAACTCAAATGTTGGCAGCCCTGCCCTGAGAGCAGGAGACACTGAAAAGAGTCAAGGGAAGCTTATAAAAGTTAACAGCATTTAATTAAACAAAAGATGCGGCGATGTACAAATGAAATTTGCGAGTGGAGGAGCTCTCCCCATACGTCCGGTCAGCCGAGGTCAGGGAGAAAAAGAGGTCGATTATTGGCTTGCTCTTCCTGTTGTCATCTGAGGTCTTCTCCTATTGGCGGGCGTCGACGGGGGCGTGTCCAATGCTATTCCTGCCGGTTTCTGATGCTGAATTACATAATTCTGATGTCTGTGGTTATTTAAACATTCCCTAATGGAGAGGCGAAGTCACGCCCATCTACTTCCGGACCATGGGACCCCGGAAGCGAAAAATTTACATTGAATTCAATGGAGAGAGAACACGTATCTTTTGATCCCGTTTGAATTGTGCCACGAACTACACATATGATGTGTGTCAATCTTAAACAATCATTTCCATGTCAAAAAAGTCACATTTTGTCGTAAAACTGCTGAAATATAAGACTATGAAAAATACGCTACTACAAAGACTACAAATCCCAAATCCCATTCTGGGTCGCGTAAGTGATGTCACAGGCATGCTCGGTGATTTATAATAAGACTCGTAATTAAAGCGAAGAAGAAGAAGATCTCATAACTGATTTATTCCCTCCAATAAATTATAGATCGCTAAAAATAAATTCACTTTTACAAGATGCCTGTGTGATTTGTACCAGGTTGTAGTCATAAAGTGATCATACCACTTGCTCCTTCTATCGCTTCCCGTCTGATGAAAGGACCAGGAGTCGCTGGATCAGAATATCATAGGTAATATACATGTTGTGCATGTTCATGTACATAGTCAAGTTAGCTACCTAGCTAGTAGCGACGAGTAGCGAGCACGTTAGTTAGCATTACATTACTTAGCCTTGTCATTTTTAGTAGCCTTACCATGAAGTTATTATTTTATTACATGAAGTAAACCAAAATGTTAAACAGTAACCAAACATGATGGTAAGTATTTCGTGAAACTTTTGAAGAGTAGCCTACTGCGCCCTCCACCGGATGCTAAGGAAGCAGTTCAGGGAGAGTCGAAGGCAGGCAGGGAGCTTTGCATGACATTCTTCTGGACGTGTTTCATTGTGATGACAATCTGTTTGTTGGAAAGACAGTCGTTGTGTGCTTATTGAGAGAAAATTGTTAGAAGAGATAATTATTCAAAGTGTTGTTACTTTAAAGTGTTGTTACTGACCTTTTTCTCTTTTATTTTCTTTACCTCACCTGTAACTGCTGAGACGTTGAGGAACATGCACACTGACCTGCTCTGGCAACCTGATTTCCACTGTACGTAATAGTATTTGGTTATGGTATATTATTTATATACATCAAAGGCACAATGCACCCCCCAGAGACACACATGTATTGAGTGTGATATTTTGCATAGGTCATGTGAAATCATCTTTACATACTAGAAAACTGTAGGAGCGGCAACTTGTTTTGAAATTGAATTTTTAATATCCGATAATAAAGTTGATCTGTTTTCTTTATTCTTCTCTCTTCCCAGCTCCATCCATCACCATTCTCTGTTCCTGCAGGTCCTGCTTGCTAATCAATGCTCATATTTTTTACACAATTACAAATAAAGTCATTGTATTGTATGACATGAAGTTGTGCTTCATTCGGAGTCAATAATAAATTCATTCTGCCTTCAACTGCGCAATGATTGTGGACTGCACCGACATCCATGTAGCTGCCCCCCAGTAAGATGAACCAAGCAAAGAGGGTCACCATCATGCCCAAGGACATCCAGCTGGCCCGCTGCATCCGCGGAGAGAGGGCTTAGACTGACCTGAGACCAGCACACCCAAACACAACAGCTCTTTTAAGAGCCACATACATTTTCAAAGAGTTGCAATCCTACGTTATTATAATGATTAAACTGGTTCATGTATCACTTAGTTTACTGAACCGTGATGAATGAAAGAAATGAGTGAGGTAGTGGTTTACTGAAGTTACAAATACATTAATATATGAGTAACAGGTCAGTGTAAACACAAGCTTCTGTCAATTATGGATCATTCAAACTATTTATATAAAAATATGTAATAAAGTTCTAAAACAAGTATTCGGTATATTCCTTGATAGCTTTTGGAGAAGGTTGTTTTTAAGTTTACTAAAATCTATCGTTTCAACTGTTTCACTTTATAAAAAGGGAACAGGTGAGTAAAGCATCATTGAGTTTCTTATTCTGTCAGTAAAGTATCCAAATGAACGTTTTTCATTATTTTAGTCAACCCTAAACAAATTGATTGTACCTTTTAATGATGACCTTACATGGTCGGCAAAGTTAAATTAACTTCAGAAAATCAAATCTGTTCTGAGAAAAAACTAATAAATGTTTAAAGATAGGAACTTGCCATCCCACTGAAAAACAGTCCGTAGAGATTTAAAGGCGTAGTTGTAGTTCAGTCCAACGTTTCATTTGGATTCATTTGACAACAGTCAACTATTTTCATAAAGAATATATATATTTTTCAAAGTCAACTTTATTGTCAATCTTACTCAGTTTGAGAGATCAAAAAGACGTTTAAATAAATTATACAATTTACAGATATGTATACAAATATATATATCCTATATACACCATCATGTATAATGATGGTGTATGATGTAGAAGGAAGTGTGGTAGATAACAAGTAAATATAGAGTTACATACAGATCCATGTTACAGCAAAAGATGGAATAACTCAGAAGCAAGCAGTATAATAATAATTACATGCAACAATTAAATAACTGCTCAGCATCTCCACCACAATCCCAATCTGCTGTGTCCTGTTTTCCTCCCCTCTGCATAACACCCCATCACACATACGAAACACAACGCAGAGTCCGAGGGTGTTAAGAGTATGTTTATTGAAATGTCCTCCTCTCTACTGGCCAACACAGGGAGCATATGCTGGGTGTAGAATTGTTCCAGGAGGAGGAGATTTCCATGCCATGCAGGGTCTTTGGGGATGGGGATGATGATCGCCTCCTTCGTGGTCCACACAACAAAGTAGTAGAGACTCCGGTCTGTGATGTGCAGCTGCCCTTGGACCTGGTGCCAGTATGGGTGATTCTCCTTGAGAATATATGACCCACCCTCCTCACGGAGACAGAAGGATGGTCATGTTCCTCTGGCTGTGTGGACACTTCACCTCCAGCAGGGCAGATGGCTGCACAAGTCCATCGGGTGATGCTCCCAGAACACCCGACTCACTCACAAAGAGACCAGACTCGATTCGAACACTGTCACTTGATAGGCCTCCACAAAAGCCTTCACCCCTTCGGCTTCGTTTACAACCCCCCAGTTGACAGTTGGCGATGTCTCTGGCCAGTGGGTTGTATGTCTCCTCTCGCTGTTGGTAAAGTTGAGACACCGACTGGACTACTTTGGAAGTGCCAGGCTTCCTCCACTGGCACTCAACATCTGTGGAGCTGATCTGCCACATGGCAAATATTGCCAATGCTGCAGCGTGGCTGCATTTGTACATCTCCTGTGCACAATCACAGACAGCGCTCTGCATCGCGCCATCGTCTCCCATGCAGATCTGTAAAAATAAAGTAAGTACCATTTGTTAGCATGCTATAATAGATTGAATGAGCAATAATACAAGGATGGTCCGGATCTGGGGGTGGGAGGGTTTATTTTTCCATAGTTTTGTCCTCTTGTCTGTTGTTATTGTTTGTTTTTTCTGTATTTTTTGTAATTTGTGTTGTATTGGTTGTACATTGTATTTTTCTAAATGTGTATGAATACATTATTGAAAAACATTTGATCAACAATAAAAAAGGATTTGGTCAGGATCTAGACTCAGTGTGTAGTTTATTAATTAATCAATGCTCTCTACATTAGGAAAACACATACCGGTGTACCAGAGGGAGTCACACACAGCTGTGCCTAGATAACCAAAATCCTTGAATCGACACACAGCAAATAAAGTCAAATGACACAACGAGAAAAAGGAGATCACACATACAGTATAGTCGATATAAAACTGGCAACTTCAATCTGAAGAGCAACTAAAACAAAACACGGGAGTGTACCTTGTTCTTGTGAACACTAATGTTATCCACAGCATACACAGAGACCACGAAGTTCTTAAGGAGAAAACTAGTTGCTAAAACAAAACACGTTAGTGTACCTTGTTAGCTAATGTTAGCTAGCTGACATTAACGTTACACATTGCACTCATATTACTCACCGAAACCTTGTAAAGCCGGTCCCGCATGCTGGCTCTTACAGAACCGACTAACTCCCCTTTCATATAGGTACAGCTCTCAACGTGCCCAGACTTGTAGTGATTTTCACCTCGTAAAATACTTTTATTCTCATTCTGAAAGAATGTGGTGAAATGTGCTAACGTGACGGCCATCTTTATGTTGGTGACGCGTATTGTGCGAGACGAGAGACCTGTAGTTCACTGAGCGGTTTCACACGAAAAAATGTGTAACTTCACAGTTTTACGACACATTTTTATTTTTTTGACTTGCAAAATGTTCTTTTAAATTGACAAACATCATATGTGTCATTCGTGGCACAATTCAAACGGGATCAAAAGATAACCTTTCTCTCTCCATTGACTTCAATGTATAATTTTCCGCTTCCGGGGTCCCATGGAGGCTTTCGGAAGGGGAGGGACTTCGCCTCTCTATAAAAGTGATTTCAGCGTCAATAAATGAGTGTTAAACCCAGTGTGTTTAGGGTACAACATCACGTCATCTCACCTTCAATTCACGGTTTGAAAACGTAGCATTTCGCCACATGCTAATGCTAACAGGAAAAAAAGAATGTTCAGAATAAAAGTGTTAAATTAATAGTTAGTGTGAACTTCCGGTTTTTTCAGAATAAAACTGATTTAAATTAAATACAGTGTATTTAATTTAAATTACGCCACATCAACATTGATTTTAATTTCTAACACCTTATAATATTAACTTTTGCTGTAGGAAAATCCTTTACATATTCATTGCATTGTTCAAATGTTCTTTGCTTGTACCAACCAACCCACTGCTGCTTATTGTTTTTCACTGAACTGTGTAATGCATTTAATCAGTAAGTTAGCTGCGTTAGCGATGGTGTAGAAACACTTCATCCTCCTGAGAGTAATAGTGTGTTACAAAACATGTTTCCAAAATCCATACAGCGTTACGAACACAAAGTCCTCATGGCTGTAAAGAATGAGCTTGATTGTTTATGTTGGAGCACAGATATGGACGTTATTGGAGTTGTCAGTTCAATTTAAATAAGAGCCCAGAGAGCTGAACAAGAGCCTCTCAGTGTAATGGACAGCGACAGCTTATTTATCTGAACGTGTAAACAGAGAAAGCACTCTTGGACGGAGCAATTGTCTTGTCTAATAACACACTGGGTGCAAAGTGTAGCCACTGAGCTCAGACTGAAATAACAGCTTTCTGTGCGGTCATTAAGAGACTAATAAGTCTGATTTAGATCGTTCCCAGGCACCAGAGAGAATGTTCCTATTGATCGAGTGCACAATAAAGTGTAACTTAAACAAGATTCATGTGGTGCTTCATTTCTGCATACAAATGTGTCAAAACAAAGAAATTATTCAGCGCTATAGAGAATGCGGGTCCATCAGTAAATCACTGCTGTCAAATTACAGTCTGCTATTAAGGTCAGAAAAATACAATTTATGATTGTGTATACGTTTTATGGATTTTAGTCCAAAAAACTGGGGTACAAAGACCAAAATATGTGCTTTAGATTGTTGTTGATGATATACTGAAGTGATGTGAGAAATGTTTTATGTCCCCTCCAGAAACAACAAAGTCTGAAACATGAAACCTTCAGAGAAACAGGAAGATTGTCTACCGTAAGAAAATGTAAATGGCCAGATTGAACATGACTTCAAGCGGCAGAGATTCAGGTATGAGCAACCTTTCTTCTAATAGGTTCAATAGTTTTTCAATAATGACCCAGTGACTCCCACTCAATGTGGAATTGTATTGCTACACTGGACTAAAGGGGCTTTTGGTGGGATTTTAGTCCACCTCTGTTTTGTATGGATATATAGCAGATTATTTATTGAAAAGTCAAATGTATTTCTAATAGCATCCATGTCATGTGATACTGTGACTCCAAATCCAAAAAAAGAGGTGTATCATACTTGTCAATACAATGCTGCATCGATATGGAGTCACTGAGTCACATGACATGGAAGCTATTGAAAAGAAACAAGAAGTGTCATTAAACTGCCTTATTTTATGAACAATATAAAATAGCAAAAGCACTAAAAACCTATAAAAAGAGGTGTCCTTACTTGTCCAGTGCAGTAATACAATGTTGCATTGATCTGGAGTCACAAGGTCACATGACAGGGACGCTACTGAAATGAAGAGTTTTCAATTAAAAAACTGCAGATTTTCTCACAGATTAAAAAAGGACCATATATAGGCTATAAATAATCTCGTTAATAAATGCATGATTTATGCTTCAATGAATGATGGGAAACTGAGGAAAGGCCCTCTGAGAATCTTCATCATGCTCTCATCAGCTCTCAGTCCAGCGTTTCCACTAATGCACTTCTGGCTGTGTGCCTGGATCAATCAAAACACCATATCGCTGAAGGATTCCTGATCTCAGTTAGTTAGGACTTATCCTCCGGTTTACGTCACACCGCTGTTGGCTGACACTTTATTACATCCTGACGCATGAGGGCCGTTTAATCACGCCGGTGAGGGGGGGGGGGCAGGTGCAACAGTGACGATAAATCAGAGCATCCGGGCACTACATCACCTCCCCTCTGAGAGGAGAAGGCTGCACGTTGATGACTTTATGATGGATGACTGATTCAGTATCCATCAGATCGGGTGATGGATCACAGCCGGGAGGAATATTGTCCGAGCTAAAAACTGTTGGCTCAGGGCTTTGAGGGGAACATCCTCATGCAGAAAGCAAACATGCTGATAGGGCTTATGTATCAACTATGCACTAAAAAACTGAAACGTTGACTTTCCTCTAATACAGTTATGGGAAATCTGTTGACATAATAAAGCTAATTAAAAAAAAAAAAATTCATTTCAGTTTTTCAGTGTGGGCTCAGTGGAGTGTTTAGTTTGTTTTTTAATGATTTATCATATTACTACTCAACACATATCTTTCATATGACGTAAGTTTGATGGTTGATTTAACTAACATTAAGTCATAACACACATCGGGTGTAAATACTTGAGATTTACTTGTGTGCAAAACAATGACTTGGTCCCACCTCAACTATCAAGATATTGTATATGAATGCTCCTCTTACAGTTGATTGCTCAATGTTGATCCTCAAATAGAGAAAGAGCGTCAAAGTAAGGCAAGAAACATTTATTAAAGCACATTTTATAATCTACAGTATACTTCCCTTTCATAATGTGACATCTAAGGTGTCCTGATCTGGTCAACATTCAAAAATATCTTTAAACAAGTATCATGAGGTCACTACTGTGTTGTTCTTTTCCTCATTTCTATTGAAGCATGCCTGGTTTATTGCAACATAAGCAGTTAATAATGTCCCTGTATGTTCATGTTGAAGCTCTGGCTCAGTGAGGATGGGCCAAAAGCTCTTGTTCTCTCATGGGAAGATTGGCAGGAGTCAGGAAATGAGGACTGAATTGAGAGCACTTACATAGAGTGAGTGCATTTGGCAGGGCTACAGCCACCACCTCTTTCACTCCCGGACATTTTCAAATTGCAGCAAGGTTGCCACCCAAGTTGCTTATTTTGCAGAGTCATAACAAAGGATCCTGTAATAAACCAAGAGTGACTTTACAAGAGAAGAAGCGGGTGAATGAGCACAGCTTCGCCTGATATTGTCTTTGCGGTGATTTAAATCCTTCTGTTAAAATGTGTCTCATGTTCAAGCTATTAAGTTCTCATTCCCTCGTCCTCCACACCTGGTGGTTATATTATTGAAATGCCAAGTATCTCTCTCTTTCTCCTTGATGCAATATCAATATTTGCAATGATGTGAACTCAACCGTTCAGCCTGTATTCATATATTCTGCTTTTTACTGTTTACTTATTCACTATATGTTGCTTTATTTACAGCTGCCTCACTTTAGTGTCCCCTTTGCTGCTGTATATATTTTTCTATGACTACACAGTGACAGATTTAAAGGTATAGTTTTAGATTTTGAAAAACACATTTCTCTTTCTTGCTGAGAGTTTGGATTGATGCTATAAATGTGAAGCTACAGTTAGATTATGGTTAGCTTAGCATTAAGACTAAAAACAAGGGGGAAAGAGACAGCTTCCCTTGTATAAAGCTAATACAAATCTGGCTCCTCTGAAGCACTAATTAACACGCTGTATCTCGTCACATAGAAGTATGAGATTGGTATCGATTTTCTTATCTAACTCCCTGCAAGTAAGCTGAAAGGTGTAATTATTTTCATTTCTACCCTCTTTTCTTTAAGCTGCTGTATCTCAATATGGTCCCTCAGGGAGGACTTCATAGATCTGGGACCCTGGACAAGATGATAAATGCCTCTAACTGTATAGCTGGCAGCAGGATAAGAATCCTCCTCATTCAAAAGCAGAGGCAACACTTCAAGGTGCAGATTGAGGCCAAGATCCATATGTGTCATTTAAATGAGCGGTGATACAGATCTCACTAAACATGCCAGTGTCAGTCACCGGCAGCTCGTTTTTCCCCCGCATCACATCCTCTCTTCACTGGAGATGAATGGACCGCTGTTCGAGGGGCCATTTGCATAAACGAGAGAATAATGCTGCTGACTCCAGCTCAAATACTGACAGATGGGTTTAATTCCATTACTTGGGCTACTGTGCCAGGATGGAGAAGCGGTCGACCAGGAGCAGAGCAGCGGGGCTCTTTTACGTTTACGACTCTGAACCTATGAAATGCTGGAGAGCTGTGGGTGAAGATAACAGACTGATAACCAATCGAGCGAGAGGTGTCACAGGTCGAGAGGTCAGCCTGGCAGATTGCATCCCTCAAGGCCGTTGACCGCACCTTGGAAATGAGCTGAGTGGCTTGTCAGTTATATGGCGGCTGGTGTCATTACATGTGCGGTTTCGGTTTGGCGTCAAGGACAGTTGACCGTAAGCAATGCTGCAGAGATTATACCTGTTAAATACAGCAGGAAGCCGTCACAGGACGTTTAGGTGAAGCAGCTTCTCTTCGACCATGTGCTGAACAAGCTGAATCAAGTTTAATGCAGTAAATATAGCCTAATATTTACAGAAAACGCCAATAAAAGCCATGTAGGATCAATGCTATGTCTCTATTCCACTAAACGGCTGGCATTTTCGCAGACATTCACCATTTTGATCAATTGAATCCAGTCTGCTTTTACGTTAATTTTCCAGCATAATCTTTTGCAAATGAGTGGTAGGCTTATATAAGGCCTAATGTCATTTTTAGGAGGCAGATATATAATAATTAGTTGTAAGTGAAAACCCACGATTTAGACGATTTCTAATCTTTTAACATTATTTTAGGATTATTTTAACAGGGTTTTAAATAACAAAAACCTGAAGTTAAACAACACTGAATCTACTTATTTTTAACCCCAGGAATGAAAAAATAGGCTAGATGGTGGATAGAGGTGTGTTGTATGTATGTGCAGTCCCTTTATGAGCATGCTGTAAACTGTTTCCCGTGTTTCCTTCTGTTCACTTACCGTAAGTATGACATTGACCTGCAGCATTTGAGGTCACATCCAGAAAATGATCAAAGTTTTATTGCTAAGAGGCTGAACATAAATAATCTTAATGTACATTTCTGCTTTGCATCAGGTTTAACCTCGGCCCCGCCGGAGGAGAAACATTGATTCCATCGTTTGTCTTCCAGACATTTAGTGACATTGATCCAGAGTTTTGCCCTTGTCTCCATCTCCATCTGGTAATGTCTTCATGTTCTCCTCTATCCCTAACCTGTTTTACTGTATCCATGTATCGTGGTTCCTAATGGAGCTGTATTAGCGTGTGCACTGGTCAGTGAAGATAATTGACCCTCACTGTAAACCTCTAATGCTTCATCACAAACCCTGAGAGAAAAGGGATCCTCTGAAGATATTAAAATACCACAATGCCAGTAGCACTTCCCTGCAAACATATATCATTTGGACAATAGATCAACACTGAGCAGCCTTATACATGGAGTTTGTGACTATTGAGACTATTAAAAAAAGAAAAAGGGTTAATAAGCTCCATTAGTTTATTTAAGTTAATTCATCTTAAATATGTTTATTTTATTTTTTTTATAGTGAAACCATTTTTAATGTGACCATGATTTCAGCCAGAGTATGGTCCAAATCACAATCAGTGTGTGCATGTATATCCTCTGTGTTTGTGCATGTATATCCTCCCCTGTGTGTGTAATGTGTGTAAACACAACAGAGTGGGGAAAGACATTTCCCTTTAAGGGATTAATAAAGTATGTATTCTTCTTCTAAATATATTATAATTGAACCCACAGTGACATCTCTGCCGACAGAATAATTAATAAATCGAGCAGCCACTTTGGTCAGGACTGAAATCTCTCACAAAACAAACTTCCTCTGGAGGGAACGTTGGGATATTAGGCTTTGTAGACCATTTACATGCACATAAACCTATAGCACACTACAGGAAAGGGAAAACCACAAAAAGCATAATAGGGCCTCTTTAATATGGTAGCATACTTCTTTTGGCATTAACTCAGAGCACTGCTGCCTACAGAGGTTAAAGACAAAGTGTTTCTGTATTGTTATTTAATTTAAGGACCACATCAATGCAGAAAAGAGAATGGGTTTTGCTCTTGGCTCAAGAAGCAGTGATATACGAAAACTGGCTTCTCCAGTTAATTTCTGCAGGTAAAATAAAAAGTCCAATATCTCAGCGCTGAGTGGGAGACAGACATAGGAGCATTTTGTCTTTCATGGTCTTACAGCAAAATGCCTTACCTCTCATCTCCTGAGGGCGACACTTCCCTTTACTGAGCACGCTCTTTAAATGGATGAGTTATGTCAGCTCTGATCAATGGCAGTGTTCACCACACTCCCCTTAAGTTGGAAATTATGGTGGAGCCGTACTAACATACTGAATAAGACCCATACATACAGTATTTGAAGTTTTATTTTTTCTGGTGGTAAATCTTTTTTGTTAAGCAGATACAGATGTGGGTGTTATTTTAAAGGTCCCGTATTATACTGTTTTTCATCAATATATTATAGGCAGGGGTGCACATAACTTTTTTGCCCTGGTTCTCAAAGGAGCACCTGGAGATGTTGCTTGGTGCTCATCCTTAAAATGAAATAAACCGTAACTTTTGAGGGGTCTTGACTTTATTTGCCAGACACACGGCACTGAACACACGTGAGGTGAACACAGAACACACATGCAGAGGTGAACACAAGACAACATTAGCACGAGCAGTAATCCTACAAGCTGTCATCACTACCCTCCTGACTGTTCTCCTCACTGTCTTCCTCTCTGTCAGACATGGTAGCTGATGATGTAGGCCTACTACTTTCTCTCTGGTTGAGTCTGTGATTAGCTGCTTGCATCCACAAGTCAACAGCTGGTTTTGGGTCGAAAGTCTCTGTTGTCATCTTAGACAAGTGGATGTAATCAAATAAGTATGTGAACATAACCAATAACCTACCATAGCCAATAACAAATGAATGTAACTTATTTTATTTGTGTTGTTCATTCATATCTTATTTTACCTTAACATTTATTTATGCATTTTTTTAAATCTCTCCAGTTTTAAAGGATATTTGTGGTTACTGTCCTATAGTATACATTGTAATGATTTAAAACCTGTTTATCCCAATAATTATAAAGGAGTGCCTTGGAAATATGTGTTTACATAAATTGCGACCAAATCGTTTGAACTTAGACTTTACCTCACTGAGCTGTAGTTATCAGTCTGACTGGAGAGGACTCTCCCTCCACATTATTGTAGAAACATCTTCTTATATCCGTTAGAGCAGCTAGCACGGCACCAGATTCTAATAACAACAGCGCTGGTACCGGTGCACCCTCCCTCGCTCACTCGCATTTTGGCTGTGAGCTGCGGGCGCCAGATAAGCCAACATCCCCCATTTTCATCACTTACAACGCCCATCGTACAGGGCAAATGAAACGTGTAACCGGGGTGAAAAGGGTGTTACATTTACTTAATTATGAACATTGTTACATCAAGGCCGAAAATTAGGATGAGCCCCAACGGTCAAAATGTTTTTTTCCCTCCCAGAACTGCCAGCGCAGCGCCTCCACAGATCTGGCGCCCTAGGCGAACATCTAGCCAGCGCTACGGGCCGACCCTGAGTTCATATCATGGTTCATACATGTATGCAACTCGCAAATATCTTTCTCTCTCTCTCTCTTCTCTCTCTCATCTCTCCTCTCTCCTCTCTCCTCTATTTTCTCTTTTCTCTTCTCCCTTCTCTCTCTCCCTCTCTCAATGTTGGTACGCAAATGCGCTTTGTTTCAAATGACCCGGTGCTCTTTTTTTGGCGGAGGTGCGCATGCGCACCTGCGCATGCGCACCTGCGCACGCGCACCTGCGCACCAGTTATGTGCAGCCCTGATTATAGGTCTCAGATATATACAGAACATGTCTCTGAAGGGTTTGCCTCGAAATACCAAACAGATCACCCATTGTAGCATCCCATAAACCCCTCTGTTTCAAATGTGCTGATGCTGTGTCAGGTGATGAGGGGGTGTTACCTTGGTTGGTTATTGGCTAATGGTTACACAAGCCAAAAAAACGTTATGACATCATAAAGTGGCCAAAATCTGATCTGCTAATTTTCAGACAGGTTTTTTATATAAATGGATGAGGACGAAAAGTGAGCAAATATTTTTTCCTGAAACGTCCAGAATCTCTTTACAGAGGGGACACATGTTTATGTATAAAAGACGTGAAAAAGTGGATTTTGCATAATAGGTGAACTTTAAGCAACATTTTAAGATTTTGAGGACATAGACTTGTCAAGTGATAAAATGGATCCACTAACAGGACAGTTTATCTTTATATACTGTATACAGACTATTCATTCACTATTTATCTACATCCATGTGTGTGAAGGAGATATCCAACATCACATGAAGCACTGCCTCCACCTGCTGGATCTTTAAAGTCTTGCAATGACACACTGACCATTTCTGACAGAAAAAAAAGACACACTTCAGAACAGTAGAGATTTTAATAAACTTTTCAATTCACAAATCTTATTGCAGCTGACATGATTAGTTTTACATTACCAAAATCATTGCAAAAATGCAGTATCATAAATATATGGCCATCTCATATACTTTGTTTTTAATAATACATATTTATTTCAAAGGTCCCTTAGTTGTAAAAATAAACAAGAGTGCAACCAACCTAAGAATCTGATGGAAATTTGCAATACTCAGCACAGTATTTTCCTAAGAAAAAGATAAATACTCTTATTCTATCTTAATTTAAAAGGGCTGCTACTGTAAAGTGAAAAATTGCTTTGATCTTGATGTTTTATCGCTTAACAGGCATCCTGATTATCTTATGAAATATCATATAACCATTAAGCCAACACAATGAAAATGTATAATATTTTTTGACATATATTCAATTAAATAAAGGATATAAAAAAGGCAATATTGGCAAAAAGCAGAAGCATAGGGGATAAGTGCATTTACAAAAAATAAACTTCCTCTGAATATTTAAAAGATACAAAATGTGTAAGCTGTGGAGTGTGATGTGGGAGGGATAAGGAGTGTAGAGATTACCAGGAAGACTTGAAATCACTCCTCTTGTCTTTGTTGTGCTCTCATCTTTTTTCATCCCTCGTTTTACCCACAAATCCATCTTCTCATTGGTTTCTCTTTTATCCTGTTTTTTGTCTCATCGCCAGTCTTCATCTTTGTCATCCTCTTTGTCATTCTCTTCCTCAGATGAGTCTTCCTGGCTGCTGACCTCCCCCGGCTCTGTCACTCCGTTTCCATTTCCTCCCTGATTTGCCGCCACCATCACCGCCGCGGCCGCTGCCATCGACGCTGCCTTCCTCGCCCGAGCTTCAGCCGCCGCCTGCTCCTCTTCCTCTCTGTGACGTAGCGCTGCAGCCTTCTTCTCCTGCTCTGCGTGACTCTTCATGTGGGCACTTCGGCTCTTCACTTTATAAAACACCCTATGGTATGGAGAATAATAACGCAACATTACACGCACATAGCAGCAGTTTTGAATGATGCAACACTAATATCTGATAAAGTGCACTTTTCAAAGTTACTTTTAAAAACATTAGTGAGATTTCCTGTTGTATTGTTTGTTTGCTCCACTCTGCTGGTTTTTATTTCATTTAAATGACTGTTTGAAATGTGTTATGTTTTATTGAAAAGCACTTTTTAACGGTTTGAAATGTGCTATACAAATAAGTGTATTTTTATTATTTATATTACTTAACTGTATTGTGTACATTCAATTTGGGAAATTTTCTTTCAATTATTTATTTTTACACATTTAACAACACCATTTCCCCATTTTGTTTCACATCACAAAGTCTATTAATATCCATCACAACAATTAGTTCCCAATTCAATGGCCATAATATATATATTTATCTGCATTTCTACTTGAACACGTCTACACATGTCCTATTGTATCTATTTTTGTCAAATTTGGGTTTCGATATTTTTTGATCAACACAATGAGGTGAACCACATGAGCGACACACACATACACATTTTAAAACATTAGTGACAGTGAAATACCGGGTGATCAAAAAACCATAAGCGATGGAGATTTAAAGGTCACCTATCATCAGTGGCGTTTTTATATGTACAAAAGTGGTGGGGCAGGAACAACTTAGATGTGTATATATAAGCTTCTGGTGCTTTTTTAAACACGTAAACAAATGGTTGTAGGCTATCCATGGTTCCGATAGAGAGAGGGGGCAGGGGGGTCCGGGTATAAGGAAAACACAGACACTCATCACCGAGGTCACAATATCAATCGATCCAGCAGAGCAATAGCCTATAGGCAAAACACAGAAGATCAACAAAATATATGACATAAAATGAACTTACCAAAGCTGAAGTAGATGCTCAACTTCATTCATTTTCTATCCGTTTTACTGATTTTAATCGCTATACGCTCCTCTCTCTCGTCTCCTCTTCACTACAGGGTGAAAACTACACTTTTCGCGGCACACATACTTACAGCCAATCAGCTCTCTGAATTATGAGATGACGTTTGGTACGTATGCCAGCACAGTGTCCCTATGGTGATTATTTTTTTGCCACACACATTGAATAGAAAAATACTCTGAGCATGCACAGTGTAGTTTTTACAGCACCCATTCACTTAGACCAGGGGTGCCCAACCTTTTTTGAACCGAGAGCTACTTTTAAAGTTGCCAGTCTGCCGAGATCTACCAGTCCAAATAGAGAGGCGTAGCCATTACTGACAGCCTACTACCAGGTGAATACACACTTCTACTTGTATAAAACTGACCTTTGTACGATTAATACTTCATAAAATACTGCAGATCCTTTATCTTACCTCTTTCTAATCTACACACATACAAGTATTTAACTGAAGTTACACGACAGTGTTGTTGATACAGAGTTGGAGTTTATTCACACGTCACTTACTACAGTTGGTAATGTTTTCAAGAAACATTGAACAGTGCTGCCACATATGACACAGGAACAAAAGAAAATACTCTGAACCCTTTCTTTGCCATTATATAAAAATAGTGTTGCTACAAAAGTATATATTAGGCTTACTAATAAGACAACTCAGATCTGAAGCTACACAGGAATCTGCTGCCAAAGTGCAATAAATAAGACAAAATTAATAGAATCAAACCCTTTTTTTGTTGCATTTTAGTAGAGTATAAAAATAAATGCCTTTAAAATAGGATGCAAGCAACACTAGTTTCTTAACCTGAATTGATAATAGACTATAATCAATTTAAGTTTACATTATTATACCATTTTGTACAATAATTATAATGACTAAGTTCAAACAAACTAAAACTTACAGCTGATTAATAACGGTATCTAACTTGAGTTTTTATTATATCAAAAACCTGTTGAAATGCTACTGTTATTTTTGTTGTTTACTGTCCCCCAAAAGCGTGTCGGCAGCCTCCAGGAATGCTTCTTTCACAACTTCGCCGTCTTTGAAAGACTTCATGTGTTTCGCAAGAACGTGACTGACACGATAAGATGTTGTGGTAGCAGCCTTGCTCTTGTTGTTGGGCCTGGTGAAAATGGACTGCTGTGCATTTAGCTGTCCTCTCAGGCCCCTCCCCTTTTGGAGCGTAGGGCAGAATTAGGAGGGAATTCCGTCTCGTAGCATTTGTGCACTGTTTTGAAATGCCGCTCCTAAATTACCCTTCTTCGATAAAGCTACGCTCGCATTGCAGATGAGACAGATGGACTTTGAATTGGAATAGATACAAAAATAATCATCCTCCCACTCGGAGTGAAAATTATATATTTTGGGCTCTTTTGCTTCTGCCATAATTGCGGTCTTGTGTGTGTGCGGACTGTCACTCCTGTTGACCATGCTGTTGCCACGGACAACATCAGCGAACTAGTGCACTGCCCACCAGCCACGCCCCGACACATGGGGTCACGCCGGCCAATCACAAAGCTTTGATGCGTTCAAGTGCATTATTCTGGCACAGGAAGATTATGTTATAGGACATTAACGATAAAACAGAATATTGTTGTTCTATTTTTAGACACATCTCGCGATCGACTGGGAATCTCCCCGCGATCGAGATCGACTGGTTGGGCACCCCTGACTTAGACAGTGAGAGAGAGGTGCTAGATCGTGGCTTGACTCAGGTCGCTCAAAACGGCTCAATAGGCACACTGTAGACACCAATTAGAAGAACACAGACTAAAACAGCAATGTATGACGAATCAGATGATTAAATCTGATCTTAAAATATATTTTAAGATGCTTTTTTTTTGCATTTATTTGCATTTTTTGGAATTCTTATTTGAATTACTTTCTGCTGACACTAGGTGGGGCTGTTCCCCTACAAATATAAGAAACATGTCTATGAAGTGCTTTGGTCAAAAAACCAAACAGATCACCCATTCATTCCCGTTACAAAAGTGCTGATTCTGGGTATAAACAGGTCTCTCTTGAGAATGAGACCCTGTGTTTAATGAGACTTTCACCTGTATAAATAAAAGGCTAAATAAAAATATGAAGCTTTTTTTTTTTTTACTGAAAACAATTAAAATAAGAGGGGGCGGAGCTTATGCTGGCTCATGCGGGACCTGGCAGATACTGTCTAAAATGCTGCGGTGATGAAACAAAAGGATTATTAGATCAAGGATTATTTCTGAAACAGTATGGAGCTCAAAGGATTTCTCTCTTGCCGGTTATACCACAAGGTGAGTTCCTTTTTATTTCCTGCTTCTTCACAAACATGCTCTCTCCAGTACAGGTTAGCTCTGAGTGTTAGCGATGCTAATGTAAACACCGACCATATTACGTCCAAAACAGTCGGGCATTGTTTCTGATAGCAACGTTTCTGATAGTGCTGTGGGTCCGCATTGCCGATATTACGTCATATCGGACGCAAATCTGTATCCGCTCGTTTACCCCCCGTTTTTAGAGATTTGGGTACGGTGGAAAAGAGACGTGAGTTCCCCGACACACCGGGGACACATATTTATGTATAAAAGACATCAAAAAGTGCATTTTGCATGATAGGTCCCTTTTAAATCAAAATCCAGACAACATATCACAGTCTAGATTATAAACAAGGACAAAGTGATTCCCTCTATTGATTCGGACTTACCTTCCACATTTCTTGCATGGAAATGTTGCGTCAGGATCGACTGGAGGCTTCGGTGGCGCTCGGGGCTTCTTGGCGGCAGGTTCAGCTCTCGGCCTGTGAGGTGTGGCTGCGTGTGGAGCCTCTTGTTTCACCTGGTGCGGCTCCTTGATCACCAGCACTGTCTCTGCCTGGAGCACCAGGAAGAAGAAGGTGTTAGTTTGACAGTTTTTACATCAATTAAAGAAAGGCCGTGTGCTTTTAGTCAATGCAAATCTGAGAAGTTACTAGAATATGTAGTGACTAACTTACATAGTCATGAGTCTGTAGTGCCTGCTGGCTGCTCCCGTAGGAAACATCCTTCTTGTCGTCTCCATCTGTCTCTCCTTGAGTTACATTTGACTGCTGTGAAGTCTGAATCGTGTCACACTACAAAAAATACAAGATCGTTGCACAAATGAATAGAACAACCTTCAAAATACAAACTTAAAGAGCAAGCCCAGAATCAACAATATATACATTTCTCTCTTTTTTCACACCAAAACAATCATTTTATAAAAACGTACGAAGAGAAATATGTATTTTAGATTTTGGGGGAAAACAATCCCTTTTAATCTCCAAAGCTTAAAAATGATGAAATCCACCAAATGATCTTGCTTTTTCCTTTACTCAGTTTATGAAAATACTAAACAAACACATTCTGTAGCATAAACTGATTTAAGGCTTTCCCACACATCACTTAAGAAGAAATAATCTTCCCCCTACCTTTACGTCCACCACAGCATCGGTGTGCTTCTCGTCCGGTGAATCCAGAGGGCCGAAGGTTAAAATCCCGTTGCGACCGATCTTCACCTGTTTCTTGTACGTGTAATAAAACTCAACACACTGAGCCACCGTCTTGGACTGCACCTTTAAATTCAGACGCAAAAAAATACACATGTATGATCTATGTCAGTGTTTCTCAAACTTTTTCATACCAAGGACCACTTAACCAATAAAAAAACACTCGCGGACCACCCAACTCCAAAAATATTGAAAAACACATCGTTTTTCTAGAACAGATTACAAATCGCCTGAAAATGGTATAAACAAGTGGCAACATGTGTGATGAAGGTGTTGCGCTCGGCTATATCATGCAATCGAAAGTGAAAGCTTTCGCTCCATTGCGGAGATATTCCCGCGAGAGTGCGGAAAACTTTTATTTATTTCAAATGTGAAATTGTACCAATATACTCCCGGACCACTAGGGGGCGCTCACGGACCACCAGTGGTCCGCGGACCACACTTTGAGAAGCAATGATCTATGTAATCAATTAACCATCTTACAATTACATACAAAATCATCTGTGTACATAATATTGTAAAACAATATAAATACAAACAAGCTTAAGGGGAGTGGCAGTCTGAAATGAAAACCCCATTAACACATTTTTCGAATTAGTCTAATTTTGCATGTTTGGAAGTCATTACGTCTTACAACCGTTTGTGATAAACATTTTCCATTACATCATAATAATGCCTCTTTTTGTAAAATGCAGACACAGAAAATCTGTATTTTGGTCTTTTTTGTTTAAAGCAGTTATACCAATGCCTCAAAACTTGCATATTGTGCTAATGATTTATTGGTGTGGAAACACAAACACATTTAAATGTACTTCATATTTATTGACATTGATTCATAATGGTTCGTGCTGTAGGGTAAAATGAACGAGCGTACCAGTTTCTGCACCATAAAGAAGTCCTTCCTGTAGGCAGAGATCCCTTTATTGAAGTAGCGCTTCTCCTCTGCAGTCCAGCAGTCAGAGCCTGGGAGTGAATCAGACACAGAACAAATGAGGAAATATTCAAAGAGACGTTAGCCCACGTGTCAAACTCAAGGCCCGGGGGCCAAATCAGGCCCTTGGTGGATTTAATTTCGGCCCGCAGGATAATTTCTAATTACTATTAGATCTGGCCCGCTGGTATATTGCACGCACACCTTCACTCAATCCTGAGGATCTCCTCAGCTCAGAGCCTGACCCCAAACATTGATGATCTTGCACCCGAGATGAGATGCCAAGTATCTGGCTTGAACTAGCATCACAGAGCAGCACTCTGAGTTTCAATGTTTGCTTCTGCACTTTTTTTCTTGCGACAACAGGGCATGTTTGTTTTTTCTTTGAGGGGAATACTTTTGTTGAAGCTGTTGTTGGTCTGTGGAAAAATGTAATCATAAGAAATGACTCCAGAAAAGCTGCAGATAGAGCCATAAGAAATGAATGCAACAGATTATTTAATGTTTAATGTTGTTTTTATAGGCAATAATTTAAGATTTGTTAGTTCCAGGTTTAATATGTGCAATAAGTTCATTTCAATAAGTTTTGCAATAAACATTGAACCAGTCCGGCCCTCGCCTGGTACAGATTTTTTTAATGTTGGCCCACTGTGTATTTGAGTTTGGGACCCCTGCGTTAGCCAATCAGAGACAGACGGAGTAAGATGAAGAAACCATGGGATTGTACTGCAATGATTAACATGATATAGCTTGTATTGGCCTATAATGTTAAAGCTCACCTGAGTAGTGATAACCTGCCAGTAGATGATCTTTGGGGAACACTGGGTCCTGAAGCATCAAACGTTCCAGTGTTTCCTTGTAATAAACATTTTAAATCACAGTTAACAATCATTTCTTACAAGTCCAACCTTACAAGTACGAAGTTGCAGTGAAAATATAAGTAAAGTAAAATGCATTTTCGTAAAGAAGTTTTTAAGACTCTGCTGCCAAACTTCAGTGAGGGAATACGAGTCACTAAACTTACAATGAAATCTCCCCCGGATTCATGAAAACAGTGTAAAACCAGTTCCTGGTTGGTTCCTCCGCCACTGAGCACACTGCAACACGCCATGTTCATAAAATCCTCCACTAGAACAAACAGAAAAAATTACAAGAATTTAAAAGGACTAACAAGAATAAAATGGAAACGACAACTAGTGGCAGACTGATTGATGTGTGACACTGACTGCACTCTTGGTCACCGTGTTTGAGTTTGGAGTCATCTATAGTGAGCCAGACCACGTCCGCCTTGTGCTGGTCAAACTGGGAGGAAGCTGGGTCACGTAAGTCAGGAATCTCTGCCTGGTACCGGTGCCCAATGTTTATCCGTCTGAACAAGTGAAAAAGAAAGAAGGGTTCTGGTTAATTTTTGGGCCAGATATTTAAAACCTTGAGAGTCCGGTGTCTGTACTTACGGTTCAAGGCTAGCAGTTGTAGCATCCGTGATCAAGGAACAGGAAAGAACAGGAGGCGTGATATCTGAACTTGCTGCAAAAATACAAAAAAAGGAATCTCCTTTTTAAGCATTGTCAATGCCTCAAAACTGTCAAACAACTATATTTTTCTATGGCATACTCAAATTTATTTTTAGCATTTGAAAATGACAATAACAATCTATAATATATATTCCTATTTACTCAGTATATTACAGACAAAATACAATCTTATTTATACCTGATCTATAGTGTATTTATTTTCTACACTCCTGTTTGTAATGTTTATACAGTCTTATACTGTTCACGGGGTAAATACTGTCAGATGCTTATATTTATATACTACTAGACATCACTCTGCGCTTTTCTACTGTTTTGCACTTCTGGTTGGTTGCAAACTTCATTTTGTTGACTAAATACTTATGTATACTCAGTGCAATGACAATAAAGTTGAATGAAATCTAATCTCATCAGTAGAATTTTTTCTCAGATCATCCTCAAATGTAAGACTTACTGGAGCGCAACAGACTGCGCGTCGCAGATTTGGGCGTATGTGGCGGCAGCGGCAGGATTTGGTTGCTGGCGATGTTGGTCAGGAAGGTGGAGAAGTAAAGTCCCGAGCCCCCGCGCACAGGAGACAGGATGGGGGGGGGCGTGTAGGGCGGCATGGTGAGGGGGTTGTCCGGCATGCGGACCGGGGAGCGCAGGTTGCTCTGGTAAGAAGAGATGCTGGAGTAGAGGGAGGGAGGGATGAAAGTGGCTGGTTTGGGTGGAGGGATGATGAGAGGCTCGGGGCGAGGCCGGCGCTTTAATTTGGATTTTCCTTCCTCATCCGTCCCTGGATCGTTTTCCCCTTCCTAGACAGAATATTTAGGATTTAAGTTGTTTTCTTTGATATCAGTCAAATGAAAAGTAAAATATGTTCTGCTACAACTGAGCATCAAGCACTTGTATGTGCTGTATGTAAAATAAAATCTGCTATTTCTGACAGCATTTCAGTTTTAAGTACTGCACGGAGTAATAAAACACCTAGATACATTACGTTAGATAAAGGGCTGCAGGCTACAAGGTGTGGAAAACTACTTGCTTGGAAGTTGCAACGATTACACTTTTTATACAAACAACTTGAGGTTGTTTGCGCTGTAATCTAATATCACCTGGTTTTTCATCTGCTGAATTTATGACAGAATACCCGCTCAATATGTGTTTGGTTGATTTGGTAGAAGTACCAAATCAACCAGGAATTTCAAAAGATAGAAGATTACATTTCACTCTTATTTTTACATGGACTCTTTCAACATTTGATTGGACCATTGAACTTATGTTCTTCGCAAAACATTGTCACATTCCTCCAACATTTATCTCCAAATGACTCACTTGATAACCGCCTAACCAGAAGTGTGAATATGTACCAATACTGGCACCTTAGAAGACTTATAAAGTACTGACAAGTTGCTAACACTGACATAAATCATAGCAAAAAAAGAAAGTGATGCCAATGTTGTTTCCTATCAATACTAACCTGACCAAAACTCTCGCTGATGGATTTCCTGAGTGATCTTCGACGAGCCACAATGACCGAGGGTTTGCTGACGGTCTGTCCTGCCGGTCGCTCAGACCCCCCGACACGTCCCTGATTTAAGGCACCCTGAGGATCTGTTGGACTCCTGTGCACTGGCACTGACACAGGCATGACCAGAGGCATCATGCTGGCCTGTCTGCCTGAAGAACCCTCTTCCTGCTGAGGCACCAACACAAAGAGACAGGAGGATAACAGGTAGAATGGGAGGAGAGCAGAGAAAATTGAATATGGATTGAGATAGAAAGTATGGAGATGGTGTGAGAATCAAATGTTAAAATCAACTAAATCAGTAAGTCATTTTCATCCTGAATGAAAGTATCCATGTTGTTGTTTATAAGACTACAATTTCAGAATATTTTCATTATAGATTCATATTAGTAAACATTGTAATTAATTATTTTGTCTGAAGCATGAACAATTTAGACAATATTTCTTTTAAATAATATAACACTGAGAAAATCCTAACTTTAAGATCCAGCTGTTATATTACTTGATATGTCCTTGGTATTCAGAGCCTTGTAGACGCCTCCCTGGTATGTTTAGTCAAACTGATAAGACATATAAATCACTTTTGTGATTTATACTGCATGCAAAGTTAAGTTAAGACATTTGAATATCATCTCCTCACCCTCAAAAGTGCTGTTAGCTAACCACATAGCAGCAGTTCTGGGTTGTTCCTACAATATTAAACCTGTTTTGGGTGTGTTGACAGGTAGAGGAGTGTAGCTGTGCAGGGTGACAGTGCAGCCCCTCCCTGGCTCTGCTGAATGACTGGGAAGGCGCCTGAGGAATGTGGAGGTGTGCAGACATGCAGCTGCTCCAACTGTAAATCCAGCATGCACACTTTGCACAAAAACCTACCTACGACAAGCCTGATACCCCCCGGGGGCAGGGTACTAAAAAAAATCCCTGAGCTAAGAAATCCCTCAAAACAGAGTTTCTCGTTTTTGTGCTTAGTGCATTTCTAACAAAGCTGCTCTTGAGAAAAGAAAGAAGCCGGTTTCAGGGTGTGCCACTCACAATGTCAACATTTTGAATCCTGAATAGCAGCGTAAACTAATTCGTCTTTCTTGCAGCGATAAAATCAGAGCAACCTTTGATAATGGCTGTTTTTCAGGTTGCACCATTATCTAGATGTCATGTTTAGTATGACTTTACACTTGTTCATCAGCCTGTTATAGCTGAGGCGCGACAGCTGTTCGAATCAACTTAACAGACTCTAGAAAATGATTTTGTAAACCATGGGGAAGTCCTGCATTGAAACAGGGTTCTTCCTCTTTGTGCGGCTGCTTGCTAACTTCGTCAGCTGAGAAAATGCACAAATAAGCTGCACATGTCTTTCTTCTTCAACTAAACAGCCTACAAGTATTGAAATGGCTATTTACTGTAGCACTGCCATAAATGGAAGTTAAAACACAGCTGTAGTGTAATAAAGACCTTTCTGGGAGGCATGGACTCCATTTCTGACGCCTTCTGGGCCAGAGTCTCCAAGTTGATCTCTTAGACGCCCTCCTTCTCCTACGGATGACCCCTTCTGGTGTCACTTTCCCCTCCTTTCACCACCTGAGTGCCTGTTACCCCCGTTGTGGGGTAGTGCAGGATCTTTGGATGCTTGAGACCAAATGTTTGTTGAGGGGGGTCCCAGTGGAGACTGTCCTTCTCTGGAAAGGCGACGGGAACGCCTAGGTGCCGCCGACTTTGTATCTGAAGGCTCAGCAGGATTTGTGGCGACCTTTTCAGGGAATGGATCAGGTACGGGTGATGAGTCACAGGTCTGAGCTCCTGGTCCCAGTGACTGGACCCCCTTTTTAGGCACGGTGTCCGGGGGACTGGGCTCAGGGGGCTGACACGGGACAACGTTTTGGGTTTGCTGCTGTTTTGGTTGCACCTGTGGTTGTGTTGTTTCTTTCTGCGTCACGTTTTGTTGTTGCCGTTGTTGCATTTGCTGAAGTTGTTGCTGTCGCTCCTGAATCTGTTGCTGGTGATATTGCTGCTGCATTTGCTGCAGTTGTTGCTGTTGAATTTGCTGCTGCTGGATTTGGTGCCGCTGTTGTTGCAAATGTTGCTGCTGTTGCAACTGAAGATGATGCTGCTGCTGCAACTGCTGCTGCTGCTGCTGTTGTTGGTGTTGGTGCTGGTGGCGTTGATGCTGGTGCATTTGTTGCTGCTGTTGCATCTGGTGTAGCAGCTGCTGTTGTTGAGATTTAGGCTGCTCGGCGTACGCCAGGTTTGGTATTCCCTTGTTCCCTGGAAAAACAGAGTAATAACCTGATGAAAACTGTTGCTTGCTGGGCCTAATGTTGTCTGGAAGGGCTGCAGCATGGGTCCCTGCGAAGTGTGAGGAGGAGGAGCGTGGGGCTGACCCTGGAGCTCCACGCCTTTGTGGGCATGTTGATAGACTTGCAGCTGAGCCTGGTGCATTGCAGCCGCTGTGTGCTGCTCCCACTCCAGCCCCCTACCCTGAGCTTGTGCCTGGGGGGCATCCCTGTAAACCTCAACAGGTCCTCCTGGCAGTTGACTTTCTCCCCCCATTGGCAGAGCTACACCCTCATGGACCCCCTTGTGGAATGCCATCTGCCCCCTGGCATTCACTCCACCCATATAGGGGCCAAAGTTCTGCCCCCAGCCCGGAGCAGGGGCTTCCTGAGACCAGCCGGGGGCCTGCACGGACTCCTGGTGCATCCACTTTACTGGAGCAGCCTGTTGATAGTGCGGTAAACTTTGGGGCCCTTTCTCAGGGTTGTAAACAGCCGAGCTGCTAGCAGAGTCACTGTGGCTTGGCTCTAAAGCCGGAGGTCCCATCCCATAATAAACATCCCCTGAATGCTGCACAGGCTCTTTTCATGGCTGCAGCCCGAAGCTTGCCGCTCTTGTCAGTAATTAACTTGAGAGGGAAGACTCATAGTAATATTGTACAGTAATGTTGGAGTCAGAGCTCTCAAACTGGTACTGCCTCTGTAGTGTGCTTTGCCTGCCTGAGGTCGAGGAACTCTTTGTTTAAGTGTGTATACAGAGGTGATTGGGAGGAAATATAAATCCCAAAGGAAAGTGCAGGGTGGGGAGCATGCAACCCTCCTTCCAGAATCAAATCTGAGGTTGCTGTTCTTTCTTCTCATCCTCTTTATGGTGCCGGACCTTGTGAGAGAAAGGAGGGGTTAGACACTTTATTTGTATCTGAGACAAGCACACAAGTTTTCAGTCGTTTTCCACTGGTATGGAGCAAAAATGAAACTGGGGCCTACACGAGTGACTAGCCCAGCAGTGAGTAAAGTGGAAACTCAGTCAGAGAGCATGTCTTGTGATCAAAACCTATGTAATCGATATTTACGTGCAGAACAGGACGCATACACTGAAGAAGTTTGAGACGACAGCAACAAGGAGGCGCTGACTATGCAGCTGCCATTTGGGCATAACAAGAAATACAGGAAACGGAGGGCTCATGCAATCACCCCAGCGATAGCCAGTGATGTTATGTAAAGAAAAAAAAACTGCAATAAGGAAGCGTCTTGAGAGCTATTAGGCAATACAACAGAATAGTGAGCATGAGTTAAAACTAGTGCATATACCTTATTAATGGTGCACGGAGCTTCTCTATGTCCAGCTCCATGGAGTCACTTTGGTTTCGATCAAAGTCGACTGCATGCAGCTCCATGAAGGGATTGTGCGCAGCAAATGTCATAACTCTGACAACTTTTCCTCGAGTTTCACAGCGCACAATATGGCGAACAAGCGAGTTTAGAATCCCAATAGCACATAATCCAAAATCCGGACCGGCTGGAGAGGCTCATTAAACGCTGTAGTTACACAGTTTGCACACTGGATCAGTGAAACCCTGCACTCCAGGAAAAAAAATGTCCACAACTTTCTCCCCGCATAAACGAGTAGAGCACACATGAGACGGTGAGTGTGTGGAAACTGTGGCCGTGCAGCGGACTGCTCGGGTATTTCCGGAGATTTCAACACGTTGCACACGAGCCCCGCGGACTCAGATGTTGTGTTTAGGTTTATCCAGAGTATATGAAGCGCTGCGAAACTGCGCAAACACGCAGAAAATTGTGCACCGCCTCACCCCAAAACAGCAAAACTCACATCCTGTTATCCAATCCGATCGTCTGGCCACTCCCATGCTGTATCCGTGTCCGTTTGTTTTACTGTCCCGACTGCCCGTAAAGCGGAGTCTCATAACTATAGACTGAGAGCTCATAACACGGAAACAGTCTGTTTAAGTAATGATACCCGAGAACTGTGGCGAGATATATTGAGACCTGCTATCTATAACATTGAACTTCTACTGGATTTTTTTAAATGGTTGACAAATATATGAACATTCATGTTTTTATTAATACTATTTTTATTTTTTTCAAAGATCCTTATCATATTTTCAAGAAAGAATTTGAGCTATATGGAATGAAAACAAAGTCAGTAATAAAACACTTGTTGTTGTGTAATGATCTACTTTAGTTACTTCCTATTATGGAATGTTAATTGCTAATACCTTTGTACTTAAAGTTAAATACAATCTTCAATCACAATGTGCTGTAACAGAGTATGGTTGAACTTCTTAATATGTATGTATTTATCTAAACAAGGACCATGCATACAATACAAATACATTAATCTCAGAAAAGAGAAGAGATGTTCAATGCCAGATTTGAGCTAATAGCTCATTTCCATCTGCGGTCCTGAGGCAGGTACAGGATAATATACTATTCAGTGTTTCCAATACATTGAATTTGATTCTATTTGTGTGGCGGACCCCCACAAATAGAATCAAATTATGTGGGAAACACTGCTATTATTTCAGTAAAACATTTGCGTACTTCGACCGACCACCCTGAAAACAATCTGAAATAGCAGTATACAATTCCTTAACTCACATTGACCTTTTTTTCAACTGGTCTCCTACAACAGGTTCAAAGGGCTTTATGGCATATCATATGCACAGTGTCACAGGCTCCTCCAACAATGCAACATAAATATATATAATACATAACACTAAATGAAAAAACTATCAAAATACTGCAAGAAGAAACAGAATAGAAATAAAACAGTCCAGGAGAATGGTGCAAGACTGACTATATCTAAGTGACATAGAATAAGCTAAACATAGAATATAAAATGATATGCTGTACAGTGAATTAAAAGAATGATTATTGTAATAATAGATACATATGTGAGATGCAAATTGTATGGAGTTGTGAAGGCCAGAGCTCAGGGGTTTAGCAGTCTTATAGCCTGGGGGATAAAACTATAATATTTAATAAAGCAAAATATAATTCCTAAAGCTCAGTCTCAGCTTTTGGTTTTGGTGTGCCACCCAAAGATTTTCAGTGGCCTCATCTGCCACACATTCTGGGAGCGCCACTAAGAGGTGGTGGTGAGGAGTGGTGGGGTGAATGTTTATTAATATTTTATAAGGACTACCAGAATGTACTGCAACGCCCCTGCTACTCTAATGCTGTATGTTTCGACAACACACCACAAATAGTGGTGTGTTGTCGAAACATGCTTGCAATGCAGTGTTCATTCACATATGCATTGCTGTATTTGGACCACATGTAGTTTGTCTGTACAGTGTTGTAATGTGCAAAGTGTTGCAGAGTTTGCTCCTCAGAGGATGCAGCAGCAGGAGTTTGCGGCTCAATCAGGAGAGACTAGCGCTGTGACGTCAGAGCGCTGTGAGGCAGAGCACGGGGCATCACTGCACATCCATTAGCAGGCTAGCTGGCTAACTGTGGCTAACGTCAGCTATGGTCCATCACTATTATTATCTAATTTCCAAAATAAACAACCACTCGGAATGACATGGCTGACTAGCAACAGGCACGGAACATGGTGACTGTTTGGATTTTAACTGGGAATCCAATGGTGCAACGAAGCGAGGTAAGAAGGGGTCAGGAGAAGAGGGTATCTTTAGTAAACACGCTAAGCTAGTTAGCTTGTTTACTGGACTACTGGACGCGCCGCATTGAAAGACTCCAGTTAGCTAGATTAGCTTCCTAACGACTAATCCTCTCAAACGACTGCTTTATGGCCATTTATGAGAGGAGATTGCTGCTGCTCTAGTCGTGGTTGTGTGTTTGGCACAGAGTCAAATTATCCCAGTTGCTATCTTTGTATGACAATTCAGCTTTGTTGAGCTTTTTCCAGAATGAGCCTTTGAGACGTGAGGTGTAACGTTAGCTAACCTTTGCAGCAGTTTAAATGCTATTGCCCCACATGTTTCTGTCGGCCACTCAAACATTTAACAAGTAATGCTTCCTCCTTAGATGTTTGCATGCACAGAGGCATTCAGTGTGCAGAGATTTTCGAAGATAAAATGGACATGCATTTTAAAATGTGTTTTCAGTGAGGAGCTTGCGTCACTGATGCCAGGTGCAGGCTGTAGCTGAGAGCTCTCAGGATGAGTGGGACTGGAGAGCACACTGACATCCTGTCAGTGGCAGACGTGGTCAGAGACAGATGGAAAGTGGTAAGAGAAATCACAAAATCAGGTTGAAAAAAATACAGATGACACTGGGTTGACAATGAATATGATCTTTGTTGCAGACAAGGAAGATAGGTGGAGGCGGCTTTGGGGAGATCTACGAGGTTCTGGATCAGTTGAGCCAGGCCACTGTTGCCTTAAAGGTGGAGTCTGCTCAACAACCCAAACAGGTGCTGAAGATGGAGGTGGCTGTGCTGAAGAAACTTCAGGGTGAGTGATGCTGTCCATTTGTCAGTGATGGAGTGGTATCTCCCCACATGATCGTGCTTTTTGTCAATTTAATAAGTATACTATAAGGGCTTAGCAATAACCAAACTCACACATTGCATTTAGCTTGTATGACCTCTCTGCGTTTTCCATGAAGTTTAATGTTTTATTACCCTTGGCAAAGTTTTGATTCGGTCTGATTATTTGTCCGTCAGCAGGATAAGGGAAAAGCTACTAGCACTCTTTCATGAAACGTATTGGAAGGCTGTAGCATGAGCCAAGAATGATCCATTACATTTTGGAGTTGATCCGAAACACAGAGCGGATACACAAATTATATTTCACTTTCGTTGACATTGTGATATGGGGCACGGCCTTGGCAGAGGTCTGTGATCTCTAAGTGCACCTTTAATAAAACATATTGACGATATAAGCAGTGGTGGTCTTTGTTTTTGTATCAACAAAACAAAGTAGACCTGCTGTGTCGGAATCCAACTGAAGAACTTGTTTGAATTCAATGATTGAATAACTTACTCATTCTGACATTTATCAGCACTGATTTCACTGAATCAGGAAATCAACATTTGTATTTATACAGCATATATTTATTTGACAGGCAAAGACCACGTGTGCCGCTTTGTGGGCTGTGGCCGAAATGATCGGTTCAACTACGTGGTGATGGAACTCCAGGTAGGATTTTAACCAGTCATTGTTAGTCAAGTTTTTTTTGCTGACCATCAATCTGTGACTGAACACTGATTTATTTTCTCAAGGGGAGGAATCTTGCAGATTTGCGAAGAACCATGAGCCGCGGCACCTTTTCCGTCTCCACAACTTTGCGACTTGGCAAACAGATTTTAGAGGCCATTGAAAGCATCCACTCTGTAGGCTTCCTGCACCGAGACATCAAACCCGTAAGTTCACCTAAGACACTGTACGGTTTGTACATTAAATGACAGTCAGTTTATTGTTTAACTTGCTTGTTATTTTTTTGTGTTGTTGAAATTGTAGTCCAACTTTGCAATGGGAAGGCTAGCCAGTACCTGCAGATGCTGCTATATGCTTGATTTCGGCTTGGCCCGCCAATTTACCAACTCCAGCCAAGAAGTCCGTCCAGTAAGTGTACTGCATCAATTTCCTGCAATGTATTTTGTTTTTTTTAATCAAAGATCCCACAAGTTATTTCATGTTGGAGAAGCTGTTTAAAGTGTAGTCCTAGAGGTTTGGTGTAGCATGTTAACACAGAAAAGTGTTATTACAAGAAATGAAACTCTGATACGATATTATATTTTATTTACAGCTCTAGGGAGACCTCAACACTTATTTAAAGGCACATAAATATACACATTTCACAACAAATTAGAATTAATTTCATGTAACGTCACATAGGGATGCTCAATTAATCGTATTTTAATCGCAATTACGATTATGGCTTGCAACGATTACGAAAACAACGTAATCGAATAAAACCATTATTTTTTTATTATTACTTTATTTTTATTTATTTTTTATAAAACATTTTTATTGGTTTTTCAGTTGAATTATACTTAAAGTTCAGGGTAATCAACTGTTAAAAACATACTGTTAAAAAAAAAATTCTTCAATAAATTGATGTTTTCAAAGTAAATGGATAATCGTTTTTTAATAATCGTGATATCAATTATTGACCCAAATAATCGAGATTATGATTTTTGCCATAATCGAGCAGCCCTAACGTCACATCAACTTCCACTGCTTCACCTTAATGACCCCATGAGACATCAGTGTGTGACCATCCCAAAAGGGTTTTGGATTGGCAATGTATTTCAGATTTAAACAATAAAGCCAGTTCCCTTTAACACATTTTTTATAAATACATCATAATGCTAACTAATCTATTCGACCATATCTTTATTAAATGATATCTTTATTCTCTCCTATAGCCCCGTCCGGTGGCAGGCTTCAGAGGAACTGTGCGATATGCTTCAATCAATGCTCATAAGAATAAGGTAAGCACAGACACAAATTATATTCTACTATTCATATTTAGTTTTACCCTTGACCTTACTTACATTTGCGTATCGTAATTTGTAGGAAATGGGTCGACATGACGACCTGTGGTCCCTCTTCTACATGCTGGTTGAGTTCACTGTTGGTCAGCTTCCCTGGAGGAAAATCAAAGACAAAGTAGGCGCCTCAATGCATTTTTGTCTGTATGGCTTATTAATTATCAGCATGTGTTTAAATTCATATTCTAATTACCGCCTCTCTGCTCTCAGGAACAAGTAGGAAACCTAAAAGATACGTATGACCACCGACTCATGCTGAAGCACCTTCCCTCAGAGTTTTGTGCTTTCCTGGATCACATCTTGACCTTGGACTACTTCACTAAGCCAGACTATCAGGTTGGCCATGTCTTGTTTGGTTTATTTTGCACACACTGTCTATTCCTCTACAGCTGTCAAATGCTGACACCTGTGGTTTTCTCTGCGACAGCACCTGATGTCAGTGTTGAGAACGCTATGAAGAGTCACAGTGTGCTGGAGAATGACCCTTATGACTGGGAGAAATGTGACTCGGAGGGTATGCTGAGCATCACTGCCGCAACAACCACGGCTCAGCAGCTCACTCGCCTCACACCGGCGTACTTGGGGTATTTACAGCCAAAGAAAGCTCTATTACTACTAACATACATCCATTTATTGTATAAGTTGCTGTCTTGTGTTTGTACTTTCACTTATGTTATTCAAACTATCTCCCTTCTCTGTGGAAAATGTGTTCAAATATATAGCAGGGCTAGACATTATAAATGGCCCGCTGGCCCGGAAGCACTATTTAGACACCCCGGGCCAGCATAACGTACTTTCCACTTGCCCGCTCGGGCCATTAAAAAATATTGCATAAAAAAAAAAAACAGTAAGACATAAAATCACATTGTCCTGTATTATTGGTATTTTGACAAACAATTTTGTTAAATTGTTTCGTTTATTAACGCTACAACATAGCGTTTCGTGAGGCGGTTGTCGTTGTTGGATGAAAAGCAAAGCACGCTCCCGTGCGCGGGAGTCTTCACTACAGACTTTCGCGCCACCTAACCATTCGCCAAAATGTTTTGAATACCAGCGGTAACCGGCCAAGCGCTGGGCAAAAAACAATCTTCAAATAAAAGAAAGTCACCGGAGGAGTTAAAGGAGAGTGACAGGGAGTATGAGAAGAAGACTGAGAGAAAGTTTCAGCCACACTGGCTTGATCGATGGAGCTGGCTTCAATATACCCTCCTTTTTTTTCTTTAACAATGACCACAATATAATAATTTTAATAAACCAAATATGAACAATTGAGGAAAATAAGGAAGAGCTGATGATTCAAATGTTGTAGTACAAGTAGTAATGTAGTTTGTGCATAAATTACTATTGCAACCAATGTGTTAATTTTCTTCATTATTAGAGTTGACGAATGCTCTTGGGCCAGTGGTTACAATGGTGGGGCCAGTGTTAATGAACATCTACTAGCCCTGATATATTCCTTAATGTCAAAGAACCAGATATGTAAGACTCCCTTAATGTCTACCCCTGTATAGCTGCAGTTTTTTTTGGACTCAAATTCTGCACAGTCAGTGATCCCTGAGAAAATAGCTGCTCTGAATCGTGCTGTGAAAATGAGCTGCAGTGTGACCTTCCCTCTCCTCCACAGCATGGCCAACGCTTCTATGCTGCCAGCCGAGCTGCAGAGGGAGAACACTGAGGATGTCCTGCAAGGGGAGCGCCTCAGCGACGCAGACAACTGCCCCCCCATCCCCACACCCACCACCCCTGGTGCAGATGTATGGGAAGAGATGGACCGCAACCGCAACCTTAAACATGTCCAGCCGACCATCAGGAAGGTCAGGGCAATGTAGTTACTGTAATCGCTAAGCAGAATGTTCTTATCTACTGAAATATGATTTTTATGTAACTGCTTTTTTTTTCACATGCATTTTAATGTGTAGTTTATCTGCACTGCAGTGGATGGCTGTAAGAAAAACAACCCCAAGACTACATTGACTTTGCCTAGAGAAATTATCATGGTTAACCTCTGTTACAACATCTACTGCAAACCCACTACTGACACCCTGCTTTCATATTTAAAATGGCAATGAAAACTTATTTCCTTCAGTTGATGAAGAATATAGCAATTGCATAATAAATGTGCCTTTTGAATAATGACACCATTGGTTCCCTTTAAGCCTTTCTTTACAAAGAGATGTTATCTGCTGTGCCTTTACTAATGAAGGAAGTAAAACAATAACGTGACGGATTCGAATGCAATAAATATTAACATTTTGAGCTGCCTTGTCGTTCACTCTGCTCAGGTGGTGAGTGAGGATGAACACAGTCAGAACCAGGGGAACCAAAGCCCCAACACCGGCTCCATGCAGAGTTCTCCTAGACGGGTGCGATCAGAGACCATGTTCCTGGAGCGGGCTGCACCTCTTCTCCGGAGGATGAGACACAGTCAGAGCTTGGCGTTTGAAAAGAGGCTCGCACCCGAACCCAAGCCCACCATCGAACGCTTTCTTGAGGCCTAGTTAGTATATAATATAATCGAATGACAATATATACAGCTTTCAACATTTAATTTTTGGAGAAATGTACATAACATGCACAATATTTTGTTTCAGCCTGGGCAAACAACGCCCTGTCCTTTCTCAAGTCGGGAAGATGACCATTCCTGAGAGGGGGGAGGGGAAGCAGCCTTTCTGCCTCGAGGAGCACTCGGGCGCAGCCACCCCTGATCAAGAGGAAGGAGCAGCCAGCTGCGGATTTGTGGCCGTGAACCTCAGCCCCGTGCCCCAGGAGGGAGACTCTCAGGAGTGGGTGATGCTGGAGCTAGAGCAAGGCGGCGGTTCTGGAGCCAGCAAGCCTACAGGCGAGGACAAGCGTGAGGACAAGCGTGAGGACAAGCCTGGGACGGACGCGCCCGCTGAGGCTGAGAATCAGACCTCCGAGCCGCAGGAGGGTCAGTCAGCAGCGGTGCCCAGCAGTCCTATCCTGTCACAGATGTCCATGCCCGGCACGTGGTTACTGGGCCACAGGAGACTGCCGGGGATGCTGGGACAACTGCCCTCAGTCATGATGGGACGAACCCAGATGGACCAGGTAGGGGTGACCAATAGAGTAGCAACTAACCTTTTTTTTTATCAGCAATTAATCTGCCAAATGAATCTAATATGTGTCCTAAAATGTCAGACAATTATAAAAATGCCCATCACAGTTTCCTAGTTAATGTCTTGTTTTGTCAGTCCAATACCCAAATATATTCAGTTACATTTTATTGAAAAAAAGCATGACATTTTCCTATTTTTGATTAGGTGATACGCCAATTAAACGCTGCAGCTCTACTAACAAAGCATTTATTCATGAATGAACTCGACTAATGATTGCCATAGCACTATAGATATGTTCAAACTCCAAGCTTTATGATTATTAGCATGTCTAAGACTTGGATAAACCACAACTTATGAATGTTATTTGAACATTTAGACGTGCTCTTTAGATAAATAATAGGATGGTTTTCAATTTCATTGTGTTACATATCAGAAAAAGGTCAAGCCCTCTAACGCTCATTAAACTCTTCTCAGTCTTCTAGCTGTGCACTCCCGTCCCCTGTGGATGAGAGGAGCGCTGCAATACCACTAGAGGCGCCATCTGAAAAATCTGAAATACTCCCAGAAGAAATCTTAAACCACGGAGAGAAGTTGGAGTTAACCCCAGTGCCAAGCTCAGCCAAAGGTCACGCTGCTCATCTGACAAACGACAGAGACCCTGAGAGTGACTCTGGTCTGCCTGACCGCTCCTCGGAGCCCAATCAGCAGCCTCAAGCCGACACAGCAGGGGGCGCTATGGAGAGCACCGTCACCGTCTCCTCCTCTCCTCCCCCAGCCCTGCTCCGGATAAGAGACTGTCCCTCGTCCCCTAGATTAAGTCGTATCCCAGTTCGAGACCCCAGCAACCCCCTGGACTCTCCGAGCAGGGACCTGAACATGGAGAGGCGTCACCGCTGGAGCAGCCCGGTCCCCGGCTCCCCCACCCACTCCCCCTCTCCGTCTCTGTCCTGTGACAACCTGCCGTGCGTTTTGCCGAGAGACCGGCTCTTCTCAGAGCGAGGATCCAGGTCTGACTGTGTCGGAGAAGACCCTCTCTCCCTGTCCTCCTCATCGGGGAGTAAGAGTAAGATCCCCCGACCTGTGAGCGCCACCTTCATACCGGAGCAACTCACTAGCAGGTTTCTGCCTCGACCACCGCCGGGGAAACCACCCATCCGCCCGGGCGTGGACAACAGGTATAACGCTGTCAAAATGATCCACATTATACACCATGTACTTGTATAGGTAATAGGTATCCAGCGTTCCACACTCAATTTTGTAACTGCAACTAGTGCACTGCATTTTTCCATACTCCTCAGTTTTGCAAAAAAAATCCAGGCATACAGAAATTGAGACACTGCTTTAAAGTGTATGTAAATGAGAAAAAGGAAACATGAACCCAGGCTGTTGCCATTGAAATGCACAACAACAGGATGTTTTATACAGATATATTCAGACAGAAAAATAATACAAACCTGAACATTAAAGCATGTGCTAGTGAAGAAACCTCAAGAATACGAAAGTATAAAGCATGCACCTAAAAAAAGGAAAATATATATATATATAGTGAAATATCAAAAACTGTTGGCTTGATCACATTTTAAGGTTTATAACTTGAATTTCACTTCACAGAATGATTTCAAGAGCACGACGAATCATAATGCAGAATCATAATCATGATGTCTTTTCTCAAGAAGGCGCCGGTTAAGAGTGCGTGCCAGCAGCACCAGCGACGCAGACTTCCTGGCCAGTCTAACTCAGCTGATGCAGGACCGCGGCGGGGTGCTCTTCAGCCCCCCCCCTCGCCCTCGCAGCTCCTCCTCCTCCCTGCAGCGCTCCCTAAGCTCCTCCCCCTCCCGGGAGCTCCGGGAGGGCGGGGTGCTGCAGGGACGCAGCTACTCTCCCTCCAGCTTCTCTGGTTCCCCTCCTCCTCGCCACTCTCACCCACACGACAGGCCCGGGCTCCAGGCTCCGTGGGGCCACAGCTCCAGGGGAAGGGGTCTCCTCCACGAGGGTAAAGGCTCTGGAAAAGTGAGTCGGTGACTGTATTTGGAACATAAGTGACTGATCGGGATGGTGCAACTGTAGCGAGAGGCTGTTTCACATCCAGTCGCTGATAGCATGTGTAAATACAGTATTTACTCAAGGGAATGTACTGTATGTAATGTAAAATGTATAAAATGTATTTATTTATTTATTCATTTGTTGGACGTGTCTCTCGAAATACTTGACGATGTGGCTTGATACCTGCAGTTGAAATAGAAAGGTTGAGAAAACCTTAAGATTGCCAACTCTTACCTCTCATTTCACTCCTCTTAACTCTCCATATAGGCCTAATATGAGACCAAAAAGATAATGTTAAATACTTGAGGGATGTAAAAAATGATGCTTATTGTAGATATGTACCATGAGGAAGATAGTAAACACTAATAGAAACCATGAACTCACGTTAAGAACACTAATAATAAATAACACCACGTGCAGTATACCAACATCGGTTGACATGTACAGAACCAGGGCATGCAGCTTTGACCTCACTCCTGTAAAACAGCTGGATTAATTATTATATGTGACAATGAATTGCTCATTTGACATATCAGAGCGTAGTAGTGTGCTTTTACTTTGCTAGAAAATATTTGTCATGCAGAAGGCATCCGCATATTAGAATGTACATGTAAGTGCACTCATACTTAAGTATTGTGAAAGAGCATGGCTATCATTGCAATGGATCTTTTTTTATTTTATTCATTTGTACAATCTGCTTGGGCGTGTATTTTTATTGAACTGCTTATGATCTCAAAGAACATCATAATATGAACCAGCAAAGATGTGCACTTTTATTTCTTCCACAAAATAGATGGTAAAGGAAGAAAACTGATAAAAATGGAACCTGTTCATCATGTCTCCTTGTTGTTGCATTTTATTTTTTAGCACAATTTTAAATATAGTCAATTAAATAAATGCCAATTCTAAACAAACGTTGAATTCATGGCTACACTTGCTGTAGTTTTTCATTGTTGATTAAACGGTTAGTGCATTTACATGTTCTCACAATTTTTCATTCACTCCTGGTGTTATATGCAAATAGGTCTTCTTTTGTGTGTGCAGATCTCTATTTATGAAATATATGTTCTCTATATTGGCTCTAATGGGAATGGAAACGAGAAGTTGTCCCACGCTCAGCAGAACTGTCACTGATCAGATAAATGGGATAAAAACAGTCAGTTAAACTTTGAATACAAATGCTTTAATTATTTTTTTATACTCAAGTTAAACTAAAGTCACACAAACTCAGACTGCATTATGTCACTTGAGAAAAATCCTATTTCAAATGATGTGGAAGCAGCTGTTTTCTTTGACAGACGTCCCTGTAAGCACATAAGAGAGCCTGCTGGTGACCGAGTGGGGGGGTACCAGATGACAACAGTAAAATGAACACTCCCCCATCTGTTGTGGTCCATCACTGTACAATGTAACAGCAGTAAATGACAAGAAGTTACAGAATGTGTTGAGCTCTAAAAATCATTTAAATAACGGAAAGATTGATCATTGTTTTTTCCTGTCACACAACCTCCACCTTTTTATACCCAAACATCGACTACAGGTTTATGTACAGAGGAAATGGATGCTTTTAGATATTAGGTGCAGTATGGTGTTGGGGAATAATTGGCCCTGCATGTCCTTCTTCGCCCTCTGACGCAGCTGACCAACCTTGAGCAGACGTTATCTCCCTTAAGGAGGGGCTGCCCTAGCATATTGTTGATGTTACCCGTTTATGACCGGGCAACTCTCTGTCAGAGTTATTGTTGTGGGACACCTGGAACACATCCTTCTCGGGGTGTAGATGACCCCCCGAGCCATAAGCGACAACGACTCTGATTCAGTGTCCTCAGCTGTTTAGTCTATCTATTGAAGAATGTTGATTATTACACTGAACTAGTTAAAACCTCGAGCTACAGGAGGGTTCTTCAGAATTGATTGTGGCATCTCAACCGTGTGGACAGATCGTGGCCCGTGACATGTCTTGTGAATTCTCCGGCCGAAGCTCCAGATAAACCGTCAGTGTTTGCCATCAAAGCTCCAGCTCTCCATCGTGTCTCTGTTTGAGTCCTGACTGCAATCGCTTCAGAAGTTTCCCCCACATATGGCAAGTGCTGGTCAGTTATTTATCTCCACTGCTAACACAGTAAACTAAAATATGATACTATAGTAAGCAACTTAATTAGAAACCATCTCATAAAAATGTCCACTAAGTAGCTGTTCTGTAGCTTCTTCATTGGCGTCACTTTGTTAGAAAAGTGGTGGGGACACTTTCTCCAGATTCTCCATGAAAAACCAATGCAGAGACCTCTGGACCACCAATACTGTATGTGTTTTTTTTATGATACATCTTGCTATGATGTGATTTTGAGTGAATGTGTGGCTTTATTCACACAACGAGTACACAGGTATAGAGGACAGAACTTGAGATGAGTGAAAAATAAATACAGGAATAAAAAAATAATTTGAAAAAAATCAGTAATAAATACAGGAATAAATAAACACAGGAACAAATGAATAAATAAATGTGGAAATGAATAGAGGAATACATATACACAATAAATAATTAATAAATACAGGAATAAATAAATGTGGAAATAAATGCAGGAATACATAAACACAAGAAAAAATGTATAAATAAATATAAATAGAGAATAAAACAGAACACACATTATATATGTTTAATGTATTTCTACATTTATTTTCAAGAACAAACATTTCTAACATGTTTGAGATTTTTACTCTGGGCTCATCAGATGAAAAACTAAAGAGGGGCTTCCAAATCTGGCAGAGCAGGTGTTAGTGCTGCCAGATTTGGCACTCCCTCTATAACTTTGTCCAGCATAGTCACACCGTCACCAAAATCACACAAGAAAATAAAACAAAAAGACAACATTTAAATGTAGGCAAAAAGGCCAAACAACATTTCCGCAAGCATGTTTTTGGGTCATTTTAGAGTCCTTTTTAAGCGTCCCCAGAGCGAAAGACGCCTATGAACTTCTTAGTTTGTCATGGAAATATAAATGCTTCATTGCTTCTCTGTTACTTTACAAATGAATCAGTCCCAAGCAGCTTCACAAATAAAATATGTCCTTCCCAAATTGGAACTGCACAGCTGGGCCCAGAGCTTAACATAATGAAAACGCTTCAAGCTGCTGAATGCCTGTAAGCAATACTTATTTCGGGGGAAAGTTGTCTGGCTAAATAAATAACTAAAAGATATTAACAGATTAATCCTTATGCTTTTTCTTTTTTAACAAACCATGTAGCCACTGAATTTTATTTATTTTTTACACATTTTGGATATTCAAAATAGTTGTACTTGTATACAGCTGCATTGAAAGATGTCGTTCTTACTTATGAACATCAAATATTCTGTTTTGAACAGGAAACGCAGGCCATAATAAAACGTAGTAAAAACTGTTTATTTACAGAACACTGTCAATTCACTTACAGAATATTTGTTGCAAGGAATATGAAAAAGCCTTATGTCCTGCTCAACTGTTATCAGCATACAGCAGTTTATAAACAGCCAAAGACTTAAAATATGGTGAACTCATTGAAGAAAATGTTGCATGCATTTAATAAAAAAGGGTTGGATCCCCGAAGCCTGCAGCCAGGAACAGTTTCGGTGGTGACACTCAGAAGAGAGGAGCAGACTGCCTGGGGTCGTCTGGCAACACACTGATGGAGTCCTCTGCCTTTCCACACAGCATGCAGAGCATCGTGTACTCCTGGACAACACAAAACAGACTTAATCTACTAAAGGCTAAACGGTGGCAAGAACAACTAACCATGAATACTGTTAAATTAGTGTGGTAGTTAAAAAAGCATTTGCGTTAAATACAAATATACATAGTTATGTTCAATAAAACAGAGTAGAATCTGACCTGGTATTCATCAACAACGGAGAAAGTATATTCGTGCCTGGCGACGACATGATCACAGTTTTTGCAAACATCTGTAAAGAGACATTTACATTATTGGATTGATTACAAACCTGCTGTGGAAGACGTTTTTAAGGGAAGTTGGAATTATTACTACAAGCCCCTAGCTTTTTTGTGAGTCATGATGGGTTCTGGTCATTCTATCTTATTCCAAATTTGACCAAAAATGTATCAAAGCTTAAAACTTGATGTTATAATAAAAAGCGGAAATCTAAAATATTCTGTAATTTAGGAATCAGCACATATTTAGTAATGTACTACAGCTCTCAGTTAGAGGCATAGAAAAACATCTTCCCAAAACTGTTAACACTAGTACAGAAAATACCTCTGCATGCTGCAACATGAACATTTTCCTCAGATTTGACTGATAGGGGCCTCGCCCAAAATTAAAAAAAACAACAACCCCAGAAGTGTGTGGACACAAACTCGATTATTATTTCCTTACAACAATAAAAACACAGTCAAAGTTTCAGGAGCATAAAAAAAGAGTGACTGACGGTCATATGTGATGATCTCTTCTCCATCCTCATCTTCTGTGGCTTTATTGCTGATCAGCACAAAGTCCCTCTGATGGCAGCTGGCGCAGCACCGGTAGTTCATCAGGTAGGAGCCATTCTCCAGACAGGTGTTACCCTGAGCAGAAAGTCAAGGGAAAACCATCACATTTTAGCTTTCTCAATGACAACCTGATTTTGACATGTCATCATCTTTTGCAGAAGTGGGAGATGTTCTCAGATCTTCTACTTGAGTAAAAGAAGAAGTACTAGAGTGTAGGAATCGTCTCGTAAAAGTTATGCATTCAAAAGTAAAGTAAAAGTACACAAGCATTACCATGAAAATGTACTTAAAGTACCAAAAGTAAAAGTACTCATTATACACATTGGCCCTTTTCAGAATAATATACAGTGTATTGTATGTTTTGATTATAATTATTGAAGTGTTTATCAAAGTTGGTAAAGGTAGAACTCATTTTAATTACATAAATTACTGCTTGGTGGCTTTTGAATGTTACTCCAGGTGTAACTTAAGTATTATTTAAGTGTTGTTCATATTTTACATCATTATTCTAAATCTGTAAAGTAACTAAAAGGTACGAAATAAATGTAGTGGACTAAAGGTACACGATTTACCTCTGAATTTTAGTGGAGTAGAAGTACAAAGCAGCATAACATGGGAATACTCAGGTAAAGTACAAGTAGGCCTATCTCAAAATTGTACTTGATGTACTCAGTAACTTCCCACCTCTGCTCTTTCGCAGCGGGTTGTTTACCTATCTTTACATGATACGCATAGCAAGCTAACTACAGTAACGTCATTCAGATAACTAAACATTAACCAGTATGTTGCCTTAGTAACTCACCCTGTCCGGGTATTCCTTTTGCACGCAGCCGTTGCACATTTTGAAGGAAAATCTTAAAACACTGTAATCTTCTAACAAACAGCTTTTCTTATTCCTCTTTTTGGGTCAACATATCCTCTTCCGCATCGAAAGGTAGTCCCTAAAGCTCACAGATCTGTAGATAAACGCTTGCAGCTAAAGCGCTTAATTCCTCTTTGCTGATGTTTTGTAGATCTAAGCAAACTGAGTGTCGTGACACTTCCTGTGTCGTCTTTTTTTCCTTCACACATTTTTCAAAGATATCAGAAAAAGGAACATCATTGTTCATTAAATGAATACAATTGGGATGCATTATATACAGAAAAAAAGAGAGCGAAATAAAAACAAAATACATGTGGTCAAACAGGAATTAACGTGTGTAGAAATTGGTACAATTATATTTGTGAAACTTCCGGTGTCGTCTTTAGCACACGATTGGCCGCCGCAAACCTTACGTAATCTACGTAAGCAAACATGGCCGTTGACTGCAGTTGACTTTTTTTGCCATGTGAAATACAGCTGGTAATTATGATTTATTAACAACTTCCACATAATATTTGGTTGAGCACAAAATGTCATGAATGTATTTAAATGCCGATAACTTTGCACGAGGGGTGAATTGTTGCCAACCGTTTAACGTTAGTCCAACTCAAACGTAAACGCTGGTGGTGATTTACCAAACACGTTTTGCTGCTATTCTAAGTCTAAATTACATAATTGCAATGCTATATTGGTTATAAACGTGTGAAGCATGATGTTATATAAAACTCCCAAAGGTGTTTATTTTGTTTAGCCTTTATGCTGTGATAATATTATGCTTCTGAGTGGTTGCAGTTGGGCTCGTTTCTGGAAAGCTTGTGAGGTTATCATTCTTGTTTCACCTGTTCAGAAATGGCAAAGTTTCAAACACCAACTAGTAATTCGGGGAAATCCGCTTTTAAGAAGAAAAACAACGGACAACACTCCAAGAAGGCCAAAAGCAACTACTGTACACTGTGTCGCATCATCCATTTGAAAGATGTAAGTGGATCTACATTTACAAATATATTTCAGTGTTTTTATATACAGCCATTAAATGTTTAATAATGTTGACGAGATGTCTCTGATCTACAGGAAGCACAAGATCATGTGCATGGTATGCTGCACCACAGAGAGCTGGAGACAGTGCTGGGCACGTGAGTGATATTTGGCATTATTAATATGACCCTGTTCTCTTGCAAAAATAGTACACATACTTAATACACTTGTTTAGACCATGCATTGATTGACTATTCCTAGTTCCATTAATTTGTAATACAACACTTCAACAACATATGAATATAGGATTGATTGGTTGTGTGCTGAAACTTGTGTTGTGTCTGCACTTGTATAAAAAAGGTAAAACGATACACAGCTCCAAAGTATTTCCCTGTCTTTCTGAGATAAGTAATCATAACACGCACTAACCAGCTTAAAAAACGAATATCTAACAAAAATGTTGTTTGTTTTTGTGTTCTTCCATTGACAGGAATTCATTTCATGAATGTCAGGCATGTAACGCATCCTCCATGGGTCTAAATGAGTATGCTCAGCACATCTCCACCCCTCAACACAAAGCCAAGTTGCACAACGTAAAGTATTTAAAAATAAAGCCCCTACCTCTGTTTAAGACTCTGAGCGATGAGGCCATGAACTTGATCCTGGAGAGAAACAAGACCCTGAAAAAAGAGGAGTAATAAGTTCATCTTGTCATCTGTTTGCAATTGATGCTCTCCATGATTCAATGCGCTTTAATAACTGTGACTTTTGGTGCATTACAGGAAGAAAGCAGGAAAAAGGAGGAAAAGGAAAAAGAAGCAGGATTATGATCAGAAGCGTGCAGAAGTGCAAGGAAAAAACACAGCGGTGTCCAAAGCAGTGTTAAGGAAGAACAAACAAGTGAACAATTGGAAACTGCAACAGGGAACCTTCCTGCAAGGAAGAACCCTTGTTGTTGTTCAAAACAAAGAGAATAAATTGTCCAGTGTGAAAAGGCTTCTTCACCAAGCAGAATCATCTCTGCCTAATCAAAGCGGAAGATTGTCTTGTTTGTCAGGAGAGCCGGGTCACACTCAACATTACGTTGCTGTTCACAAGTGCGCCCAATCAGCTCAGCAGTGCCCCCAAAGAGACCGACATAATGACTATTACAACAAGCCATACGATGGAGACTTCACCAGTGATCACCTTCCTCATAACGGAGCTATCATATTTGGTATTTGCCAGGGTGAGAGTTCAGGATGTTCTCATTCAGGAAAGGAAGCTTCAGCTCAACATTCTCAGACAAACAAATCCACAAACGCAGCTCCGATACGGGACGTGGACGTCAGCGCGATGCTGCGGCAGATCAGACGCGCGCTGGGTGTGAGGGAGCCGTGTCGGGCCGATCGTGAAGCTCGGAAACAGAGCAGTGAGACGGGGGGGCAAACTAAAGCTGGGAGACAGCAGCAGGCACGGTGCTCCTTCAGGAACAAAGCCAAGGAAACTCCCATTCATGTTGCCTCTGCTGCAGCTACATCTATGCAATCTTCATACGACAACAGCTCTGCTTCTTCCTCCACTGCTGGTGCTGGTCCATCTAACATTGCTCCTATGTGGGAAAATGTGTCAAATGGACCAACTTTAGCCCGCAAGGTTCGAATTGCCCGTGATTCAGCCGCAGTTCAGAGAGGAAAAATGCCTGTACCTAAACCAACTATAAATAAGGTGTTTAGCTTATCAGTCCCTAAAGGCAAGTCAAACTGGAGGGAGATGTACGAGGACAGGAAGAGGAAGAAGCAGGAAAGAGGCAAAGTCAGGCCCAGGTAAACATTGTTTTAACTGTCAGTGTTGCCCTTTGTCAAACATAAGTTTTTATATCTATTGTGTTGTGTGGTAACAGGTTTGGAATTGAGCTTACGAAGCGTCATTCTGAAAAAGAGAGTTTAACACGAGCAGAGGTAATCGACATGAGTCTGTCCGAGGGCTTTCACTGGGAGGCTGTCTCAGACACTCTATCAGGCGCACACTGGAACGAACTACCTCCTCCACCCCAGAACGCAACATATTACGAGTCTTACACCGAGCCGCAGTCAGAACCTCAGAGGCAGGAGCCATCGGAGCAGCCTGACGCAGCACAGGAAGGCTGCAGCACTCACACAGTCCAAGCTGTCCGTGTGAAGGTGGAGTCGGACGTAGCATTTGTAGATTTGAGTGCCGACAGTGATACCAGCAAGAGGAAACACAAAATGGTGTGTATTATACAGTTTTTCTCGGTGAGGGCCACCGCTGAAACATACTTTTTTTTTTTGTGTTAAAACCTGATTATCATGTTTTGCTACAGTGTGATGGCTTGGCTGATAAGGAGCCAAGTGGGAAAAAAAAGAAAACAAAGTCAAACAATGGTAAATATAACCTTTTTATTTGATTTCTATAATTTGTAATTCTGACATACTGTGAAGGATTTCTGGCATTTTGAGGCATTATCATTTCATTGTAGGAGTGTAAATATACACAGGTCACATAACAAGGCTATTTGGAAACAGCATATATAAGGAGGCAAGTTTATTTAAATAACATGTTTTTTATGAAGAGACGGCTCAAGGGAATGTACATAATGCAGTTTAAAACAGAAACGGAAGAGAAATTAACTAGTTCTAAACTCCGAAGCCTCTTATTTATTCGGATTGACGTTGTTTTAATCCCAGTCATGTCATCGGATAGTCATCCCATAAATCTCAGAGTATATTTTTCTGTATGTTTCCTGCCTATCAGAGCAGGGCCAGATGGACCAGCTGCTGGCTGTGTCTCTGAGGGAGGACGAGCTGACCTACTCGTTGCAGAATTTCGACGTGTCTCTGATCCAAGCCCGCAACACCCTGCAGGCCGCCTACGCTGAAGTCCAGAGACTCCTGCTATTGAGGCAGCAGGTACCACACTAATGAAGACACAGATTTTTTTTAATCTTTTCCAATGGTGTATTTTCATGGTTAACATTACATTTTTCTTCCTTCCTTCTATTACAGTTCACTTTTGAGGTCAACCATCTCAGAGCCCAGCGCATTGAAATCCTGCAAGGGATGAAAGGTACATTACATCTTTGTTTTTGCTTGTCATTGCTTTTTGGTTTACCTTAAAAAAAAAAAATTATATATGTGTATGTGTGAATATATACATTACGTATATATTTGTATTTGTGTATATATATCATTCCATGTATTCATGTGTATTTATCAACATGGCCGTAATATTTGGGTCCCTGACCAAAATGCTGAAACTGGATGACTAAAGGGAGGGTTATTTTCTTTAGAAGCTATGTTCTCTGCCCCACTGTTTCTACTAATTTAGTTTGATTTTCTGTTTCATTAATTGTCTGAATCAAAATGGAATTTGTTTTTAATACATTACTTTGTTTTTTTTCTCTAAATCTCTTCTAGAAATACACAAAGCAGCATCTAACGTAGAGAAAGCCCCCCTTTTACCTGCAGCCCCTTCTCCCACTGTGCAACCAAGACTCTCCCCTCTGCCTTCCTCCAGTGCCTTCCCCTACTCCCCCTCCGCCCCCCCGAGCCAGCAACCATCGCCAACAAACACACCCCCTTCCGTTAGCCCGCTCGCCCTCCCAACCATACCAGTAATGCAAGACATCTCCCAGCCATCCACCTCTGGACAAGCCATTCAAATTGTCTCCTGTATCTCTGACACACATCAGGTTCCTGTGAAGTCTCCTGTCTCCTTGTTACCTTCTGATTTCCTCCCTCCACACTCAGCTTCTCCTCCAATGGCTGTCCCCTCTTTCAAACAACCTGCAACAGAGTGCTCTACATCAGCAAATACAAATCATTTTCCGAAATCATCTCTCTGGCAGGAGAGCGTGAGGTTAGTGAGACAAGAAGAAGAAAAGGTAGATGACAGTGACTCTGTGGAAGAGATTGGAGATGTTGTTTGCATAGAACCTATTAAAGAAAAACAGCCAGCAGCAGAAAAGCCCGTCTCCACTCCTGTACCAAAAAAAGATCTAAATACGTCCGTTGTAGTAGACAACGATGGAGGGAACGAGAGCGACACCTCTCTCAAACTGATTGAGTCCCCCGTCTCGGTGGTCATTAATATCGATGAATCGGACTGTGAGGAAGTACAGAATGTTCCCGTCCAGCCGGAGCCTCCTCAGAGCTCTGTCAGTGTGGAGGTCAGCTGTTCAGGCACACAGACGATCCCGCAAAAGGAAGTTGAGAGGTGAGATGGTGTTTAATGCAAGATCCTAAACATTACAAGCAGTACTATTCTGATAAATGTGACCTTTCTTTCTCTTTTTGCCACTCAGAAAATGTCAGCCTACACTTAAAGTTGAAGATGTAAAGATTCCTTCAGGTGAGTGTTTTTCTCCTGCTTACATAAGGTTTCACAGAAGATGTTTTGGATGAAAGCAAAGACCTCATTACTTTTTTCCCCAGAGTGCATTGAAGTGTCCGAGGATCAGGAGCCATCAGTTGGAGTTTTTTCTAACCACACCGGCCCCGTCCACGGCCTCCAAGTTCACGACGGCCGCTTGTACACGTGTTCAGGGGACAACACAGCGCGGGCCTACAGTCTCATGGTACGTTCATCAGAATCCAAAATGTCTTCTCACTTTTGCCCAAGTGTGTCTCTGCTGACTAGTGTATCCCTCCCCTGAGAATAAGCAAATGTGTTCAAACTAAAACCCCTCTCTATCATGAGTGTTTGTTTTAAAATATAAGATATCATGTTGTCCCTGTGTATCCAGACTAAGGAGTGCCAAGCAGTGTTTGAAGGTCACACCAACAAGGTCAACTGTCTGCTGGTGTCGTCGTCCCCTAACACTCTGGCTCGTCTCTACACCGGATCCAGTGACCAGACCATCCGCTGCTTCAGCATAAAGGTACGAAATGCCTGGACAACTGATATTGTGATACACATGACCCCCTGTATTTCGTATTTGACTTTTCCACCCTTATTAGACAGGGTAAAATCCATCGTTTTGTCCAAAAAATATAGTCTTTACTGGCAGAGCTAGTTATAATTGAATCGTTGAATTGCTAATCTAAAGTTCTGCCTCCTGTTGTCGGGTTTGCATTTTGAACGTTTTATTTTTTGTTGATTCATTTTATTCCTCTTGTCTCTAGACCACACGGTGTCTGGAGCAGATCACGCTGTCAGACAGAGTGTTGTGTTTGCACTCAACCTCCAACATCCTGTATGCTGGACTCGCTAGTGGATCAGTGGCTAGCTTTGACTTAAAGGTGAGTGACACTGTCCTCTATGTTTGTTCAACTGTAAAGCCCACTGAGAAGAACGTAATTAGTGATATTGGGCTATATAAACAACCTTTGATCTGATATTGGGTTTGGTTCAGTCAGATTATGTTTTTCACTTGTGTAGACCTGTAACCAGAGTTTTCTATTGACCACGCTAACAAAAAGCTTTTCTTATCTGTATATGCAGCCACTCATTTTACAGTATTGTAGACTGTATTGCACAAGTCTTGCTTTCTCCTTTCTCTGCCAGAGCAATGTTCTTACAGTAGATTTAAAAACCAATCAACATGATCTCTATATCTTTCTTAAACCTCCTCCTGATCTCTCTCGTAGACTCTGAAGAACTTGGATATGTTTGACTGCCACGGCCCGCGCGGGGTCAGCTGTCTGGGCACGGCTCAGGAAGGTGCCCGCCGGGTGCTGCTGGTCGGCTCCTACGACAGCACCATCAGCGTGCGGGACGCCAAGAACGGCCTGCTGCTGCGCACGCTGGACGGCCACACCAAAACTATCCTCTGCATGAAGGTGAGGACTGGGAGACACGCCTACGTCTGGAGGACACTGTTTAAAATCAGAACACCTTTATTCGTCCCACAAAGGGGACATTTACATTGTTACAGCCCAAAGTAAAGATCCAAAAATAGCTTAATATTAACTAAGAAGCATGCACAATTACACATCCAGTACCAGTATTTAAAAACAATAAGTGTAGCATGTATTAAATAGTGTTATAGCAGCCAGGTTTTTTAGTATTAAAAGTGAAAGTATATTAACATGATGATGATCTTTGTTTGGATAAGGACACTAAATGATTCTAAATTGCGACTGACATTTGTATAAAAAGGGTCAGTAGTACTATGTGTTTGCAGAGGACATTTTAGTAAAGAAAATATCACTTGTACATCAATTGTACTGATTTACTTGTTTTCAGGTGGTGAACGACCTGGTCTTCAGCGGCTCCACTGACAAATCGGTTCATGCTCACAACATCCACGTGAGTGTCAAATATATTTCCATGAGTTTAACTATCTCTGAATACGAAAAGGACGGGCACTTGCACTACGTGTTGATGCGTTTTAACAACAGAAATGTAATAAACAGAAAATGTCATGAGTCTTGGAAGTTACTGAGACAAAAATATAAAACATGCTTTAGTTTAGTTGCTTTCTTAATCTTGAAACATTAACCTTTTAATTTAAGCACAGTGACTCCCTGGGTTTGCGTTAAAGGTCGTTTCTGTTTAACTTCATTCATTCACTGTCAACGTTATTGTATTCTCCCTCTTTATTTGCAGACGGGTGAGTTGGTCCGAATCTACAAAGGTCACAATCATGCCGTCACATCGATAGTCATCCTGGGGAAAGTGATGGTGACAGCCTCTCTGGATAAGATGGTCCGAATTTATGAGTTGCAGGTAGAGTATTTACAACTTAAGTTTACAATAATGTTTAGACAATACTTTTTTAATGAGTGGCACGTGTATTTAAAAGTTAATCAAAAACAAAGGTATTAGATTTTTTAACTTCAGACCTCAGTTCAAAAGAAGACCATTTGTATAAGTCTTTCTTTTGCTTCTCCATCCTTGCATAATACTCAAAACAAGCTTTGTCTCCTTTACAAATCACAATTGGACTGCTTATAGTTTTCATTTGTACCATTACAAATGAAAGAAAACCAGTCCCTATTTGAAAAACCTTTTAAAAAATCTAGTTTTAAAAAAAATCTTAGTCATCTGTTTCCTTATGTTTCTGGTGAATAACTATATATTATTAGATTAACTTCTGTATTTGTGTCTTCACAGTCCCATGACCGCCTGCAGGTGTACGGGGGTCACAGTGACATGGTGATGTGCATGGTCGTACATAAGAGTGTGGTACGTGGAATTGAACTTGCCCAGCCATCATTTAGAATCCTTACTTGCATGACAGAGGTTGATTCATGATACTGTTGAAATATCTGTCCCACTCAGATCTACACGGGCTGTTATGATGGCTCCATCCAAGCTGTGAAGCTCAACTTGATGAAGAACTACCGCTGCTGGGTAACGACTCAAACTCATTATACATAAAGCATTCAGAGATTTTAAGTCGGATGAAACATAACGTAATCAGTGCCTTTACTCTGACCCAATTCCAAGAGACATATTCCACAAGATATTGAATGAATATACCATTTCTAAATGCATCTTAACATGTGTCTCTGTGACCTTTGCCCTCTGTACAGTGGTATAACTGCACTCTGATCTTCGGCATGGCGGAGCATCTCTCTGAGCACCTCCTCAAACACAGCAACCCAAACCTGCAGGCGATCAAGTGTCGCTGGAGAGGCTGCAGCTCGTTTTTTGGCACACAGCAGGCTGTTAGAGAGGTAATGCACCGACCCTGTGTAATTCTGTGTGAGTGAAGTATTAGCTGAGTAATGTGTGAGAGTCTGAATCGTGATAATATGAACAGAAAACAGTATAAGAGGCGTTTTTTGTCTTGCTTGTATTTTCTCTGCAGAAGCTTCCTGAACACATGCAGAGCCACGTGGAGAAAGACAGTGAGGTGTAGCAACAGCGGTGAAGCTGAAGAGACTCAGCATATACGGTTGGAGTCCCATGCGTTACAGTACTTAGCTGAAGCCTTGGTTTCAAAGTTATTTTCAGGGTTTTGGGTTAATCTTTCTGTTAATTCAAATGGGAGGTAATTTTCTGTTATTTCTCTAGCTGTAAAGTACTATTCACATCTCTTTGGTTTTGTGTGTGCTCTGGGGTCTCTGTGACAGTCCGCTTGTCGTTGATCCCTGAATGATTACATTTATTATCAGTTATGAGTGTAAAAGGCCTCATTAATGTTTTTTTTTTTATAAACTGTGAATTCGTGACTATTTTATACAGCTACCTTTCTCAGAAACAGAAATGTCATTAGTAAATACAAAGCTACATTTTACAAGCATTTCTACAACTCTGCTGCATTGGCTGAAACACCTCCGAAACCTAGGGCTAATATTTAGCAACCCGATCCTACTGTATTAGCGATAATACAATTTGATATGAAGGTATTTTCCTGTAACAATTTCTCCATAATGACTTCCTGACTCAGACTGTTGTCTTATGCTTAATTACATATATACACCATCTATCATTTGATCACTTTTACATTGTTACATTTCAGAGATGAACGGTAGGCATCGTGCTTGTCCCCTGTATCCCTTCATATGTTTAAGAACTTTTGTTTTTGGCAATGGAAGAAGTGGTGGTGAAAGTTGTAAGACCAAACTGACCAGAGAGTACCTTCTAAGAAAGCCGTTTTTAAAGTCATGCCTTCATGTTTCTATGTTATACTGTCCACTGTACAGTGTGTATTTGAGTGTCATACCTACTGTATGTGTACAGCAAAAACAAATATATAATCTAGAAAATGTTCCTCTGCTTTTTTGAAAACATTATATATTCTCTAAAAATGCTGTCATACAAAAGGTTACATTTTGGTTCTCATATTCAAACATGATACCCAAAGTTTACAAACCAAATATTCTTAACGTCACCGCCCAAAACATGATTGATGCTGACACCTTAACATAAGTGACATAACATTGACACCATCATAGTTTGAATGATCTGAGAAATCTAAATTCCACATCAAATCCGGATATGATTCGCAATCAAACATCTGATTTGTGACAAAGATTTAGATGTCGCAAAAAGTATGTGCAAGAAGAGATGAAGTCATGATTGAACATCAGCTCCACGTGTCAGCGCTCAGGAAGGTCACTTAAGAATACATGGTCAGCTGAAGCCACTGGAAAGAGAGACAGAGAAACATATGAGCTTAAATGGGGTTTCATTTTGATAGTTACTCACAGTACACATTGCGACTAAAAAACCAAGACACATTCAACTGTTTTGTAATGCATGGTCGATTTTGTGGATGTAGTATGTTGTCGTATTTCATTTGCGCCTTATAGTGAGGAGTAGTCTCAAATGTTTGTTCTTAATAAATGGACAATTTTAGAAACCCTTGTAAGTGTTATCTAATCCAACATAGAAGTACCTCATAGTGCAATCAAAGACTGATATGTTTAAAAGCTCTTCAAACTATTACTCTCTTGCTTTTAAAACATGAATGCCCTTCCTCACATGCATGACTCTCAAAGAACATGTTTGTAGAACTGTATGCGACGACATGCAGTATAAATGGCAAAAGACACAGAATATCATGTTGTAAAGAACACTAAAACAGGCTTACCTCCAGGACATTGAGCTTTATTACTCCATCTCCGTCTTTGTCAAAGGCGTCAAAAGCTCCTGCACAAGACACAACAAGTCAGTCTTTATTTAACTCTTAATACAACGTACAGTGATGCAAGGCTGCAGGTACCGGCTTACACAATTGAAATGTGGCCCTGCAAAGATTGTTTAAAAGTGTAAAATATTCAGAGGAAATAAATAAAAGGTGAGAGTGTGGTGTTACTTACTGAACATGCCCTCTAGTCTCACGAAGCAGCAGATGTAACTGTCGAAGTCGATGTTGAGGTGTTCGTCTGCGTAGCGCATGGCTATGATGTCATACAGCTGTTTGTTCAGGTGGAACCCTGCATGGGAGGGAGACTCAGATTAGTCAATAGTTTATTTCCAGTTTCAATAGAACGGCAATTATGGGATGTTATTTCTGACAAAAGCTGAGAAAAATAGAATCCTTGCAATTTTATTTGGTTATGAATTGAAAGATGTGAAGTGTAGTCTACAACATTTACATTTTAATTTAGAGACCACAATTGATGTAGTTATATATTTTTTATTTTCAAAGCCTAAATATAAGGTAGTATAAAATCTGTAATTTTCAATGAATTTTTTTTGCAATTATCCTTATGGTTTCTTGGATGTTTAGTACACATTTCAACCCAATGAATATTAAATCATTGTTGAGGCTTATAATAGAAAAGCGGAATCACAATCCTAAATAAAATGGAAACATTTTTTTTTAAAGATGAAATCCATGAACTGACATGAAATGAAGTGAACTGGGATATCTTGTGAGTTGCCGTTGGTAATGCAGTTCTTTACACATGCATAGAGACATGTTGTGTGAGTCGTTAATACTTAAATAAATATATTTGTTTATTGTTAAAAAGTATTTCTTTTTTGAAGCTGTGCTCACCTGCATCATTAACAGCGTTCCTCATCTCAAAACTGCTGATGGAGCAAGATTTGTCTTTATCGTATTTTCTGAAGATCAGCTGGAGACACACGAGGAGACGGACAGTCAGTTGTTTGTTTTAAAATAAGCAGAAGATATAGAAAGATGAAAACGGTCCCACCTGCCACTCCTTGATCTTTTTCCACAAGTGTTTGAACTCCTGCAGGTTCAGCTTCCCCGTACCATCAGTCTGAGAGGTCGGTTATGGAAAACCAACGGAGCCAGTAAGGACGATTTTAGATCGTAGAGATAAAATAGGGCTGAAAAATGTGTACTTTTTTACACTCAACATTCTATTTAACATATCAAATTAATATTGGCCAATAAACCATATCCTCAATTTGAATATACCACCCTTTTAAAAACAGGCACATGCCTGCCTCCCTGTGTGTTGCAAGCAGAAAAGCAAACCGTTTGTTGACTGCCAAAAGATATGGATTTAAGCAGAATATTTAGTTGGATAAAACATCTGAATTGCTTTGAAAACTCTGGAAAAGTTGTTAATTTAAGTCAGAAACAATCCTGCACGGATACCATTGGAATCTAATTCTAGTATCAGCATAATAATACACTGAACAAAAATATAAATGCAACACTTTTGTTTTTGCTCCCATTTTTCATGAGATGAACTCAAAGATCTAAAACATTTTCTATATACACGAAATAACCATTTCTCTCAAATATTGTTCACAAATCTGAAAAAATCTGTGATAGTGAGCACTTCTCCTTTGCCGAGATAATCCATCCCACCTCACAGGTGTGGCATATCAAGATGCTGATTAGACAGCATGATTATTGCACAGGTGTGCCTTAGGCTGGCCACAATAAAAGGCCACTCTGAAACGTGCAGTTTTGCTTTATTCGGGGGGTCCGAAAACCAGTCAGTATCTGGTGTGACCACCATTTGCCTCACGCAGTGCAACACATCTCCTTCGCATGGAGTTGATCAGGTTGTTGATTGTGGCCTGTGGAATGTTGGTCCACTCCTCTTCAATGGCTGTGCGAAGTTGCTGGATATTGGCAGGAACTGGAACACGCTGTCGTATACGCCGATCCAGAGCATCCCAAACATGCTCAATGGGTGACATGTCCGGTGAGTATGCTGGCCATGCAAGAACTGAGATGTTTTCAGCCTCCAGGAATTGTGTACAGATCCTTGCAACATGGGGCCGTGCATTATCATGCTGCAACATGAGGTGATGGTCGTGGATGAATGGCACAACAACGAGCCTCAGGATCTCGTCACGGTATCTCTGTGCATTCACAATGCCATCAATAAAATGCACCTGTGTTCGTCGTCCATAACATACGCCTGCCCATACCATAACCCCACCACCACCATGGGCCACTCGATTCACAACATTGACATCAGAAAACCGCTGACCCACACGACGCCACACAAGCTGTCTGCCATCTGCCCTGAACAGTGAAAACCGGGATTCATCCGTGAAGAGAACACCTCCAATGTGCCAGACGCCATCGAATGTGAGCATTTGCCCACTCAAGTCGGTTACGACGACGAACCGGAGTCAGGTCGAGACCCCGATGAGGACGACGAGCATGCAGATGAGCTTCCCTGAGACGGTTTCTGACAGTTTGTGCAGAAATTCTTTGGTTATGCAAACCGATTGTTGCAGCAGCTGTCCGAGTGGCTGGTATCAGACGATCTTGGAGGTGAACATGCTGGATGTGGAGGTCCTGGGCTGGTGTGGTTACACGTGGTCTGCGGTTGTGAGGCCGGTTGGATGTACTGCCAAATTCTCTGAAACGCCTTTGGAGACGCCTTATGGTAGAGAAATGAACATTCAATTCATGGGCAACAGCTCTGGTGGACATTCCTGCTGTCAGCATGCCAATTGCACGCTCCCTCAAAACTTGCGACATCTGTGGCATTGTGCTGTGGGATAAAACTGAACATTTTAGAGTGGCCTTTTATTGTGGCCACCCCTACTTTTGAATTGCTCAAGCAAGATAAGCTCCTGCAGATCTTCCAGAGTTTTTACTTGTGAGGAAACACACCAACGGTTCAAACTAGTGGTTATATCACGAGCAAACTCCATGTGTGACTGCTTCTCTTTTCTGAGTACCCTAAAGCGCTGTCGATATGCTTCAGGTACTAACTCAAATGCCCGAAGTACAGCAGCTTTCACCAACTGGTAATTGCTACTGTCTTCAGCAGTCATGGCAGCGAAAGCCTCCTGGGCCTTTCCAGTGAAGACACACTGAAGCAGAAGGGTGCGCTCAACATCAGACCAGTCTCGTGCCTCTGCTAGACGCTCAAATAACACAAAGAAAATGTCTGGGTCCTTTTCGTTGAACCTCGGAACTATCCTCAAACTAACAGCAATATCAAATGCTTGATTTACAGGAACCTGACCTACAGTCTCTGCAGCTCCTGGTCTCAGATGGAAACGTACCTTCACTCATCAGCTCCAATCTATAGCGCTCCAAGTCTAGTTTTTGTCTAACCTGAACTTGAGCCATCTCCGCTTCCTGAAGACGGGCATTTTGTCTCAACTTTTCAACCTCCACATCACGTTCCAAGTGTAGCATTAGAAGCTCTTTCTGTTCTTTAAATGATAGTCCAACCCCAAGTCCAGACAGGACTGGAACCACAACTGAAACATTACCAACCAAATGCTTACTGACTCACTCAACCCTAGTCTTCGTGTAGAATTGTGGGAGGATTTTAAGCACAAAAGCCCAGTGACCCGGTTAATTCTCAGCAATTGAAAATCACCTAGGCAGTCATGGAGTGCACCCGAGCAAATGCTCTAGCCACTTACTACACAAAAATAACAAACAAAAACAAAAAAAGGTTCAATGGAGACAGCTTGTGTCTCTCATTGCTTATACCTAACAGGAATAAGGGTTCCAAACAGTTGACAGCCTTTAACACAAAACAGCAATACCGGAAAACATAGCTTGCCTTGGACAGAAACACAACTGTGAGTAAGACCGACCAACCTGACCTATTTTCCCCTACAAAACTCAGAGTCAACCAACAAGCTGTGTGAACACTCCCCGACTGAAATAGGTCACCATGTCCTTTATCCAGCACCGGAAATTATCCCGGACATGCCCCCACTTGTTACAACCTGCCTTAAGGCTGGAACAAATAGGGAGGCCACACAGAGTTAAATGCCAAATATCTGTTTATTTAACAGGTTAAAGAAAAACACCTCTGATGAATAGTGTACGTAAGAATCAGACTGTCAGTAGTGTGAGCAGTGTGTGGGTGTGTGGAAGGGTGTTGTAGCATGTTGGAGGGTGCATCAAACCTAATACAGGCTGTAGGCTGAGGTTGCTGCAGCATGCCAGGATCAGAATCAGAGACTGAACCTTGCAGCTGGGCAACCTTCATACCTTCTTGAGGCTCCGCCTATAGATGGGCGGGCACAAACAGGACGACACTCCCAGTACCTGCCAGAGGACAGCAAGGCAGGGAGCACAGCCAGGCAGAAGGGGGGAGGGGTCGTCACGCTGTCTAATCAGCATCTTGATATAACACACACCTGTGAGGTGGGATGGATTATTTCGGCAAAGGAGAAGTGCTCACTATCACAGATTTTTTCAGATTTGTGAACAATATTTGAGAGAAATGGTTATTTTGTGTATATAGAAAATGTTTTAGATCTTTAAGTTCATCTCATGAAAAATGGGAGCAAAAACAAAAGTGTTGCATTTATATTTTTGTTCAGTGTATTAGTGAAGCCTATCATCTTGAAATGTAACTGTGCAGAAATGTTGTGTTTAAACAGAATGAATAGGCCTACAGAAAATAGATGACAATGAATGCTGATTTACAGATGTGAATGTCAATATTATAAATAAGGATAACATTTTTACATTTTTACTACTGATAAATGACTTTTTTGACTTTGCTATACTAGAGTATACAGGTAACATAGTTTCCATGTTCTACCACTGGGTGGCTCAACGGAGTAACTGAGGATGTTCAATAACTAGAGGAGTTCAAACCAATAAATAACCACCTTATCTGTTGTGAGCTCTGTATAAACTCTGGTGGTTTCAGCTGAAAGGATACATCCATCAAGGCGATCATACTCCGACATGTCTCAAGGCTGAAACCCTCTGTCTTTATGTCATTATCTGTAGAAAGGAAGGCTCGGTATGATTGATCACATGACACACAATGCACAATAATTACTCAAATCAACCAGTGTATTCACGTTTAGAGAGCACGTTCTTCATGACCGTCTTGAGTTCGTTGGCGCAGATCTGCATGTCCTGATAGAGGGAGGGACAATTTGTTTCATGTATTAATATAAATATAAATTGTAAATCCAAGTCTTGCCTGTTTTATCCTTCCTGTAGCCTACTCACATCTCCAGAAATCTTTTGGTAAATGGCTCTGAACTGTTTTTCCTCCTCAGTCTCCTCCTCTTCTTGGAGTAAATTTATCTGAGGGCCACGTGAGAAAGAAGTACATTTCTTAAGATGATAAGGGTCCAATATTTCATCGCCATATTCAATCTGCTTTAGTTTGCTCATGACAGAACAGCAAACAATCATAACACAACAGTAAAGACAAAAGACAAAAAACTAAAGACACATACTACCAATAAGTAATAAAACTTACACCGTAAATGTAACATTCATTCGTGGATATTGACAGTCAAATAGGAATGTCTTTTGCAAAATAAGAATGAACATGATTTTTGGCCCAAATATGTAGTTACTGTGAGGTGGTTTTGGTGTAAATTGGAAAAGGTTTGACTACCTCCATGTGCTTGATAAGGACATTACTGAATATAACAGAACAGTAGAGCAATGTCGTTTTTCAGAGATGATTTGACCAGATTCTTAAATAAATATTGCACAAATAGGACTACTTTTCCTGTCGATAACTTTTGAGTTCTCGGTCATCTTGAACCATTAAAACGATGTGTTTAATGTGTGCCTGTTGCTCTATATATAACACTACATTTATGACGTTTAAGCTCTGGATGCTTTCCCGTAGCACAGGAAAGCCAACCATTGGATAAACATAAACAACTCGGCCCATCTAACCAGAGGCCTCACAGGGAAACAGGTGCAGCGGAGACACTTGAGATCATTGGCCCCACTCTCAATTGTTTAATTCTCAAAGGAGTTATTTGACCTGGTCGAGAGCGCATGTCAGAGCCGTCAGTCTCCAGAAATGAGTAACTACCAGCTCTTAGCTGTGTGTCTGCAGTGTCAACGTTTGTGTCCTAAAATCAGGAGATTACCTTTGGCATCTTCTTCTTCTCTCCCCGAATGCCGTCATGCTCAATTTCTTTGTTGGCTTTTGCTCTGTCTGACACAAATACAATAGGCTGGCATGGGCAACGGCATTAGTTAGTAAGAGGAGAGACGGGTTAAAAAAAGACAAACAGAAACAGAAAAGAGAGAGTTATTTGTAGTTATTTCACTGGTTTTATTCTATATATGCGATAATGGCACAAACTACCAACATTTAAAAAGCAGACATAATGGAGAGTAGCAGGAGTGAAGCAGTGGATAAAGCAGAGTGTAAAGAGCCATCTAGCAATGCTTTTTGACACATGCATGCATTACCTTCTCCTTCTTTTTCGTGTCTTGCTGATGACCAATGACACAAGGAAGGACAGAAGGATGACATGAGATGAAAAGGAGGAAAACACTTATCATGACAGTTATTTTTGGGGGAAAACAATGAGTAGAGTGTGAATTGGGAGATGACAAATAGTTTGAGAAAACAATGTTGATTAAATAGGTGTTACACAGTTGGGGTTTAGAAAATATGAAATGCAAACTGATATTTCAGTGTGTTTCGGGCAGTAGGCCTCTGCACTGCACTATTTTGTTTCATATATTTAACCTTTTAAAAAGGAAGTAGGAAAGGATGGTTTATTTGGGAATGAATTTTCCTTTGGGAAGATGGGAGCTTGTGTATTTTTCTTAATAACTTAATAATAAAATATCATCTCTATCCTATCCTCAATTTGTTTTACGTCTGATTCTCTTTCAATTTAAATTTCTTATAAAGTTAAAACAAATTCAAGTGTGTTGCAAAAGAAAGTATCCGCTTCAAACATATTTTATATACCGTGTCCTCTAATAAAATATCGATCCCAACATATAAACTTGCCCCTAGAAGTGATTAAAACCATGTCAGAATAATTAGACATAAAAGGTGAACCTACTCTTTTGTTTTTAACCTTTTCACCACTGAAATCATCACTGTCAGAATTATCAAGACATATCTACAACCCCACTACTTATTCAAACACTTTGCGAACCTGTGTTTTGTCAGACCCGACGCTATCCTCCTCCCTGTGAGGAAAAACAAACACATTAGGATTCCTTTTAGTTCTTGAATAACCTTTCACTTGAAGACCTTATATTTGCAATTGTCAACAATCCCCAAAATATGCCACCCTGAGTGATACTTACTCTGTAATGTTCTGCTTCTCAGAGAAGACCCTGAGGATGAACTCCCCCTCCTGATGGGCTTCAAAGGTGGTGGGGACGATGACGTACTCTCCTGGAGGAAGATGGATGCGCTCCGTCACCTCCCGCAGGTTAATGTAGGTCTTACATTTAGCTTTGGAGGCGTTGTACAGGAAGAAGTCCTTCTGCAGGTGTTGATTCTGTCCAAGCATCTATGGAAGGAGATATATCAGATGGTGGGATGGGAATAAACTCATCAAATAAGAAAAGCAGTCAAAACAGAAAAGGTATTAATGGAAATGACTCATTCAAAAAGAGGGAATTGAGACAAAAAAGATCAAAGATCCTACATTTAGGATTGAAAGTATGAAATACATTAAATTAATAATTCCTAGCTCAATAAAGGATACATTCAATTAAAATTAAGAACTACAATGGATGAAACAAGCAGTTTGACTGGCCTCTGGGAAATAGGAAGGGCATTTTCACTATTTTATAACTTTTTGATTCAAATAAATAAGTGACTTTAAGTCACTGTTGTAAATTATCCTGTCATGTGTACTTAACATGGGAATAAACTCCTCAAATAAGACAAGTAGTCAAAACTATTACATTAATAATTCCAAGCTCAATAAAGGATACATTCAATTGAAATTAAGAACTACAATGGATGAAACAAACAGTTTTACTGGCCTCTGGGAAATAGGAAGGGCCTTTTCACTATTTTATAACTTTTTGTTGACTAAACGGTTAAATAATCAAATAAATAAGTGACTTTAAGTCAGTGTTGTAAATTATTATAAAGTAGTTTGGCTTGTGATGTCACGTGTAAATTAAGGTTTCACAAGAGCTATATACTGCTTATCTACAACATGAACTGCTAACCCAAACACACACAGACTCAAATCTCTGGAAATGCAGGCCGATACTGTGGACATCATCAAACTAATGTCCTCTTTCAGGATGGCCGTACCTCCTTGGGCACCTGCAGAGACAAAGAAGAAGATATTGAACCCACTGAATGCACATCAGCTTATCCAGTGGTTTTGTTTTTTTGTGATCAGTACCTCGTAGATGGAAAATCCGATGGTGAAGAACTTGGCCCCTTGGTGGCGCTGCATCCTGCGACCTTTCTGCATCAGAGCCACGACCACGGTGCAGGCCGCCTGGTGGTCCTCGGGGTCGTCGTCCTCCTCGGACAGCTGCAACCGATACTGAGGGTTCGTCCAGAAAGTGTCTGTGAAACACAACAAGTATATAGTACATTACAAGTGGTCACATGACAGCAGTGACAACACAAGATCCAGGTGGGAAAGATATTGATCTTTCTTACACTGCTTGGTTGAATACTCGATTCTGATTGGTCAAATCAGACGGCGCGCTATGCATGGGGACCCCTTGAGGGGGGTTACCATACATGTCGTTGCAGTTAATTAAAGGGTGTTTCATGTTGTCGTTGCTGTGGACCTTCTTAATCTACCTTCTTTGGGGGCCCCCTTCTGGTCCGGGGCCCCAAGCAGTTGCCTGGTGCGCCCCTGGAACACGGTATGGGCTGTGCACTGTTTAGGGCGTTTTATTGGAAGAGAAACTGTGAACTGACTTGGAAAGTTACAGAAAACTTCAATCAGTGCTGCCGTTCATTTTAAGTTGTTCCCGCAGTTCCAGCCGTTAGTTTTTAGCAGTACGATAATTTTGAAGTCAATACAATTATTTAAAATATTATTAGCAGTCAAGTTGTTTGATTATTTAGCATGTGGCCATGTAATAAGCGGGAACATGTGTAGTGAGGCGGCCATTATTTTTTTTAAACCAACCCCAACGCCCAATTTATTGGCTTTAAGAGGAATATTTAGGAAATATCGAGGCCTACTTTTGTTGTTCCTGCAGCCGCCCGCAGAGCTGCCACGCACCCAGCGACCCTCGTTGACCGACACTGTCCAACTGGTCCTCTCCTCACACTGCAAGGTGTCGGGAGTCAGGTTACACATCTCCAGCTTTGTGAAGTTCTTCTTGAATTCATCAAAAGCCATCCTAGAGGTCGAACAGACAAAAGGAAGTTCTTTAGAGTTCGATATGATGAAAATGGAAACAACTTTGCCCTTTTTCTTGTCTTTACAGCCAGTGTGGCTTGAAAAAAGTAAAGTGCTGAGGGTTCAGATTTGATTTGAGCTAGATGCTAACATGCTAATGGAAATAACTAATATCATCCATTCATTTGTACAGTGTAAAGTTATGATTTTAATATACATTTTTATAACTTGCAAGAAATGTGTGTGCGTCTGTTTATTAAGATTACATTCAATAAATGGCAAAAGGCTTGAATGTGAAAAACTGTGGTTTTACTCACCAGAACTCACTCTCCTCTACAGTTTGTTTTTTTAGGTTTTCCTTGTCAGCCGTGGAAATGGTCGACCATTCCTTTGAACTGGAAAACAAATAATACACAACAAGAATAAGCCATAATACATCAGAATAATTTGCAAATAATAATTTGCAGATGTTATATGACAGTTAAATAAAGGTTCCCATGTCCCAGATATAATCTCACTTTGCACTCCATGGTCCTTTCCACAGCACCCAGCCCCAGGGATTGCGTAAGCGAATCAGGCGAATCTTGGTGTCTTTTGCCACCTCGTCACACTAGAAACAACATTTTATCGGTCAGCACCATTTTCAAGGCCTTCATACCAAGAATATCTAATCTGCATTCACAGCATAGTGGGTGGACATTATACTTCACCTCTGCCAAGCCTATGATGGAGTAAGCGTGACCTTTAACCAGACCCTGTTCAGTCCGAGACTCCATCTCAGCGGCTGAAGTAATCTGAAAGATACACAAGTCAGAGAACAAAACACATTGGGCATGGATAAGTACATGCTGTTAAAACATCATTTTAATACAGTAATTTATTCTGGATTTGATTTCAAAGTTTAAAAATATTGATACAATTACTTTGAACTTACTTTTAGCCTCTCATAATTTGGGAAAGCACTCTTATATAAATGCTAATTTAGGAAAATAAATGTATCTGCGGTTTTTTTATAGGGTTCCTCCAACTCTGATTTGTTACCTGGCCGGCTCTGTTGTGATTGGTCAAACTGCTTGGCGATGTCCCACCTCTTAAACTATCACGTATAATGTGTTGGAGCGCTAGCCAATGGAAGTGCGAGTGTTACATGGTGATGTCACTGTGTTATGGAAATAAACAAATGTGTCCAATTGCGGTGACGGGGGAAAAAACCTATATGACACACTACAGGAAAAGGAAAACCACTAAATTGATTTTCATAATTCAGTCAGTTGTGTTGTTGCATCTTGCTTTGGTGTCCCTGTAATGTTTGAGTGACGTTTCTCTGTTTCCTGTGCACTTATTTCCCATACTTTCCTCACCACTCACATCTATGGAGCAGCCCATCAGCGAGCCCCTGTCCAGCGCCTTCCTCATGATGCTGTAGAGCTCTTTGGGGGCTTCAGACAACTCAAAGAACTCTGTAACCCCTCCGGTGAAATCCTCCATGGCCTCCAAAGTGTTGCCCCCTTTAAGGGCTTCATACGATCCGTGCAACCTGAGAGAAAGAGATGAATCATTCTGCTCACTGTACATCCGTTCTTTACGAGCTATGGATTTTTTTACAGATTCTGCAGCAAATTTGGGAAACATGAGGACAGAGCAGTGATGTGCCAAGTAACTTTCGCTACTCTGCAGAAAGGTATAGACCTTAATGGGACATTTAGGTGAAATTGTTATCTTAAAACTTGTTTCGTTTGAAATTGGTTGAAGAAATATCATGACAGCAGGGTGAGAGGTCAGTGGTTTCACGTGTCGATCATCTTGTTTGACAGATTTTCTGAAAAGAAAGCCTGAACTCTACTGAAAGAATTAACATTATTAAGATATAACGTTGAAGCTGCACGACTCTTTCACTTTGCAGGGAAAGCTGATAGACCTCACTCACTTGGCATAAGCTTTTTCCAGAAGAGCACTCCAGAACTCATTCTTCCTGAAAGATTTGGTGAAGACCAGTTGGTTGTTGCAGGTGGGGATACGGTCGTCCACCACCACATCAACCCATTCTCCATAACGCCACAACTGAGTAAAAATACGAACAGATTAAAGACAAAGTCAATGAAGAGACCGATCGATCTCCCGCCATCTCTTAGCAAAGGTAAACTAAAATGTGTTTTTATCAGATACTTTTTTTCTTTATAATTTGAAAAAAGACTTTTCGTGTGAGATGTAACATGTAAAACACTTCATTAAAACAACGTTTGGGTCATGTTACTGCTGTCAATTGTAATCTAATTTGATCAACTTTTATTTGTTTTTTATTTGAATATGTAAATATTTTTTGGTAATTTTTCGAATTTTCTTACTTTGAATTTCTTAATGGTTTATATTTTGTTGATTTTTCCCTTAACTTTCACTTTTATATTTTATTATCTGCTGTGTTTTTATTGTCTTAAAATGAAGGACCATGAAGGAAATTAGCATTCAAGCTATATTGTGTTTTGATTAGTGCTGTCAAAATTATCGCGTTAACGGCGGTAATTAATTTTTTGAATTAATTGCGTTAAAATATTTAACGCATTTAACGCATGTGCAGAATGGCCCGCCCCATACGTGCCACCAGTGGCAGCGCCAGGGTATGGCTGGGGTAGGCTACACCCATACCAAGAAATGGCTTAGCCCCACCATGAAAAATGATGTTAAAGGAAGCAAAATAAAGTCTGCCAATTCGCGCGGAGTAAATTGCACAGACAGCAGTTAGTACGATTGATTTCAGTAGCCACGGTTTTGAAAACTTTTGTCACGTAGTGATCGTCTTCTCAATAGAACATCTTTGATAACGGCGTGGTGTTGTTGCAGGAAGTCCCGACGGAGAATACTTTTGCTGTAGTGCACATAACTGGTACGCAGGTTATGTGCGTAATCTCTCTGAAATGCGTACCGTCACTTGTGTCACAAAGCGCATTTGCGTACCGATGTACTTGTGAGGCTTTTCCAGAAGGCGGTTAGATCACCGGACGACAGAGTCGGTCTCCGTGTGCACAGACAGGGCTGCTGTTAACGTCGGTCTGTACAACGGAATTGTGCCAAAACTACGCCAACCGGCTGCGGAGGGAGACCCCCCCCCCTTCACTGGAGAACTGCGCTAAAACAGCTGATCACAACGTTCACACTCTGTGGTCAAGAAGTACTCCACTAGCCGCCGCCCCCCCGTCGACTTTCCTGAAGTACTCCCCCGTTGATAGAAATCAACACGTAATGAATTAAGACCCCACGGTTTGATGATTGATAGGTGTGTGGGTTGTCTTTCATTTTGACACGCAGAAAAATGTTATAATAAACATAGATACTGTATGTTAAATGGATATATCCGCCTTCTTTCATTTATCTTTCCATTCCCACAACAATATGCATAAATAAATGGCATATTTTGGACATAGTTCGAATGGTGATTAATCATGATTCATTATTTTTTAAGCTGTGATTAATCTGATTAAAAATTGTAATCGTTTGACAGCCCTAGTTTTGATGTTTAACCTCAAAACACAAAATAAACCTATGCAAAATAATTCAGTGTAATAAGTTTATGTTTTGCACATCATGTCTTGTCCCTCGATTAAATGTGTTGATTTTTTAAAAATTATTTAAACTTTATCTTCTGTCAGAAGATGAAAGCTCAGTTGCTTTTTACACAGTGGGTCAAAAATCCATTTAAAACCTGGAAATGGAAGATGCCGGCGTAGTTTTCGGTGAAGCTCTGGTCGGGAGGGATCACTCTGTACAGCAGCTTCTCGTTCACAGTGAGGCAGGCGATGGCAGCGAGCAGCCAGCAGTCACCTGTCAACAGAAGATTTAAGAGCTGCAGAAACACTTGATCCTAAGGTACAACTTCATAAAGCAACATCAGTGAGGTGACTATATTAGGGCTCAATCTCATGGTCATTTCAGCTGCAGTGTTCCAGGCTCCAGTTTCCACCCATGTTTAAGCTCTAATGTATATTTTATAGATATTGTATTTTCCTAAAAAACGGCACTGCTTTTGCTTGGACAGAAGTGTATGGCTGAGACACAATTTACTTTTTGCACAACTTTTTCTTAAACATCCATCCAAAATGAGGTGAATGTGTTCTTTCTTTCTCCCTTCTCCATGCTCTTGCTCTTCAATTCTTGTTTCTGTGAACATGTAGGCTTAACTAAGGAAAACAAATGCCTATGTGTGTGCCCCATAGAGAGGCTGGGAGATCAGTGTGATGGGCTATTTTATGTATCGAAAGACTAAATCAAGTGCTTTTCTTCCACTTGTTTGAAAGCAGAAATTGTTTAAGAGTTACCTAATGTTCCTTGACAGATGTCTGTCCTGTTGGCTCCATCTACAATGAACTGGGGGTCGTCACATATTTCCTGTCATGGAAAAGAAAAGCAAGTGTTAAAAAGTATTTCTGAGCACCAGACTTTTTTTGTCATGCATTTCAAAAGCCTATATATATATATATCAAATATTTATAACATGGGAAAATATAAATGTTTTGGTGTGTTTTTAGTCTGATATCCAAATTAAGATGTCTTGCAATATAACATGCACTCTTTATGGTAATAATAGAACATATAGTTTAAACTAATTAATTATGCCTTTAACAAAGCTGGGTATAATACTTTACATATGTTATATTCATTGAAATCTGTCGGATGACAGGTCAGATTGCTTTTTTTATTATACTTGGATAGATTGAGATCCTGATTCAAACCAAAATGTTGCAAATTCTTTATTGATTTTGAGGTGTTAAATCAGGTAAAACATTCAAACTTATTGTAAGTCGCTTTGGATAAAAGCGTCAGCTAAATGCAATGTAATGTAATAATGTAATGTAATTAAAGGAGTACTTCTAAATCAGGCAGAGCTAGTGTTTTTGCTGCCTGATTTTGCACCCCCCTTCTGTAGGCAATTCACTCTGGGCCTATCAGGTGAAATATTAAACCCTGCAACGATTCAAAAACTGTATTTGCAATGATCGACAACATGAGGACCCTGAAACTGAGAGTGAGTTGGAGAAATTTCTCTGGCTACATTCGCTGCATATTCAGGAGGAAGCAGCTGCTGGAGGTCTGCTGGTCGCGACCTCTTTAGTGATAACGTTGTGCTGCGTGCATAGGTGCCCTCAGATCATAAATACAAACCTGTCAAAACCAAGTGTCTGACTGCTTGTGGTCCTACTGGAAATGATTCATCATGCACCTTATTTTTAGACACCAATTAGGGATTTTATGGTTGACTCAACATTTGCCTTCAGTATAAATACTACCGGTTAGACATTTTTTAGAGCACATTGTTTGATTTTATGTTGGAAGATTACATGGTATCCTGTTGATTGTCACCAAATGATGAAAAGAATAGGAAGGAAAACATATTTATGCTACACAAATTATGCTTATATTCAATGCCGTTATTTCTTGTGTAATGTTGGATAGGAATTAGGCCTCTAGACATTTTCAAATGAAGCATTTAGAGAATAAATCACCCTCTCATGCACACAATTTATGAAGAGGCATCCCAAGCCAAGAAAATGGGAATAATTTTACCTAAAGAGCTTTTGAAACTACTTTTGATTAACCAAAAAACACACAAAACTTGAGCAAAAAAAAAAACGTTTAGCACTTTTAAACTCAGATTGCTCAGTTTTCATGGGTTATAAAACAAGATAATAACAAAAAGGATAGAGATAAGAAATCAAATTCTAATCAGGGGGGTTTCCAGCAGGGACTCTTTCCTTCATCAAACGATTCACCATAACTAAGGCTGTGAAAATGCCACCTCATGTTTCCGAATTTAGAGCGTGCTCTACTGTTGACCCCCTGAAGGGAATCATGTATCACCAATTTAAACGGTAAGGCAAAACAACTTACATCACTAACCATTCATCACTAATCACTAAGCAATCAAGCAACATAAGTGTTAAGTATTATGTTAAGGTTTGGGTCATTTGTTGTGTCTGCATTCACGTTACTGTTTGGATCTGTGTCAGTGTGTTAGGTACCATGGACATTTTTTATAGAAGACTTAAGACATGTCTTTTTAGCCTGGCTTTTAATTAAGGTATGGTTTGTGTTGTCTCATTCATCTATCATTGCCTCATTTTATTGTCCGATGTTTAGTTTACTTTTGTTGAAAATGTATTAAATCTGCTATATACTGTAGATAGATTTGACTGGTTGATGTGACTGTTCAAGTGTACATATAAAAGTATCCCTGACAGTCACTGCAGGACTTTTGGCAGAATGAATAAAGCTGCTGCTAGCGCAATCAGAAAAATATGAAACTCTAAAGCCAGCATTGAGTTCCCACTATGTTTCCCAGCACTGTGTGACAGTCAGCTGTCTGAGATAGTAGAAGGTGACAACACAGAGCTATGCATCCACAGCATGCAGCCACATGACACCCCAGCCATGTGTTGTGGTGGAAGTGGTGAGATACACAGGGATTTAGAAAACATCTCTCCCAACATGTCAAAGAAAGTCTGGCACTCACCGAGGGACGTTTCCACTCAATCTTCATGGTGGGTTTGTGACTGTAAAAGAGTGAGGAGTCATTTGCAGGAAACAGGGGGTCTTCAAACACCACCTTCTTCTTCACGTATTTGTCTCGAAGTTCCAAAAAGGTCTTTAGTCGCGTGGCATCCTTGACAGCCTCGTTTCGGCTCAGAATGGCAGAGTAGATGGAGTTAGTTCCAGCAGGAGGGTAGGCAGCTTTCTCATCGGGCCCAGATGATGCTTCAGTTTCATAAAGCACTTTCACCTGTATATCTTCAACAACAGGCTCTCTATGTTGCTCGTCCCCCATCTTGTCAGTAAAGGCCAGTTCCTGTTTTTCAAAATCAGTTTATAAAGTGCAAAAAAAACTCCTTACTGGCAGTAACAGAGCATGGACTTGCAAAACAGCCCAAGGAGACTTCCTGTGTCCTCCCTGACTCGCCTAACTCTGATGATCACTTCTAGTTCCTTATTTTGCTGAAAAAGGTTGTCACTGCTCATGTACACTCACCACTTTCACTCCACCAGCACCCACAGTCTCTGTTGTGCGTCTGCTGATGGCTGCACCTATATATAGGCCTCTTCAGAGGAGGGGAGGGGGCTCCTTAAGAGCTACCCTAATACATTTTCAATGTGCTGATAAAGGCGGCTGTCCAAAAATCTATACATTAAACTGAACATATGACAGTTTGTTACCTGAGACATGTAGTAGAATTAACACTACTATGTGTATGAAGGGAAGATTGTTTACACTAGTTGGAAAGAAGACATGTTATGGAAGCAAAGTAGGCCTACTCTTAACTTGCAAAACTTAACTCAAAATTGCTGTGCATCAAAAAATGATGTTGCCTTGTGTCTCGGTCTGTATCTAGATTTGTGTACTGAAATACCAATTTGCTATAATGATATAATTATTGTGCTTTTAATTAGCAACAAATCTGATATTTGAACAGTTTACTTGATTTTATTATAACGCAAAATACAAGCACTGTATCATAATCACTCCAAACATGATGCATTTCGAGTAATATTGACACCTAGTGGCAAAACAAACGCCTTGACTCTTCCTTTTCAAGGTGTTTTATAACAGACCTGTCCCACCAGTCGTCATATTTCAGGATTCAGTTGGCCTGACTGTCTGTCAACCCAGACTCATATCAAATAAGAAGAGGGGGGCCGTAGAGAGGAGGGTTGCCAGGTTTGAGAGAAACCAGCTTTATGGTTCAAGATGTTTATTTTCACTCTGGCTATTCAGTCCAGTATTATTGTGTGTAGAAATACAATGACATTCACAGCAATTAATATTAGACATATTTCACAGGGGTTGCATTACATTTCCACAAAAACATTTTCGCCGTCATGAATGGACTTCCATACATCCTTATTACAAAGTTATATTGAATGACATTTCCTCGAGCTGTATGCAATGCGTTCCACAAAAAGTTCAAAAATCATTTTCTTGATGAAGGAATTTTTCTTCGAATTGAATTTTTAATTGTAGGCCAATATTATATGCCAATAAACCATAACCTACACCCATTGACACGCATAAATTACACATCAATATGGCAAGCCGATTTAGCTTTTATTCACTTGGTGAAAAGTGAAAGTTAAGGGAAAAATCAACAAAATATAAACCATTAAGAATATTCAAAGTAAGAAATTCGAAAAATTACCAAAAAATATTTACGTATCCAAATAAAAAACAAATAAAAGTTGATCAAAAAATAGTAAAATAGTAAGACTAGTAAGAATGCAAATTCTTGATATCAGAAATTCATTTGTAACTAGTTAATGTGTATTCTTGATATCAGAAATGCAATTTTAACTAGTGAGATTGCACCGTTTTTCTCATTCATTTCAATGGGAGTTGGAATTTGAACTAGTTTCTGATTACAGTAATTCAATTGTTACTAGTTACAATTACATTTGAACTAACAATACCAATTTATGATATCAATAATTCAATTTCAACTCGTCGAAATGCCAATTTTTGATATCAGAAATACAATTTCAACTAGTTCCAAATCCTTTTTTGATATCAGGAATTCAATTGTAACTAGTTATAATTGTTATGATATCAACAATTGAATTACTGATATCAGAAATTGGCATTTGAACTAGTTCATATTCCAACTCCCATTGAAATGAATGAGAAAAACGATGCAAATCTCACTAGTTAAAATCGCATTTTTGATATCAAGAATACACATTACAACAAGTTACAATTGAATTTCTGATATAAAGAATTTGCATTCTAACTAGTTCAAATTCTATTTTTGATATCAGAAATAAACATTATTGCTGGTAAGAATAGATTTGTTGATATCCTCCAGAAATGAATAAAAGCTAAATCGGCTTGCCATACATCAAGCCCAGCAACAAAGTATTGCATGCTGTTGCTATGATTATTAATATTAATATAAATAAATTAACACATCAGAAGGAGGATGGGTCTATCCCTATCTGGCAACCTCACTGTGACCGAGCTCGTAGTGCAGTTTGCATCTGGAAGTTGTCGCCATCATATTTGGCTTACTGCTAAGCTAACCTTAAGTCAGTTAGTCGTGATTGTCCGAGGATATAGAGTTAATGATAGATTGAACCTCCCTTTGTTTCCCCTGTCGGGTGTGTGTTAACTGTAGTCATGTTATTAATCAGTGGACGTGTCTAGGTTAGGCGCTGTGGTAAAATTGTGTAGTTTTAATGACATTAGCCGTGGCTAATTTTGAGAGCGCACATTAGCCGGAGTCTTGAGGAGCAGTCAGGGGCTGCTAAAGCTAGCTAGCTGGCGACCAATTGACACATTGAGAGATATTAATATAAGTGAATAAAGCGCCGGTAGTGAACGTTGTTACATGTTGTCAGTGTACAGTTAGTTACACAAGGAGCTAGCATCATCGCAAAGCTAGCTCTGCTAACAAAGCTAACAAAACAACAAGCTGGGATTGGTCTGCGCCGGAGGAAGTCTGCTAAACTGGAGCTGGCACCGGTATATTTCCCGTCTTTAAAACGTATGTGTTGCTTCTACTTATAATTGTGATGGAATTCATAATGCCATTTACTGTAGAGTGCTAATTAAGCGTATGTTGCAAAGGTTGTTGCTCTGCTACAGCTACACCCACCAAGTGAACACCATTGCCCTCAAGCTAGCTTTGCACTGCGATGTAATTGCCACTTGGTGTGTTTTTTTACTTCATCAGCTGTCAGTGTGTGTATTAAATATGATGCTGATGTTGTGTTTGGGTGTATCTTGTTGTGTTACAGCTGGCTGTTGGGCCTGACAACAACCAAGAAGATGTCAGAGGGAGATAACAAGCAGGCCTCCGACTCTGCAGCCCAGGAAGTGAAGACCGAGTCAGCTGCTCCCGCAGGTCAGACCGTGTCTCCACCGATGTCCATGGTCTCCCATCCTCCAGCCGCTGCTGCCACCGAGGACGAGGAAGAGGAGAGCGAGGATGAGTCGGAGATTTTAGAGGAAAGCCCCTGTGGACGCTGGCAGAAACGCAGAGAAGAGGTATGGGATGAATCTGAAGAGGGCTCATTTACCGTTACTAAATATTCAAAGGCTTTATTTTCATGCACAGTAGCTACAGTGTAGATATCCATCCTCCTCCAACAATGCAACATGAATATAAGACATAAAACTAAAAACAATAACACAGTGCAAGAAGAAACAGAGTACATTAAAATGGTGCAAGACCAATGTGCAAGTAATGCAGATGGAGTAAACTATATACACATTATAAATACAATAAGCTAAATGTTGCAGAGAATGTTGTAAGTGAGGAAGTAAATGCAGGAGTCTATATACATGCAAACATGTATGCGTAGGGCTCGTGTTTACATTTTACTAAGGTATAAAGTACATTTACACTCAATTGCTAACAAGCACTGGTCAATACTGAAGCCCCCCCCCTTCAAAAGTCTTCATACGATATGCATTACCAACAGATGGAGAAGTATAGATGGGAACGGAGTGCATGGATTTTGGTGGTCATTGAGTGCATTTTGTGTGAAAGCAATGAAAACGGCTTCACACTTTAGACTGCTGTCTTTGCTGACTGTAAGCATAGCTTGAACCTATACATGTTAGCTTTCAAAATAAAACCTGTGAGCCTGATGCATTATTTTGTTTTCCTCTTTTAGGTGAATCAGCGTAACGTCCCTGGGATCGACAATGCTTACTTGGCCATGGACACTGAGGAAGGAGTGGAGGTGGTGTGGAATGAGGTCATGTTCTCAGAAAGGAAGATTTTCAAGCTACAGGAGGTGGGTGCAGCGCTGTGAGGACGTATTCAGTCGTGTCTGAAGCAGTTATGTCCACAATGTTGTGTCAACTAGAAGACAGGGGAGTCCAGTGTTTTGATAAGGTTAGGATGATTGTGCTTTCTTTGTGTGAGGTTACATTTCCCACTGTGATCTCAAAACAATATAGCGGCTTACTGATGTTCATTTTCCCCCGTATGGCTTTAAGATTCTTTGGCAAGTGGTCAGACTTGTTGCTGCCAGCACCATAGCAACACACACACTGTAAGCTGAGTAGAGGCAGAAACATTGTTCTTCTTTGCGTAAACTCTTTGACATCTATTTATTTGTATTGGTGGTTTTGCAATAGTCTGAAGTGGTTTCTGTTAACCCACCCTTATCTTGGTTGAGTTCAGTCGGACAACTCACGTGTTTCTTAATATGTTTATTCTAAGCAGCACATAGTTTGAGTTTGGCATCTAGGCTCGGGCCCAGCGTTTCCGCCAGGGGGGCGTCTTGCCGTCATTCGAGCCGAGGGCGTCCAAAAATATTAATAATTCGAGAGAAGATCGAGAGTTTTTATCGCTTGAAATGACAAAAGGAAAAAGGACAAGGACATCTCTCTGTTGGAGGGGCAAAGGAGTCTGGTGGGATTCTTATCGGGGGAATTGAAGATTGTTTCCCCGACATCGGCGGTGCCTGCTACAGGACAACGTGGAACGTGTGCGATTTGGATAAGAACATTGAGTGATGATTAGAAAACTACCCCCGAGCCTACAGGTGGAATGTGGGGGGGTGGTGGGGCAGGCGAGTAGCAGCAACATGAACGTAGCAATAGCAAGTGAACACAGCAGCAGCGGCATTAGCGAGGCAGAGGCAGGAAGACCTGGCAGCTTAAATAGAGCGGCATGTTTAGGAGAATGTGTTTGGTTGGTTGTAGGGACGAGGTGCGTCACGTGTTAATGTATCATTGGTGCTCGAGTTTACTGAACTAGCTCGCAGGCTTCGCCCCATTAATGGCATCCGATCTAGTCTGTTGTTGCTTTTTGATTAAAAACACAGAAGTTGTTGCAAGACTGTTTTCAACATGCAGCTTTTGTGTTTCATTATGCATATGACTGGAAGAGAATGGTGCCCTCAGTGTTGTTGAGCTTTTAATAAACCCTTTTATAGAAATGAAACAGCTGATGGACTTCTCTGAAGTAAAGAGCAAGACCCAGAGCTGCTTTTAATGGACGCTCGTTCACAGCTGTCAACATTTATTTTGACCTTGACCCTTACAAGACAGTCTGTTTGACCACTAGTCCAACCTGCTGCTAGAGAGAAGGCAAGGACATTATAATGACTCTATTTTAAGACATGATGAGCTCATGTGGCATTTTTTGAAACATTACATTTGACAAGATAGATGTTAAATGTTACTGTGGAAATGTGACATGTATAAACTCAAATTCTAATGACATGTTTTCTGTTTTGTTTTTAGGAAAAAGTCAAAGCAGTTTTTGACAATTTGATCCAGCTGGAGCATCTGAACATTGTGAAGTTTCACAAGTACTGGGCGGACGTCAAAGAGAACAGAGCGAGGGTGGGTTATCATCTGAAATGAGTTTTCTTAAATCATATGAAATGAGTGTTATGGGTTTAACGTTGATCTGCTTTCATTCCTTTGACTTGCCTGCAGGTCATTTTCATCACTGAGTACATGTCCTCTGGAAGTCTCAAGCAGTTTTTGAAAAAGACGAAGAAAACCACAAGACCATGAATGAGAAGGTTTGAAAGCGTTGCTGTGACTCCCCCATACATTTGTAAATGATGTTACTGGGAAACGATGCGGACAAGTCACAAACAGTTTACACATTTTTCATTATCTTAAATGTTCTTTGATCTATTTCCTGTCTGTCAGGCCTGGAAGCGCTGGTGCACACAGATACTGTCTGCCCTCAGGTAAGAAGAACAGAAACGTTATTTTCTCTGAGCTACGTAGTTGTAAAGAATAAATTGTAATATGGTGCATTGGCTGTTGTCCAAATGCGCATATATCGTTTTTTGCCTTGGCAATGGCGATGTTCTTTCTTGTGGTAGCAGTTGTTTTGTTGACTTAACACTCGTTGGCTCGTCTCCAGCTACCTGCACTCCTGTGAACCTCCCATCATCCACGGCAACCTGACCTGTGACACCATCTTCATCCAGCACAACGGCCTCATCAAGATCGGTCAGGTAGAGGTCGTTTAAATCTCTAAGATCAGCACAGTGTAAAGCCAGGGTTACGCCCCTCTTGCCAATTCTTCGTTTGTTTTACTACAGATGCCCTCACTATTATTATTATTATTATTACTACCAGTACCTTGTATTAGCTGTCTTGTTATTAAGGCTTTTCCCCACCGTTTCAGTTGCTCCAGACACCATCAACAACCACGTGAAAACCTGTCGGGAAGAGCAGAAGAGCCTTCACTTCTTTGCTCCGGAGTATGGAGGTAAGATCCAGACGTTTCTCATGAAAGAGTTCTGTTCAGAGTGTCTGGTTACACCGTGGTTTGCAGCCAGGCGTGGGAAATGTGTTGCACATCTCTCCCATCTCTGTGCTTAAGCAGTACAGACCATTCATAACATCAACAGGTGATTAGTAATGAATATACAATACAGTGCAAAAACCTACTACTTGTCCCTTTTTCACATATTTGATCATTCATTACAGAACTGTTTCTTCTTAGTGTACGACAACCTGTAACTTCATTTGTAGCTCATGTGGCACATTGACTTTTCTCCTCACAAAGATATGTCCGTTTCTGAGGATCTGTGAAATGGTTGAACTAAAAAACACATATTATTAAAATGATATTTATTATTTTAAGAAACTCTTCTTCAAAATGGTCTTTTTAAAGATATCAGAGAGTGATTTTGATCAGTTTGGTTTTCTGCTTCCAGCTGTTGCCAATGTCACCACAGCCGTGGATATCTATTCCTTTGGGATGTGCGCCTTAGAGGTGAGAAGAAACCAGCTGTTGGTGGCTCATTCTTTGTTTATGGAAAATGCTCTGCTGTCGTATGTAACCATTTATTCTTAACAAAAATGTCACCCCAGCTTTCGACATGCTAAGTTTGCCTTTTGCTTTAGTTACGGAAATAGAAATCAGGATTAGGGCTGCAACAAACGACTCATTTGATAATCGATTAATCGACTATTCGGACTATTATGCCTTGCACAATTTCTCAAACGCTCTTATTTAGCAATCAACTTTTAGATTTAGCTTGAGGTTGTTTTAGGCATGTGGAAACTAACAATGAAGACAATAAAGATGAATACTTGATTCAAAAATACATATATTATTAAATTAACTTAACAAATTGCGAACAAAATTAACATAGCTTTTTATTTAAATTAAATAAATAATATTTCACATCAAAAGAAACAAATCGTATTAAATAATCTGATGACAGAACTGTAAACAGAATAGCAGAAACTTTAACAAAATAAATAACTCAGTTTCCTCTAATCATTAACCCATGTTTGTATCATGTGGTTAACTCCGTGTGTTGCTGCTAGCATACATAACACCTGACGTGGAAACGTTACTCGTGGATGGGGCTACAGAGCTACTAGAAAGACACCCGGTGCATTCCTCCGTCTGCATGTGGAGCACTTTTGCTAAATGTTTAGACAAATTGCTCGTGTTGCCGCCCTTACATGCTGAACTCTTATTGCACTTTTGGCAACGAGCATTTTCCACATCGAGACATTTAACCACACCTTGGAGCGCTTAGTTCTCTCCGCCATCCCCGCCGTGTGTGTGTTGCTGCATGGAGCAGCCGCGTGTGTAAACTGAGAGATCTCTCGTCTGGATTGGAAAGATCGAAAATACATCATAGACGCTTTTTGTTTGTCTTTTTGCATGTTAGAAACGAGTTGGCGACACTAAGACTGCGATATAATGCTTATGTAGCAATAATACATATCTTTTTTAAAGTCTCCAGTACCGATAAAACACCGATAACGTTGGAACTTAACGGCGCGGTAAAACACACGTGATGACGTCACCAACGAATCGACGACTCTGAATTAGTTGGAAATGCTGTTTTAACCCTTCAGACCTTTTAAAAGACACTCTCAGACCATTGGCTGCTGTTAACTTGTTTTTATTTATGAATCACTTCCCAAATCACCACCCTTCTCTGTCCGGTCACTCCTTCAGATGGCTGTGTTGGAAATCCAGAGTAACGGAGATTCGTCTTATGTGTCCCAAGAAGCCATAAACAATGCCATTCAGATGCTAGAGGACCCTTTTGCAGCGGGTGCGTGAGCGATACACAAGTATCAAGAGCCTGTATGGCTGTCTGGATTATAAATCTATAACTTTAAGATATTTTCCCCCGGTGATTTCCCAGGAATTTATCCAGAAGTGTCTGGAGGTGGACCCCAGTAAGCGGCCCACCGCTAAGGAGCTGCTGTTTCACCAGGCCCTGTTCGAGGTGCCATTACTGAAGCTGCTGGCGGCTCACTGTATCGTCAGCCAACAACGTGAGTCTCACACACACACACACACACACACATGGACACACATGCACACACACACACACACACCAAGCACACACCACACACACGCACACACACACACCAAACTCACACACACACACAAATGCACACACACACCAAACACACACATACCACTCACACACACACACACACACACACGCACACACACATTGACACACACACAACACAACACAAACAACACACATACCACACCAAACACACACAAACACACCAAACACACACATACCACTCACACACACGCACCCACACCAAAACACACACACACCAAACACACACATACCACTCACACACACACACACACATGCACACACACCAAACACACACACAAACACCAAAACACACACAAACACACACACAAAACACACACATACACACACACACAAACCAACACACATACCAACACACACCACACACACACACAAACACACACATACCACTTACACACATGAACACACACCAAACACACACACACACCAAACACACACACACACCAAACACACACACACACACCAAACACACACATACCACTCACACACATGCACACACACATGCACACACACCAACACACACACACACACCAAACACACACATACCACTCACACACACCAAACACACACACACACCAAACACACACGCACAACATGTATCATCTGATTGATTACTGGCAATTCATATCTTTAATATACAGCTATTGGCATTTTGTTCAAACCAAATACAGAGTTTACAAATAAGAATTGAAGATGATCTGTTTTCTTATAAAGGTCATTTGTTTTCCAAACAATGGTGACTTGATATTTGTTTTGTTTGACTTTGTTAGGACTTAAACACAGCACAGAAAACCACCGTGATAAAAATACCTTGGGTGAATGCTTCTTCTGATCGCTCTCTTCTCTGTTTGCCTGCAGATATGATTCCAGAAAATGCTTTAGAAGAGATGACAAAGAACATGGACCCCAACCTGGTGATTGTTGAAGTCAAAGATGGAGTTCAGATGAAGTGAGTCTGAGTGGAACCACATAGTGCGGACGTACAGAGATAAACTTTGGGAGAGAAGGAAGTCTTTAGAAGGGTTCCTGTGTTGTTGCTGTCTTCATATTATCACACTGAAATCAATAGATTATTTATATCTACACGTGTATATTTCTTGTCTTGATTTGCTGAGTAACATTGTGTCTTCTGCTTCAGGCTCTCTCAGTTCCCTGCTCTTGAGCTGGACAAGTTCCTGGAGGATGTAAGGTAGGAACAAAGCTTTTCTGCAGAGTCAGGGCCTTTAAGGCACTAATGGCCTTGCTTCTTTTTACTGGCACAGACTCCTGTTTGTTATATGATTCTCCTTGAACACTAAGCTCATCTTTTAGGACGCTGAAACACCTCAGGAGATTCTACTTTGAACCATTTTAGCCTAAAAACATTATGGAACACTGTCTTTAGAAATCATCTTTGCTGATCTAACAGCATTTCAATCAGGAGAGACGGTTTTGATGAAAGAATACATATTTATTGCCAGGAATAGACAAATGAATGTAATGGAGTTTTGGCGATTAGGCCTCGTTGTGCAGGAGTATCATTCGGGAAGGGAGAACCGATCCGACGAAACCCCCCCCCTGGGGTCTAGACACTGGCGGTGGTGAATGGATAGTTGGGTTCGGTCTGAAGGGGAGTGGCTTAGCTCGACCCCGGATTCAGAGGGACAGGAGGTGAAAAGGGGGTGAGGGAGGGTTGCGTTGAGTCACCTGAAATGACAGCTGTCAGAGGGGAGAGCAGATTTAAAAGGTTTAGTGGAGCGCTATGATAGGCTTGTGGGAATAGAGCGAAGTGATTGGTTGAGCTGGGGAGTGACGCCTCCGATCACTTATTGAGAGGAGAGAGAGTATAACATAGACATAGTAAATGAATGAGTAAAGAAGGTCTTCCTGTTGAACTTACGCTGAGCTTCATATACAAACCTAAAGTTATTAGCTTTCTGTTTCAATCTTTTAAAATTCTTCTCCAATTTGTAGATAGTAGATCATTTGTCCCTTCCTCTTTGTGTTAATAGTGTTGTGACGAAGGTAACTTTGTCACTGAATGGCTTCGGGCCTTGCATATGTGCACATGTTTATACATTTATATTATTTATTGATGTAGTGTTTATTGTATTTTATTTTGAAATGTGTTCCCCTTTCCCCATGTCTGTTGCCATTGGTTGTGTGCACCTGGTGCTCTGTGGTGTCTCCTCCCCCTCACCTGTGTCCTGTTGGGTTGATTGGGTTGGGCATTTAGGCTCTGGGTTTAGCTGTTTGGGGAGAGAGTGTGTGTGAGATCCTGGTGGCTGCAGGCTGTGCCCACGTGAACAGCAGCAGCAGGATTGAGGCTGTGTGTATTGTGTTCATGCTGTAATAAATGCCCACACCGGGTTATATTTGGGACGTGCTGCCTCTGCCTCCTTGCTTGGACTGGGCCGCTCAATTGTCAGCTTCACAAGTGTATTGCTCTCTGTAAAGGTCATTGTGCTCAATTCTCTGCATGATAGGTGATATAAATAAAGCTGATTCGTTCTGCTGAACAGCTTTAGGCCAGAAATAGGACCTTTTGTAGTTGGATATACACATATATCCATGGATAGCAAAGCCTTTACTTATATCCTGCAGCTGGACAGCATGAACTAGTTTTCAGTCGTCCTAAGGTTGTCTCTTATTTTCCTCGTTGCAACAGGAATGGGATCTATCCTCTGACGGCGTTTGGGGTACCGAGTCCTCATCAGCCTCAGCAGGAGACGGTGAAGTCGCCCATCGTTCCCCCCTCTGTGAAAACCCCCGACCCCTGAACCCGCTGAGCTGGAGACCAGGAAGGTAAGATCTGTCATATTTACAAAATCCTACTGTGACCTAAAGGGAAATAACTAGTAAATTACTGTTATTTGATGTAAGCAATGTGTCAGATTTCTGCTCGAATCATATTGCTGATTACTAGAGAAATAACAAAAAGCTTCTCATAGTGTGGAATCGTTTTTTTAAATTTGCATTTCATTCTTAATTTCCATGTATACTTTTTCATAATAACTTCATAGTCTGCACTTCCTGTATTCAACTGTTCTCCTTCACAGGTCCTCCAGATGCAGTGCAATATTGAGCCTGTTGACGAGGGCAACAAGCACCATGTGAGTTTAATTGTGGATAAATGATAACTGTCTCTGCTTCTTAGTATTTTGTCATATATGAAAGTGTTTTATGTTTTGATATGTCTTTTGTAATGATTCTTTGATTCTCTTTGCAGCTGACCTTGCTGTTGAAAACTGGAGGATAAACTGAACAGGCACCTGAGCTGTGATTTGTTACCAAGTGAGTTTCTTTGTTATTGCTTCGTTCATTAGGGCCGAGTTCTATCATGTGATAGTTGACGGTACTGGCATCATGCAGTCGTTACAAAAACCATTCTGCCTATCTGTTCAGATGAGAACGTGAATGATCTGTCGGGGGAGCTGGTTCAGCTCGGATTCATCAGCGAGGTGAGAGGCCTCCATGACGACCCTCAGACTGAACACTTCTGCTATAATAACCCCAGCAGCCTCTGACATGTTGTTGTCCCCCCCCCGCTGCCTCTGTTTCAGGGCGATCAGCCACGACTTGCCTTCAGTTCTCGAAGAAGCCTTCTCCAAGTTCTACAGCTAGGAACGGATCCCTCAACCCGGTGACGGTGTCCTCGTAGCGGTGGACTCCCCGCTCTCTCAGCCTCCTCGTCAACAGGACTAGCTTTTGGCTCCGCCTCTGAGTTGCAGAAGCTTAGCGAGGACCGGAGGACGCCTTGCTCCGGCTGCAGGTCTGCTGTCGGGTCTCCTGGGGGGGAAAAGCTGCCACTGAGTGGTTGTCGCTTTCTATCTTGTTTTTCTCTCCTCCCACAGCAAACAGCCCATCTGCTTCTCTTCTGACAGCGGGAATTCTAGTCGCAACTTTAAGGAAAATACAAATGTTTTCACTTTTTGGCTTATCTCTTTCGGTTCTCAAGTAGCGAAGGAGGTAAGCAACATAAAACTGGATTACTGCAGTATTTTCCTTGAGTCAGTATTAAATTGTATTTTAAAGATTTGTACTTAAACTGTTAAATAGTTGTCTGTACAAAGCAAATTCTCTGTCCCGGCATACTGAAGTGTGTAAGTGTGTGTATTATGGTGTATGGTTAAGTCTGGTCTCTTTAAACTTTGAGCAGCGAGTGAGGCGGCGTCCCACCCGTTATCGGTTTCTGAAGACTCGAATGCATTGAGCTCGTAATGCAACAGATGCTACGTCACTTTTCATTTGAAAAACATTTGATTATAGGACAAATTAATTAAATGTGCAGCCGCAACCCAATCTGAAGAGCTACAGCTACGATCTGAAAAAGAAGTCTATTTATTTGTTTATTTTGTCTTGAGTGTGTACTGTAATTCACTTCCAGCACTAAGGCCGGTGGTGGTTTGAATGTAAGCTTTACGTTTCTCTCATCCTTTGAATCGCGCTATTATTTTCTATTGAAAAAAAAGAAAAGTGTATGGGGGGGGTTGTCACCTGACTGTGGTCCAATGTCTACTGTAGCTTCAGTTTTCCAAGTAGCTCATTTCAGACTTAAAGATCGATTTCAAGTCATATAAATGTGTTTTTAGGGGACATTTACACAGGAGAATTCATGTGAAGATATTTCACATTAAAGCAAATGGTCTAAAGGATGTTTGAGGAATGCATGTCTGCTGTTTCTACGTCTAAAAAGTAACTGATGCATTGGGTTCAATTGTCTTTGAGACATAATAAAGGAGTTTGGTCAGTTTCAGGCCTGTCAACATTTAGATTTCTCCTGAATCTTCAGTTCTCTTCATGGGCTTCGTTGTTCTGTTGGACAGCAGAGCTATGCTATGGAGATGTTCACTTCTCGGCCCCTTAAATGTTAACTGTTCGGGGATCTCTTTGCACTGCTGGACACTTTTATATCCTGTTGGAAATGTCACGTGGCCTCTTCGCAGTAGGAAGCACTTAGATAATGATTGAAGTGTCGGCAATGATCCGGTCTACTCTTCGCTGTGACTGCCTTCTGACGGTCTGTAGAGATACTGGTGTGGAGCTGCCTGGCATGTTAGTAACCATCTTGTACACTTTATGCTGGACACTGTGCTGTTTCTGCAATGCATTTACCCCTTTTTTTCACTTCCTGAAATAAATATTTACACTATCAGCACTTCAGGTCTTTGTTTGGTGTCAACTTATAAGACAAAGGACATCTTTCTGATGCAGGAAATGCCCTTTAAGACATTATACTCAACTGCGTGTTTTTAAATGTGTTTCCTCTTGCAGAAAAAGCTAATATTGATAACATAATAAACACACAGACACACACATTTCAATTGTTTAATTATTTATACAAAAGAAATCCTGATGCATCAGGGGTGTGATCTCTACCCTTTAGAGCATCACTATTTGTTCAAAATGTTAAGAAATTGTAGCCCTTGTACAAGTATATTCATGTACATACTGAAAGTCACAATGTGTGCTCAATTAACAGTTGAATTAAAAACACATTTCATGCTGACAAACACATCGCCGTACAAAATGACAGCAGTATAATAAAAGTACAGCAAGACTAAAAAATAGTTTTTGATATATAAAACACCCCTAGAAAGACACTTTAAATAAAAAGCTACCAAAATGGCGGACATCCAGATGAGTGTTTCCAGCTGCGTGGGTATTTTCAATTCTGTACTTTGTTGAGTAGAAAATAAATCAAAGGAACTACCAAAAAACAGTACATAGCACTTCAATTCAAAACACATTACTCTTTCACATTAAATTGTGTTTTACTTTCCTGTTTGAAAGTAATGTATATAGGCACAGTAATTAAATTCATGAACCACGTTTGGTCGACACCATTCCTTGTTATTAACACTCAGGGACAAAGTCACTATCACCATTTCCATTGTTTTACGTCGAGAGCTGCCAAACAAAGAGAAAGGGAATTGCCGCAAACTGTGATATCCGTTTCTGGTCACTCCAACAATCAACATCACTGCACAATGGTTCTCAAGAAACATCAAGATTTCAACCTGTTCCACAAAAAAGACTCCTGTAAACTGCCAACTCTGAAGGGATTTCAAAATGTATACTTATACATACTCTTCTTAAGAATGTAGCATGTGGGAATTGTTCGTAATTATAAATATGCTTTGAGAAAATTTCAGATTTAGTTTGGAGCTAATATTTGTGTTTTTAATCCAATAAAGGTTTATTTTATCTTTTAGATTCAAAGCAAGAACACAATCAAGGACTGACATAAATATGGTCATGTATCATTTCTCTATATTCACATTGAGTCTGAGAACATGTCTCAGCAGGGTATCTTAATATTTGAATTATGACATGTCACAGCAGGGAAATAAATGAATAATGGCTGAATCCCATTAAGCAGTTTGAGTTTCATGGGTTTGTGCACGCTGACTCACTGTCAGGGCTTAAAACATTTTAATAAAGCAGAGCCATTATTCATGTTGTTAGTAACACCTCTGCTTCTCTTTTGATTCGTGAAAACACTTATTGGATGCTTTATGAACTAATATTCATTTGACTCAAAAGGGATATAAACACGATAACAAAAATTAGACCATGTTATTTTGATTGTAGTATCCAGCAGATGTATCATTGTACAAGTGATATTAAAACCTTGTATGTATTATACTTTTGATTAATTGAAGTGTGAATCTGTGTTTTAAAGCTACAGTAGGTTTGTGGGTCTCTGCAGGGCAGCAAGATGTATCTTCTAGTACATTATGAACTTCAATTTCCCAAAATCATTACTTTAGATAATTAACAGGGTCTGAATTTGAAGAAGTGTGCTTTTCTCTGATGCATCCCCAACTAGAAAGTGTTTAGCTGTATCTCTACATAAAGAGAGATATAGTATTTTGGAGTGAAACACTTGAACCCTTGTAAACAAATAATGTGAACTTGGTACCATCAGTGCAGCAAAAGGCATTCGACTTAAGGAGGTTTTTCCTGTTTCCACCGCTGGCTGGAAGTAGATGACTTCATGGTGTCATGTAGCTCTGTCCTAACAATCTGTGAGCTCTCCCCAGGATCAGACAAAAGTGGCGACTTCCTTTATTTCTTCAGGCACTGGTACATGAGGGCTCGTGGGTTCAGCATGTAGCGCTCAGAGCTCAGTAGCTTGGTGAGATACTGCGGCACCCGGGGGGCGAGGAGCCATGTAGGAAACCCCCGGGCTGACGGCCATCACCTCGGCGATCTTCTGCTTCATCTCCTTAATCTCCCGGTCCTGCCTCATCACTTTATCTGTCCGACAAACACAGGAAATACATGAGGCTCAACACTGACAGACAGGTCTTATTTATTGACATTTAAGAGTATGACTTTCTTTTTAACATACTATAATATTACTTTTTTTAAACATACTATACTATGACTTTTTTTCGACATAAGTCACGTATATGGCATACTATACGATGACCATCTTTTTATAATTTCTTCATAATAAAACAAATATATACTTTTATAGTAAATATCTTAAGCATAAAAATAATAATAAAAACTTTTCTTATGGCATAATATATTGTAAAAAAATGTTGTTTTTGTTGACATACTGCACTATAATATTTATTATTATTTTAATATGCGCACTATACTAAACCTTGTCTTTTTTATATAATTTTGCAGACACAGTAAACTATGATTTTCTTTTCTGATATACTATAATATGACACTTTTCCTGACCTTTTGATGGCATACTTTGACTGTTTATCATGACTAACAGATACTACACTGATTTGTGAATGGCAGCCAAAGGTCATACAGTATCTCAATCCTGCCTTCGAATACTGTTTTTTGATCCAAAGATGAAGTTAAAATTGATGAGGTAAGGGAGTGTGAACCTTGAGCGATCTCCAGCTGCCGGCGAGCGTCTCCCAGAGCCGAGAAACAGGTCCAGTTTGATGCGAGTCTCGGCGCTCAGGTTGTACTCCAGATGTTTGAGCCTTCTCCTGCATGGCCGACAGAGTGGACAGCAGCATGTCTGTTCTCTTTCTTCCACACAGCGGTTACATTCCCAGAGCCTGAGACCAGAAACACACCGACGGTAAGAACGTGCTTAAAATATCAAAACATCAATCCACCTTGTGTCATGAAAACGGAGGGATTCGATGCTTTGGTCTCCTACGTATTTTTGGCTTTTTAAAAGTTTACTATGTGTCTTTTGAACTTAGGAAAGCAATGCACCTCAGAGAGCGAACCATTTCCATAATGAATTGGCCATCAATTAGATATTGAGATACTCTGACAGATGTCTTTGTTTGGCCACCAGTTTTTAATGAACATTTCGAGGGAAGTGACCTGAAACGTTTATTAAAGCAGTGCAACATTGTATGAAAGACCTGACTTTGGTGTAAGCATGCTTCATGGAGGGAGGGTATGTCACTAAAAATGAAATCAAATACAAACACAGTACGACAACGTCCACAGCTGAAGTCAAGACGACAAAAACAACCATTCACATTACTACATACTGACATGATGACAAAGTGCAAAAGGTTGACTGCAGGCCAAAATAAAAAGATGACTAAATGGGTCCCGGTGGATGATTCGGATAGATTTAACAAACACAAAGAATTACAGACATAAAAAACGGGATGCAAACAGCAATGACCAAACTGAGGACAAGTACTGGACCACTTGAGACTCACAGACACTTAAAGTTCATTCCCAAATAGAGTAGAAATATACCTCAACATCACTCTCTAGATTCTAGCACACGACTCTCTTTGAACTTGACACTCCAGCTGTAGTTGTTTGTACTCTGTCTCTAGATCTTTAACTCTTTTCCTTAACATTTGGGTTTCACAGTGTTCCTGCCTGGTGTAGGAGATGGAGAAAATAACAGTTTTCATCGGTAAGAGAGGAGTTTCATTGCGAAAAATACAAAAGAAACATCTACATATACAATAAATATAGTTACATAAAATGCAAGAACATGTATTAACAGTCTGTACAAATGTCCTGTGTGCATTAAAGGAATAGTTTGATATTTATCAAAACAAGCGTATTCACTTTGCCAAGAAGATTGATACGACTCTCATATCTGGAGCTTCAATATAAGACTAATGTTTAAGTTAGCTTAGCTTAGCACAAAGCCTGAAGCAAGTGGAAACATCTAGCGTAAATCTGTCTTAAGGTTATACAGTTCACCAACTAGCATCCTAAAAATGTCTAAAACGAACAAAACAAATATTGGGACTAAGTCAAACCCTGTGCTTTCCAAAAAAAAGTGTGGCATATACTGTAGCTCCTCCCAAACCCCAAGTGGTGTTTTTTCACTCTTCTTTTTCGTGTAACATGAGAAATGAGACCTAATGTGTTGGTTAGCGGGCTATAGACCTGCTTGTAGGCAGAGTTTCCTACCTTTAGACAGAGCCTAGCTATTTCCCCTGTTTCAAATATACTATGCTAATATATGCTGATATACTAAGCTACACTTCAGCTTCTCACTGAACACACAAACATGAGCATTGAATCAATCTCCTTATCTAACTCTGGCAAGACAGCGAATAAGCATAAGTCAAACTATTTCTTCAAAGGTTTGGCCGTACACTCACTGCAGCATTTAGTTATACTCAGAAGCATACAGGTGCAGCTCTACTTTGCAGGCACAAAGCCACTTCCTTAGCGAGGAGTTTGAAGTGTGATTTACCTATTGTTGAGACTCCGTGCTGTGTTGTTTGCTTCCTCCAGTCTCTGAGCCTGAAGCTCAGCCAACTGTTTCTCCACGGAGAGTCTGGCCTCCGTCTCTGCTCTCGTCTTTTTCTCCAGCATGGCGCTGCTCTGTTTGTCCCTCTGCTTGGTTTTAGACAGGCACAGAACCCTGAAGGAAAAGCGTTAATCTTACTTTGCATAATGTGAAAGACCGAAAGAAGTGGGTTCGTTTGAGATTGAACTTCACAGTGTTTTAGAAACAAAGTGAATCCCTGTAGTTGCTGGAGAGCACCTTGCTTTAAAAACTGTAGCATGTCTTATCAGAAGCGTTGCTGCTGATCAGAGCTTTGCATAAAGTGCTCATCTCAGACCAGATTTAGAGCCTCTGGCTGTGGATGAGGGTTAGATGTGGGGAATGTGTAGATAACTCATCTGTGATTGGATGGACGATTGTAACAACGTCATGTTCTTAAAGCACAGAGAAAGCAATGTGTTGTTCCAGATTAAACTGAGACACATGTATGCTACTGTGTACAATTGAGAAATGCACTCATTTAAGGGCCCCACCAACTATATAAATTAAACATCTTAATACCAATTTTATATTCTCATGAATTGAATATCTCATGAAAGACTTCAGTAAAATGTGAGTATCATTCATTTATGGATGAGAATTGTGAGCCACAATCCTTCAAAATAAAATATGACTTGATAAGATATTAATTCGTTTGAAAAGAGAAACATCAATCTGTGTGAGGATTAAAACATCAGCCCACAAACGGTTCTGCTTTTCACAAAGATACACACAGTGTTTCTGCATGCATTCATCATCCCTGTCTTAGGGTTTATTATAGCCTGATGTCATGTGTTGAGCAGCCCACAGGAGGAGCCAAAGAGCTGAGGATCTGCAGGATGACTCACTTGCTCTGGAGCAGCATGTTGGACTGTCTGAGCAGGGACACCTCTGGCCTCAGGCTGCGCTCACTGTTGGTCAGGTTGCAGACGTGGCTGCGCAGCTCCTGCTCGCTCTGCCGGCTCAGCTGCAGCTCGGCCCGCAGCCTCCTCAGATCCTGCTCCAGCCTGGGAGGAAAACACAGGAAGAGTTTCAGGATAAAAGCTACGATTTCACAATCCCATGCTGAAGGTACTGATGGCGTACTTGTTCATCTGCTCAGCGTGGTGATTGCTTCTTCTCTGGGACGTCCCGGTTGGGGCTGACCGTCTTCGAAGCTGGATCTCTGCTTCTTCTCCGTCCTCCCTGCGGGGGGGAGGGAGTGTTGTGCTGCCTCTGCTGGCTTTTGGCGAGGAGCTTTTAGCCGCCCGTGTAGCTTTGCTTCCTGGCTCATCTTGAGGTAGATTTTCCGGGGTTGTGGAGGATTCGGGTCCTGCTGCCCCGCAGGGAAGCAGATCTCTGGACTCACCAGGTTTGGATGGTAATGGCCGCCGGTTTGATTCAGCGGACTTCCCCTCCGGCGCTCCCTTCTCTGGCGCTCTCTCCTCGGCTGCGGATCTGGAGGCCAGTCCACGGTGTGAGCCTCGTCAGTGGCCAGCACAGCGCCGTTCTGACACTGATACTGAGTGGACTCAGGCTTTGTCTTCCATTTAGAGCCTGCAAATACAGGCAGAAAGAAAAATACATGCAATTTCATGACTCTCACTGAAGTGTGGGAACACAGAGGAGAACGTTCTGATTGTTGGATTAAGATATTACAAATATGAACTGCAATCCAAGTAAATGTAATGACATTCCAATTGCGATATGACTCACAATATTTGAGAAAATTATAATATTTGGGATTTTTTGCAAGGATCTGTACCAGGGGAGAAATTACATTGCGTACAAAATTGAAGAAGAAGAAGAAGATTGAAGATTCAACTTATTGTCATTACGTCGTACAGGTACTATGTAACGAAACGGTTCCTCTGCATTTGACCCATCCTAGTGTTAGGAGCTGCCATTATGTACGGCGCCCGGGGAGCCGTGTAGGGAACGGTGCCTTGCTCAGGGACACCTCGGTAGCACTTGGTCTTTCTGGGACTTGAACTGGTGACCTTCCAGTTGCCAAGTCCCTATGGACTTCGCCCCCGCCCCAAAATACCTCATTTTTTGACATACTCTTTAGACGTCACCCACATTTTTGCAGTGAATCAGTTCTCACGTCTGAAGATTTTATTAATTACTAATGTATGGTATTATTACAATTCTATAAAATCCCTGAAGTTCAGAGAAATCATAACATTTAAATTACGTTTATTACATTTACTTAACACCTAACTTTGTGAACAACAGTTACTGGTAGATTTTCCACACGTTCATTTTGAATATGCAGTATACTTGGAGTGCCGATCGTCTGATGTCATGAATAAGGATTGTAAGAATGGTAGAGATGTGTGTGTGCTGAAATGTGTGCAGAAGACTCACTGCTGCTGCCATCTGTTCCCGTCTTTGGGAAGACCTGCAGGCCTGGGGGGAGCGAGTGCTGCAGGAGGTGCATGTGGAAGTCATTCTCACTCTGCACAGCTTTCTGAATGCGCAGCTTGAAGATGTTGGTGAAGTAGCACGTGGCATCAAACCCCAGATACACCACAGGATACCCAATGCTGGAACCAAGGGGGGAAACAACACAGTGGGAATATGAGTGCAACATTTAAAAGAGATATCACATATTGGCAAGCAGAACACACCCAATGTCTTTCATTTGTTACTTGGCAGCATACATGTGAATCTAGTCTTTTACACTTTCGTGCACAAACATCCAGCTTGACTCATTATATCACACAGAGAATTCATCAAAGTTGAATACTAATGCAGTTCATTGCAGCTCAATTCATTGAATGTAAGGAATAAATTCTGGATATTCTTATAAAGGCAGAAAGGGAGATTTGTGTCGAATGAACATACCAGTGTGCAGCAAAAAGATGAGACAGGTTTGCATGAGAGGCTTTAAGGTCCTTTAGTCGGAGTGACGCTCTGTGTAGACGAGCAGAATCCACAGGGACACCGTGGATATGCAGATGCCTTTCTCTGCAGAGGAATATCAAATAATCAGATGTGATGGGGGTGTTCAAATACAAATCAGAGCTAATTCACTCAAATTGGTATTTACACACTATAAAATGCTTTATCAGATACAATAATATGCCTTTTTTTAGGATTTGTTAATGGTAAACGCTGCATAGATATTTATTATTGATATAATAAGGTTATATTTTTGTTATATGTGTGGGACACTTAACAACAAAACAAACAATATTTCCACGTGTCCAAATGTCTCACCTGTGTGCCATATGTAATTGAATAACACATAAGTGCTTGCCACAAGAACAGCCAGTGCAAAGGAACAAAAATTAAACAAAAGATGTCCAGAGTGAAGGCAGCACAGACAAACAACACAAATAGCCTGCAGACAAAGAAAGAAGAAAACACGTTAATTTCAGTCAAATGCACTGGAAACATTATGTTGGATTATCGTTATCTGGGCACACAGTATAAATCCCTCAGGAGGGTGCTCACCAGCCCGTGCAGTGGAACGTGGTGTAAACGCTCCCAAAGAAGAGCCAGCAGGGCCACAGGTACTCCAGTCTGAACTCCAGGATGAAATCTGGCCAGCAGCACCAGCATCCACATCATCATAAACTTCACGAAGGTGTACGCACTGCAAATACACAGATCATAAAGTCAAAAATGTTTTCATTGTTAATTAGTCTGATGATTACTTTTCTCACTAATTAGTAACCTTATACTATAAAAAACTTTGATTAGTGTTTCCTAAAGTCCAAGATAACATCCTCAAAAGTCAGAATTCAAAGATATTTAGTTTGCATATTATTTATTGTTTATTTTTCAATTATTCAAAACCCAACAAATATCAAAAGGTTGGTAATTAATTTAATAGATCCCAACTAATTGACTAGTAGATCTAGTACACTGTATACATAAAACATCATTATGGGATGAACATACTCTGGAAGAATGAATAACAAATGTGTATTCTATCTAGACTGAGATATTTCAGACACAGCGAAGCCTCTTCAGCCAAAGCGTTGAAGGCACACAGAATCCAAAACAAAGCAGGAAATGGGATCCTCGTTGCTGAACCTATAATTGAGCAGCTGCGTCTTAAAACTGCAGTCCGTCCTTTTTAAGTAGAGGCACCACAGAACAATGACTGCTCCCTCATTCGTTTCGTCGGGCGACCACGAGCATAACAGGAGCTTTGCTTTCCTCCTTTGTTCTGCACATCACATCACCCCCTCTTTGTTTGGTTACCATGGCAATATTTCATCTGGAGGAGAGAAGGAGCACCAGTTTCCTCCTGCACATGAGTTAAAACCCTCCCTTTTATTGTCACTGTTAACAAATGTACTTGAAATTATCTAACATGTATTTTATAATAAGAGGAAAAAGCTAAATATGCAACAATAAAAAGTAATATTTTATCTGAAAGAGTAAAGAGCTTTAATTCTTCACACAAGTTTTAATTACCCTTATAGGTTACTTAAAATAGTGTGTTTTAATTTCACCTCAAAAAAGCAATATTTAATTTGTAGGAACTAACTAACTAGAGAACGAAATTGAGCGTTTACTGCATGTTAAATTCATCAAATAAGTTCAAATATATCTTGTGCTATTAAGAAAAGAGTATTTAATTAATTTGTATTTTATCAAAGCTGCCAAATATAACAAAAAATATGTATAAAAACATAAAATTCCCCAATAAAGAAGCAAAATTGTAAATGTGATTACAAATTCAATCAAATATAAACAGTGTATATATTTTGAAATACAGTGTAAGCTATTGAAGTGATTATTTTATTATTGCCTTGCTCATGTGAAACAATGCACACTTAAAACAAGTGGTTCTTCTCCTGAGGCAGTCTTTCTTGTCTGTACTCTGTCTAGACGCTTACAAATGATGTGCAAAACGACCTGTGCTTCTTTTAAGCCTAGTAGCAAAATACAGTGAATAAAACAGAGCATTAATTGTGCAGTAATTCGGCCTAATTGTGTGCGCAAGGAGACAGATACAGCAGATGTAACATGCCTGAGTGGAAGCAGGCCGACGTTAACTTGCACAGCTGCTGATTTCTGTCTTTCCGTAAACAATGTCGGGTGAAGTAACTCGCGCAACATTTTGTACGCTCGTGTGTGTGTGCGCGCAGTGAAATCCTAACGGAACGTGTTAAAGCTGCACACTGAGACATATAAAATGTGAGACACGGGATGAAGTGATGCGAGGCAGACAGGTGAGCTGGATGACGACGGCTGAAATTTACACAAAGACGACGGAACACCACAACAAAAGCAGCAGCATCATCCTCCGCCAGGCGACGCTACCTTTCAGAAAGCTTCTCCGTTATTTTCAGCTTTTTCATTTTCCGTAGCCTGCTCGCGTCCACGTATCGTTTCTTCATCTTATGGCTTCTACTCCCTCCGTGCTGTAGTTTTCGCTCCGCAGCAGCAGAAGCGGCAGCGGAGGCAAAAAAAAGAAGCAGAAAATAGAGGAAGCAGATCCTCGAGGATGTGCAGCTCAACCTGTGTGATGATGATGATGTCTGGAAACAGATACAGGCTATGCGCATGCGCAGTGGGTGTTGTACCTACAAGTGTTCATCGCAGGAGGGGAGCAGAACAACACACTGTACACTACACACTGTACCCAGCGCCGTATGGATATAATTATATTCTAGATTCTATTATACGGCTCCATATAGATATGGCGCTGAATGTACCTAATGGGTTAACCCGTTCGTGTCCGAAGACTATATTTAGTATGAAAAGGATAAATGATGCAACCTTTGGACAAGCATCTACAGAACAACTTGGAATTCATTTTTTTAAGTGAAATCGACCTTTTTTCAATTGCAAAAAAGAGAATGTTTAATATCTTTGATATTAAATGTGATATATGTTCATAGATATCACATACTTGATTTGATCTAAATTACAGCGATTTTTTAAATCATAGCCTACTTTTAGTCTTTTTGCACATTGGACTACTGTTTTTTCCCCCTCTAATAATAAAAAATAAATAAAATGTTCTCCAATGTGCCATAGATATAGAGCAGACAGAATGATTGGAAAATAATAGTTTATAGCCAAACGTTTCATCAATTTTGAAAGTGTCTTAATATTTGCCCAGAGCCCAGAGAACACTTTTACCAAAGGAAATTCAAGTTTTTTGTTGTTGGCATCGTCTGTTTTTCAAAAACTGTAATTTTCGTTTAAAAAAGAATATATATATGTATATGAATAGGGGGAAATATCATCACAAGTACTTAAAGCCCATGGGTGAAAACTATGTGGTTTTGTCCACAAGAAATTAAACATTTATTTAAATTATTAAAGATAACAACAAAGAAAATAGTAAATCCTCGCATTTCAGAAGCCGACACTGGCCTGTTTGGCATGTTTAGATAATGAAATAAAGGAAAAGAATACTTTCGAGTTCATTTTTATGTAAAATCTTGATTTTAAAAGTACTGATAACAGTCAAATAATTGTATGAAAGTAAAAAATACATAATTTTCCTGTTATAGGTTGTGGTGTGGAGTGGGGAGAAAATGGCATGAAAAGCAAATACTCAGATAAAGTACAAAGTAGTATCAAGTACCTCGATATTGTACTTAAGTAAATAATTGTACTTATGTAAATAATGCACTTGGTTACACTCCAACCAACTTTCATACAAATCGGCTCTAGTCCTATCATATGTAAATATGATGCCACATGATGCCATTACAGGTCACAATTTAAGGTCACTGCAAAGTCAATAACCTGCGAGGACACAAAGCTTTGATAATTGTATAATCTCAGAGGTCTTCGCAAAATAACGTTATGTAACAGATTAACACTATGTACTGAAGGGTCACATTCAAAACCTAATGAAGGAATTTTTCAGCAAAAAAGGCATGAAGTATGATAATGTCAATATAAATACAATTTTGATTTGGTTACATAAATCCCTTGTGGGAATTCTCCATCAATTTATAAACCACAGTTTTATTGCCTTTAACCGTTTTTTCAGATTTAATTAAACAAAAGTTATTGATTTAAAGAAGACATTTTTTTCCGATTCAACAGTCTGCAAAACTCTGCAAACATGTGCAAAATGACCAAAATGATTTAAAGACTGTGCTAAAAATAAAATAACATAAATCAGACTATAAAATAGAAGTTGTGCAATAGCAGCTAGTTGTTCCTTTTGGATATTTGTGTAGAGATTATGGTGAAGGCCAACGTGAGGTCATCCCTTGATGCACAAGAAGAGACTGGAAGATTTAAAAAACACACAGGCCTTTCAAATTAAAAAGATCATAAGCTGTCAAGGACACGAGTGAAAAATCTTTGTATTTCTTATCAATACTTCAAATTTAGTTAGCATTTTACTTTTGTAAATTGCACACCCTCTGCTCATAACGAGGGGTTACGTATGGTAACCCTTGTTATACAAGCACAGGTGGAGCCCTCTACTGGACTCTATGGGTACTACCCCTTGATCATATCATGCAAGCATTCATCCACTGAGACTTCTATAAATGTAGCGGGCCTACCTGAATACACGTGCATCTCACCGTATAAAAGGAGGCCTCGCCTCCTGACTGTCATCCTACACCTCTCTTCAGCGAGCGGCATAGGACAGACAGTGCCCCAAGTAGAGGGCTCCACCTGTGCTTATATAACAAGGGTTACCATACGTAACCCCTCGTTATATCTCTCACAGGCTCCGCCCTCTAATGGACTCTATGGGTACAGTGGGCGGAGACCCGATGTATACACGTGCTGTCGTCCAACAACACCGTTCCATCCCACTGCCCCTGACCGGCTTTCTGGTTAGCAGCCGCTGCACCGCACCCTCCTTTACCTCGGTTGTGACCGCGGAGAAGTCTGGGCCGCGGCTGACAGAGCACACTCCGACGCGCTTACCTCGCGAAAAGTGTGCTGAGGGCTCTCCCCCCGCCTATAGGCAGACGGAGAGAGTCCCCAGCCCCGTATGGGCTCACTGTGCCCCACCTCTCCCGAGTCTCTAAGGAGCACGGGGAGAGCGCAAGTACCCCATGTCCCCCACACTCAGACACTGTCCCCGTGCAGAGTGTGTGTGGACTATAGTGTGTCCAGCCCTGTATGGGCCCAGCGCGCACTACGTCCCCGGGACCCTCCAGGGGGCCTGGAAAAACGTAAGCGCATTACGCACGGGGAAGGGGTCAGATTCCCACTGACCCACAGCCCCCCCCTCCTCACCAGTCCTGTGTTGCCCCAACAAGCACAGACGATGAGAAAGAGCCAGACATGTCCAAGAGATAAAACTTTATGAAGGGGCCTGGCGTTGACCAAGACACCGCCGTGCATATGTCCTCTATACTCACACCGTTGAATAAGGCTGTTGACACAGCCACAGCCCGTGTAGAGTGTGCACGGACCCCCACGGGGCAGGCTCTCCCCGCCTGTCGGTAGGCATGTGCAATGCACTCGCAGAGCCAGCCTGCCAGGCGTTTCTTGGACAGAGCTTTCCCGGTCACCCTGCCCCCAAAGCACACAAACAGCTGTTCAGTGCGTCTAAGGGCAGCCGTGCGCTCCACATAACATGCTAGCGCACGCACCGAGCAGAGGAGGTGCAATTTAGCTTCCCTGGCCCCACTATGGGGTGGAAGACTAAAGCCCCCTAACTGAATAGCCCTCGACCTGAACGCACTCCTTAGGCTCTTGGCACAAAGGAGGGGTTCGGCCTGAGTGTCGCCCCGCTCTGGTCCCCCCGGATCAACAAGCAACTCAGGTGCACCGATAGAGCGGTTAAATCGGACACTCTCTTGGCTACGACAGTGCTTTCAGGGAGGAGAGCTCCAGAGGCTCAAATGGTTCTGTGACCAAAGCCTCGAGCACCAACGGCATGTCCCACTGCGGGGCGGAGGCGTGCACTACTGGGCGCAGCCTCCTGACTCCCTGTAAAAACCGCGACATCAGTGGCTGACTAAAGGCTGACCTGCCGTCAAATGCCCTCATGGCAGGACGAGATGGCTGCTGCATACACTTTCACTGTGGAATGAGCAAGCCCTCTGTCCACCAGTAACTGTAAGTAGGACAAAATAGAGCCAGACTCACAAGATAGGGGCTCTATTCTCCGCTCCTTACACCATCGCAGGAATCCCAGCCACCTTGGCCTGTAACAGGCTGTGGTGGATCCCGCTCTAGCTGCCTGGATAGACTGAATAACTCTGTCAGACAATCCACCCTGTCTCAGCCTGTCCCTCTCAGGAGCCAAACCTGGAGAGGACGGCCCAGAGTGGGTAACGCCCCGATTGCACCTGCCTCTTGAGACATCGCCCCCCAGAACTGGGGAACCGCCCAGGCTGGCCCACCTTCATCTGTGTCATCTCTGAGTACCACGGCGCCCCGACACGATCCGGAGCCACTAGGATGACTGACAGACGTTCTCGCCTCACTCTCCCCAGGAGAGGGAGAATGAAACGCAGCGGTGGAAAGGCGTAGAGCAGCTTCTTGGCCATGGCTCGTGTGCGAACGCGTCCACCCCCAAGGGCGGATCGTCGCCCTGAGCCATGGAGAACCACAGGGCACAGTGGCTGTTGCGCCGGCTGGCGAAGAGATCCACTTCCGCTCTCCCGAACTGGACCCAGTGCTGCTTCACCACCTCCGGGTGAAGCACCCACTCGCCTGGCATATATATATATATATAAATATATATATGCAAGTAACCCGAGCGGGACCACAACGTGAGCAGCCGCCATGGACATGATAGTCAAAGCTGTCACTGTTGCCCACTGTCGCAGCCTGCGAACCGCCTCCGAAGCATGGACGTGCGTCTGCTCTCTGATAAGGTGGCGCGCAGCGCGCCTGCCACCGAGCACCACTCCCAAATACAACGCCTGTTGGTGAGGTATGGGGTGCTCTTCTTCCAATTGATCGCAAAAGCCCAACTTGGTTAGGTGTAGGATCAATTGGGCTGTGCAAAACATTTGCACGTTCCCTGTACCTGGCCATTACTATGAGGTCGTCCAGATAAAAGAAAAACTCTCATGCCATGGGGTGCGCAGCGGCTGGAGCGCTGTGGCCACACATTTGCTGAACGTGCGTGGGGATAGGGAGCAGCCAAACAGTAATCTGTTGTACTCATAGGCTATCCCCTGGAAAGCAAAACGCAGATACTTTCTGTGCTCTGGAGCAATTTCTACATGAAAGTACGCGTCTTTCAGGTCGATGGTGGTGAACCATCACTGCTGCACTAGCCCCAGTAATTGTTTTATAGTTAACATGCGGAATTTTCTGCAGGCAATGTGCCGATTCAGGCTTGCGGAGATCTAGAATAGGTCTGAATTCCCCTGTCTTCTTGAGAACCAGGAAGTACATTGAATAAAGACCCTTTTCCTCTGCTGAGGGTGCACGACAGACACCGCCTGTTTTTGCACCAGGGCCTGAATCTCTGCCGAGAGGAAACCCATCTCCTCCTGGGATGTTAGATTTACCTCTCGTATGCCTTTGAATGGAGGCGGGACGCTGCAAAACTGGAGTGAATAACCCTGTTTCAGCGTTCTGTCCATCCACCTTGTTAACACACAGCTGAGTTTCCATTCCCCATAACACTGTGTTAGGGGACAAGCTCTCAGCTGCCGGGCCCCAGATAAAAACTAAACAATATTTCTTCTTTCCTCTCTGAAAACCATATTTGAAGGGGGGTGAGTTTTTGTATTTATTATTAATACATTATTTTAATATGATTTAGTATAATCCTCATACATATCACACTTCACAAAATCTTGTTTTTTTTGTAAGACCCTGCAGGACCACCCACCAAGTTGTCCACACTCAACCCGAGTGACATTGTGAAAAAGCACAATGATCTGAGAAGAAATGTTCGGCCTACTGCCAGCAACATGTTGCTGGCAGTAGGCCACAGAGCTGGAGCAGCGAGGCTGCAGCCAACGCTCAGAAATGAGCCAACACCTGCTCCATGAACCACAGCCCTGACAGCACCAGAGTGATCAGCTGTAAGTGCATTATATAAGTCCCCATGTTTTAAAAAAACTAACAAAAAACGTACTTTACTAAAAAGTCAGACACACTGTCATTTCACAAACAAATAGGTAGATGAGAACTACAGTGTTACTCAACCAGGTTGTATCATAAGCTGTAGAAGAAATATTATTATATTGGCGATGATCGGACTAGTCCTTAGTGAATAATTACGTTAAATATGCCACCCTTGTGAAACTTAGATATTGCTTGAAAAAATTACAGTTTTTGAACACAAAGTACATTCATTTTAGATCTGAGGGGAACAAACATAAGACTTTTTTATTATTGGTTTTATGAAGTTGTGATTTTTGTATAATGGAACAATTTTTGTAATGTATTATATACATTTTTAATCGAAAAAGTTGTATTCCGCATATGTCATACCAGATGTGGACAAAATGAGTGCCTAATATTAAATAAGAGTATAATTATAGATGAGATTAATTTAAAAGCCACAGCGTTGGCTCTCAACCCAATCATGTAATATTTTAACTACTCCAAATATGATATTTCGCTATCAAAGAACTACATTAACAATAGAGGAGGGGGTAATAGACGAGGCAGAGCAGCACATAAAGCGGCCATATGTCCTTAGAATGAGAGAAAGGGTTGGTGAGGGTTCAACTCAATTTCCTGACTTTAGACGACGATTCCCTTTTAATGTGCGATCAAGAGTTGAGCGTACATTTATGATGGTTTTTAACAAGACTAAAGTGTCTCTCTCCTCCTCTTCAACCTTTAGCTAGCGGCTGTGGAGAGAACCTGTACATGTCCTGCTCCCAGGAGCCCTGGAGCAACGCTATCCAGGACTGGTACGACGAGGTGCAGAACTGGCGCTACGGAGTGGGATCTACCAACGGACGAGTGGTCGGACATTACACACAGGTACAATTATATCTCAGTTTGTGGAGCACTCTGACTAACTTGCAAACAAAGAAGCCAACACTTTTGAAAATATTTAAAGGTCACATATTACAAAAAGTGAGATTTCCAAGTCTTTTGTGATTTTCAAACATACTCAGTATCCCAAAGAGACTATAAAAACAGTATCAATCATTATGATGACTTTCTGATGATTTGATTTCACTCTTATCTCTGCACAGGTTGTTTGGTACAGGTCCAACAAGGTTGGCTGTGGTGTGGCGTACTGTCCCAACCCTCAGTACAAGTACTTCTACGTCTGCCAATACTGCCCACCGTGAGTAAAACATGTCTTCCCTTCCTTTTGAAATGGAAAGTCCAGCATACTTTCTCACTTAAAAATAACATTTATATGAATATTGATGTATGAGTCCATTGAGTTAAAAGGAACCAAGATCAAGTCCCATGATGATTATTAAATATATTTGGAAGAAAAAAGAAAGAAAAAGCTTTCAAAAAAGTATCAATCTTTAACATTATTTTTCTTCTCTGATAAAAGTGCTATCCTTTTTTACATTTTAGACTATGGTTGCTTTCTTTTCGTGCTATTTTAATACTAATGATATAGAAAACTTCATCAGTATAATTAATTAGAGGTACGAAAAAAGCACAGTGATGCTTTGCAGTAATTAGAAGTAAAACTGCAATTTGCATCTGATTTGTCTTTCTACACATCCTGAGTAGTCATTAAATAATAACTCAAAGTGCTTTGCCTGCTCAGACCATATTCATGACATGTTTGGGCTGAGTGTGAGTGTCTATTGCTGTAAAGTTTAATATTTGATGCTTTGGCCTACATTACAGCGGAAACTTCCAGTACGCTCGCCCCTACAAATCAGGACCCTCCTGTGGTGACTGCCCCAATGCCTGCAACAACAAACTCTGCAGTAAGTGGCAAATACTGCACTGCGAGACTTCACCTTATCAACAACTTTTAAATAATAATGGATGATTGGAGTACACTTAACTACACAAATTATGTTATAAACGATTTCTTAAACTTTTTTTTACTGCTTATATATACACTAAATGGGGCATAAAAAACGGTTGAATAAATAGTTGTTTTTTTTTACATTTATTCAAGTTATATTCCTTTTAATTATAAGCAGGACAATTAACCGCAAAAAAATGTCAAAGGTGACACAATAAAATCCAAAACGTTCCATTGACGTCATTGTAGAGCAGGGGTGCCCAACCTTTTTTGAACCGAGAGCTACTTTTAAAGTTGCCAGTCTGCCGAGATCTACCAGTCCAAATAGAGAGGCGTAGCCATTACTGACAGCCTACTACCAGGTAAATACACACTTCTACTTGTAAAACTGACCTTTGTACGATGAATACTTCATAAAATACTGCAGATCCTTTATCTTACCTCTTTCTAATCTACACACATACAAGTATTTAACTGAAGTTACACAACAGTGTTGTTGATACAGAGTTGGAGTTTATTCACACGTCACCACAGTGGGTAATGTTTTCAAGAAACATTGAACAGTGCTGCCACATATGACACAGGGAAAAAAGAAAATACTCTGAACCCTTTCTTTGCCATTATATAAAAATAGTGTTGCTACAAAAGTATAAATTAGGCTTACTAATAAGACAACTCAGATCTGAAGCTACACAGGAATCTGCTGCAACAGTGCAATAAAAAAGACAAAATTAATAGAATCAAACCCTTTTTTATGCATTTTAGTAGAGTATAAAAAAATGCCTTTAAAATAGGATGCAAGCAACACTAGTTTCTTAACCTGAATTGATAATAGACTATAATCAATTTAAACAGAACAGATCTTAATGTTTGCATTCTTATACCATTTTGTACAATAATTATAATGAATAAGTTCAAACAAACTAAAACTTACAGCTGATTAATAACGGTATCTAACTTGAGTTTGTATTATATCAAAAACCTGTTGAAATGCTACTGTTATTTTTACTGTCCCCCAAAAGCGCGGGCAGCCTCCATGAATGCTTCTTTCACAACTTCGCCGTCTTTGAAAGACTTCATGTGTTTCGCAAGAACGTGACTGACCCGATAAGATGCTCTGGTAGCAGCCTTGCTCTTGTTGTGGCCTGGTGAAAATGGACTGCTGTGCATTTAGCTGTCCTCTCAGGCCCCTCCCCTTTTGGGAGCGTAGGGCAGAATTAGGAGGGAATTCCGTCTCGTAGCGTTTGTTACGGTGGCCGGCAGGTGCAAACGCTAAACAACGGCCAAAAACACACACATAAGCAGGAAACACCTGCAAATAATGAAATGAAAAACCAACAAACCCTGAAAACACATACAACAGAAAAACGCTGCATTTACAGAAATGATGCAAGCTAAACCTACAACAGACAAACCCTGAAAACAAACGCAACAAAAACGCTGCAAATACAAAAACGATATGCAAAGTCAAAAGCACATACAACCGAAAACAGTTACAAAAAAAAAACATTCCGGAAGTGCTTCAGGCCTCTAGGGGGCGCGCTACGTGGAACAGATTGATGTATGACCAGACATAGAGAGAACGAACAAGAGGAAAGAAAGTTCATTTAAGTGGAGAAAGATATAAGAAGGTAAGTTTTGTTTTGTTTTTATACATAGAGCGTCATATTTACGTAGCTAGCGTTAGCGTGTTTGATCAAAGAGCTTGCAAGAGCCATTGTGCACCTAAATGTAACTCTTGACATAATATAGATATAGTATAGAACCGGGACGCCCCTCCCTACACGCAGATCACAGACTGGGTGGGGTCTCACGCCCTCACCTCGGGGGGCCTCAACTGAGCCGCAAATGCGATTGCGGTGATAAAAAGGAAATCAAATGTAAAAAGTTGAATTAAAATATTAAAACAGCAACACAACATTATTCCCACATTAAAAGACAGTCTGAAGAGGTGTGTTTTGAAGGTGGGGGGGTCGGTGCAGTCTCTGATGTTTAATGGGAGTGAGTTCCAGAGGGAGGGGGCAGCGATGGAGAAAGCGCTGTCCCCCCAGGTTCGGTGCTTGGTTTGTGGGGGATAGACAGGAGGTTGGCTTCTGATGAGTTAATTGAAAGACCGTTCTTTAATACTATTATAATATTTAGGTAGCTGAAAAATATCCACTCTTTTTGACTTAACCTAGCTGTCCTACATTTTATTTCTCCACAGATGTACTGTCCATTCTGTGTGTTCCAGCGTGACATCTTCGCATGGCTTTTGTGGTGTCTGTGGCAGAGACATCACATTTCTAAAAGATGGCTAACAAAGTCCCTGAGGAGATGCCCACCACTAGTGCGCATCTAAGTGCACAGCCTAGCACCAGTGCAGGTAAATAGGTTGTTCGTTTTATTACCAAACAATAAGTATTTATAGAAAACTTGGTTTAAAAGTTCGAATTCTGTTATTATACAAATACATCTCTAAACTATGTGGCTTACCTACTGTTGAATGTGTTATAAGATGTTCCTCAGAAGGGATTGAGGATGAGACTCCTATTGAACATAATGAAGAGTAATGAATGTTTTATTCCTGTTTTTTTGTAGCAGGAAGCTCAGCTGTAGAGTCCTTTCAGAAATATAGGGAAATAAAAAAGAGGGAGAGACCTTTTTTACAAAGGGACGGCATAACTCCAAAAATAAACAGAAATTGGTGAAGGTATGCAACGTTTTCTTATGAATACATCTGTCATTCAAATCTGCTCACCACACTCTCATATAATGTCCGAAAAAATGTTTTATTCATTTGCATATTATTGTCTTTTTGCAGATTTCTGTTGGAGTAATGAGGAGGATGGATGGCTGCCTTAAACCTTGAGAGGGAGGTCACTTCCCCTTAATGTGAACCTCAATGGGCATGTGAAGAACTGTTGGCTGCTGCCATAAAAAAGCAGAAAGCCTTTAACCAGGACTTGGAAGATGGTGCCCATGTCTTGTTGTACCCTGATGCGAGGGTGATAACAAATATCCCCGGAACGGACACCCCTTTCACAGTACAGATGTACAAAGAGGCCATTGGAAAGCCCTACCAACGAATTACGTTGTACATCTGTACTCTTGAAGCCGTTGAAAACAGTTGTAAGTGCTTCTGACATATATTCCCCCTTGTTTAAAGCACTAAACTGTATAATAGTTCAAATGTAAACATAACAGTTGTTCTGTCTATATTTCTTAACACAATTCATTCCACCCATCATTCCTTTCTCTTCGTGGTTGAACTTATGACGTCAAATGGTCTTTTATGAATAGTGGCAGAAGAAATGGAATTTAAGTATCAACAAAAGCTTCCAAACTTTCCTTCTGTTCAAACTTATAAATTCCCTCTTAAGGATTGTAATTCTAAATTAACCTTTTTTCTCACAACAATGTTGGTTTGTTGTGCCCTAAATCCTAATGTGAGAGTGAAAAAGACGGTCAACAATATAATGTACATTTCACAAACATTTTGTGTTTCGATTGAATCCTTTCTGATTGATGTCAATCCAATAATTCAGGATTCAAACCAACATTTGATGATAGGTACAGACGTAGGGGAACAATTATTTGTATAGTATTAATCATGACACTTTTATTTTCTTAGGTTACACTGGAACAACCTCTTCAAGTGACGAGGACAGTGTGGTTTTTGCAAAGTTGCCATCTGGAGACAGTCTTGCTGACACCGTGGTCAGTTTGGATCTATCGTGGCATTTATTCTTAATTAAAGTGAATTTATTTTATTTCAGTCAGTCATTTGTGTGTTGTATGCAGGTGTGGGACTTTCCAAATGAACAGAGCACTCCCAGAATGGACAACAGTTTGCCAGGGTCAAATAAAACATTGTCAACATGTTATTTTGTGCCACAAGAAGCAGAATGTTTTAACAGTACAGTAGTTTGAATATATTTTTGTTTACCTTTATCAGACCTCTCAGGCACCCACAACCAGCGTCTGATCGGGTAAGACTAATTACAAATGTAATTATACCATGTAGGTTTGAATTTGTGAACATGAAATCAATAAATACCTTTGTGTGCTAATGACACTGTCATTAGATCAACTGCATCATTATTTATTGGGTAAAAGTAGGATGGAGAACCAACCCCATTCCAGGAAGAGGTCCAGTCTGCCCCGGGTCAGAACACCTTCTATAGGTAAACGATGTTGACAGTTGCATCGTGACACAGTTGTTTGGTGTGTATTTTTATTTGTACATTTGGTTGTTTGCATAGCCTCCAATCACAGTGGGTAATATTGCCAGGAAGCAAAACAATTATACTTTCATACATTTCCAAAGGACACCCACAACATCTTAGTGAAGACGATACAAAAAACACCCACAAATATTTGTCAAAGGTCAGATATTGTTTGTTGCATCCATTTCAAATGTTTACAAGGATTGTGCAGGAGTATGACAAAGTGCTGTTGTCAGTTTAGAACCCAATGTATTAAAAAAACAGGAAGAGGATCGACATCCTTTTGCAAATATGACTGTCATGCATATATTATGTATTTGAAAGTCATTATTCAACTGTCTTCTCACTGCAGCAACTACACAACTGTGTATGCACTTATCATTATTGACAGCCAGTCTGAGCCAGAAGAGGAAACGGAGCAAACTGCAGAGGAAATGTATTAAATGTTACTTTTATCACTTGATTTTTTTATTCTATACTGTAAATCTTATTATAGCTTCATCATTTAATATTACAATACATCACTTTGTCTTTCCCAGCACAGAATACCTGACTGCGCCAGACATTGTTGCAGAACTCTCTGCAAAATTAAAAATACCTCTTGCAGCAGGTTCAATATTAATAGAGCCAATGTGTGGGATGGAGCAATCCGCGGCTTCAAAGGGGCCTCATTCGACCCCTCTCATCAGATGCAGGTTAAGTTTACTGATGATGAGGGACAAACTGAGGATGGAGTGGACACTGGTGGTCCCAAGCGTGAGTTCCTGACCCTCCTAATGGAATGCCTGAGAATGAGAAGAATATTTGATGGTCCACAGGACAGGAAATTCCTCAAGTTCGACAATGCAGGTAATGATGTTCGCAAATCTGTCTTATGTTCAATACTGTACTGTAAATATAGGAGCTGCTTATGGATTTTGCAGCTTGATTTACGTGACAATTACATTATCTTATACTGTATATCTTTATGATAACGTGGCAACTGTTGGTTAACGTGATAATAATTTAACAAAAAATATCAACAGCTGCAAAAGATGACGAATACTTTCATGCTGGGAGGATGATTGCAACTTCTATAGTTCAAAAACACAAGGAGAAAAAGAAGAAAACATGTCATGGCTCACTGTCTCAAAATCTGATTCTAAATGTATAATGTTCTTTATAAAGATATAACTAATACACAATTATGAATGTATAATATAAGCTGTTTTGTGTATTTAATCATGCGTTGGTCTACAATTTAATGATGGCTTCTACATATTTCACATAAACAGACAATGAAAAAATGTGTCCTTCATGCTGATAACTAGTGTATGCATCTGCCAATTAGCATTCTAAACAGAGTAGTGTGTTGAATCCTTATTTCTTGCATTTGAAACAGATACAATACAAAAAGTGAACTTACTGTTGTGTTCAACTTCTGCCAAAAACTGTACATGTTTGCCACAGGAGCCACAGACACTTGAACTGTCCCCAGATGTTGGCCACAGAAAGGACAAAACATGGCAGCCTGAAAAGACATACATTGATGTAGTAAATCCATGTAATCAAGTCAATCAAAAACACATAGTCTAAATAGTGGTTAGCTAAATAAATAGATACATCATGTTCACCGTTGAATCTGTGATTTGTCTCTCTCTCTCCTTGAATGTCTAATGCACACTACTATCCTGTCATTACTTTGTCCCTCTTCACATTTTGTCACTTTCTCTCTCTCTTTCTCTCTCAATTCAATTCAATAGCTTTATTAGCATGACCATAGTTACAGGCAATTGCTAAAGCTCTGTATAGTTGCAACATCTATACACAAATACATAAATATAAACAAACTGCTAAGAATTCAAATGTCCTTTTTCCGCGGTACTCACTATGGCCCGTGTTATTTGCCTGCACTTGATTTGTCATCTCTTTACAATGTTCTTCCCTCACTTTATCTTCTCTTCACGTGAAGCTCTCCTCCCTCAGCTGGTGTAGTAGTTAGGCACGCTAACGCTAGCTATATAAATATGACGCTCTATGTATAAAAAAACAAAACTTACCTTCTTATATCTTTCTCCACTTAAATGAACTTTCTTTCCTCTTGTTCGTTCTCTCTATGTCTGGTCATACATCGATCTGTTCCACGTAGCGCGCCCCCTAGAGGCCTGAAGCACTTCCGGAATGTTTTTTTTTTTAATGTCTTTTTTTTTGTAATGTGTTTTTCGGTTGTATGTTTTTGTATATTGCAGCGTTTTTCTGTTGCGTTTGTTTTCGGGGTTTGTGTGTTGTAGGTTTAGCTTGCATCATTTCTGTAAATGCAGCGTTTTTCTGTTGTATGTGTTTTCAGGGTTTGTTGGTTTTTCATTTCATTATTTGCAGGTGTTTCCTGCTTATGTGTGTGTTTTTGGCCGTGGCGAGCGTGGCTTCAATAAAGCCACGCTCGCATTGCAGATGAGACGGATGGACTTTGAATTGGAATAGATACAAAAATAATCATCCTCCCACTCGGAGTGAAAATTATATAATTTGGGCTTTTTTGCTTCTGCCATAATTGCGGTCTTGTGTGTGTGCGGACTGGCACTCCTGTTGACACGGACAACGTCAGCGAAATACTGCCCACTGCCCACCAGCCACGCCCCGACACATGGGGTCACGCCGGCCAATCACAAAGCTTTGATGCGTTCATGTACATTATTCTGCACAGGAAGATTATGTTACAGGACATTAACGATACAACAGAATGTTGTTGTTCTATTTTTAGACACATCTCGCGATCGACTGGGAATCTCCCGCGATCGACCCGTCGATCGCGATCGACTGGTTGGGCACCCCTGTGTGTAGAGTAATGCTGCAGGACTAGATTCAGTACATTTGAATGCACACTTGTTCAAGGGAAATGCATCTTCCCTGGCTTTCTCATGGCTTAGAAAACTCTAATTAAAACCAAAATGATCACAAGTAAAATCGCAACAAAATAAAAAGAAATACATGTATTACTAGATTCGTTTAAATTCCGTGAGTGGAGCCCAAAAAGGTTTCTTTAAGCACAGACGGAATGAAAATGTACTTCTTTCAGTATAACCTTGTTTACTTCGACGTCAAACAGTGAGATCATTTCTGCTTTTGGAACATATTTGAGAACAAGTTGGAAAAACTCCAATCTTAATATTGAGCTCTCACATTATATATTTTTTATTTATGCATTCATTGTCCTTTCTCTTGTCTCCTGCAGCCAACCCCTGTCCCTACGCTGATAAGTACAGCAACTGTCCTGATCTGAAGCAGCAGCCGACCTGCAGTAACGCAGACGTGGCATCTTGGTGTCTCGCCTTCTGCAGGTGCACCTCTCAGATCATTTACTTGTCCTCATGGGCTCTGACATATCAGTCAGATTCAATAAAAGATACTTCTCTTAAGGCATGTGTCCCTTTGCTGATTAATAAAACCTGGAAATAGTTGAGCGTATTAAACCAAAGAATAGAAAGGAAGTGTCCTCTGGCACGGGAACCTGACTAGGCAAACAAAACCTTCAGGATCAGGCGTCCTTTGACTGTACGTGAGGATTAGACCCACTAAGAGGAAGGAGAACACTTTGAGAGGGTGGATTTGGCACGAGTGGGGAGGAAAATTAATTTCAAATGGATATCCTATGGCTGTGCCAAGAAAAAAACACAGTTTGTGACCACACCTGATTGCTGTGGCTGATAAGAAAAACAGATATTTAAAATGCCTACTCATGTTTTCCTAAATCTTATATGTCACAGCATCAAGCTGAATAATCATAAGTAGTTATTTACTATTTAAAATATGTAACTGACTGTGAAGCTGACCGTTGAGCAGCCCAGACCAAGCAAGGAGGCAGAGGCAGAACGTCCAAAAATATAACCCGACGTGGGCATTTATTAAAATCATGTGCACAAAGTTCACAGCCTCAATCCTGTTGTTCTCCTTGCACACATCCTACCAGCCACAAGGATCTCACACACCCTACCAGCCTCTCAACAGACAGGGAAACAGAGCCTAAATACACACACTCTAATCAGCACAACAAGACACAGGTGAGGGGGAGGGAGGAGACAACACAGGGCACCAGGTGCACACAATCAACGGCAACAGACATGGGGAAAGGGGAACACATTTCAAAATAAAATACAATAAACACTACATCAATAAATTGTATAAAAATGCCCGAAGCCGTCAGTTCACAGTGACGAAGTTACCTTCGTCACACTGACTGTTGTTTTAAGACCACTGAAATCCCTGTGTGTTTTATTATGATACACTGATAAGACCCAGGTAGATTTTGGGAGGGCTTCCTGTGGAATCCATGCTGCAATAATTCCAGAGGAGGGCGAAAAGGTAACTTCCTGTTAGATAGGATGACATCCTGTCTTTAAAACATATTCCTTCTCATTTAAAAAGAAAGTGTTTAGAATCTGTATGTTACGCATTCCAAATGGTGGTATCTAATTTAGTAAATTGAGTTTGTGCATAGTATTTCCAATTAGACCTATTGTGTACTTTTATCCTCATGCAATGCATTAGAACCTACTACTTACTCCTTTTGAATCCTAGTTGGTAAGGACAATCATTAATATGAGATTCACAAGTTCAACACAGCTAGTGTCGTTGCATGTGATATTTCCCGGGAATACTGCCACATATCCAGGTTGATAATAAAGATAAATGCAGGGACTTTCATCAGTGGGCCATAGGCTCAATCATCTCTCTTACCTCAGTACCTCATTCACTGATAGATGCTGCTATAAATAAAACATGTTGTCATTATTAACTGAGGAAAATATGCTGCTGACACTTGTTCATAAGTTAGATTTTGAATCCAGGACTCTAACTTGTAATGGAGTACTAAGTTATACTTTGGTTCACACACTTCAGGATAATTATTAAGTATAAGTGGTTTTATAAACTATATATACATCAGGATGAATATGTAATTACAGGAAAAGAAGGCTAGAGGTTCCTAAAAGTACAACATATTTACAAAAACGTCTTTAACTTTGGAGTTTGGAGTGTGTGTGACTATTAATAATGCAGGTTGTTATTGTGGCTGAGGAGCAAAACATGAGGCTGTCTGAAGTCGTTATGACGGGCGGCAGAATGAGCCCTCCATGGCCAGTAGGACGCCCTTTAGTGAAGTCAGGCTGCTGCGTTTCTTTCAAAATGCATGCTTTTACTTTGTCAGCTCATTTGAAAAAAAGATGCTCCTACTTCCCCACATCTGAGGCAGAGACAGTGTGAGTCTCCTCGGGGGTCAGAGGCACATGTTCCTCACAGCAGGCTCCGGTTTAAATAAGGCTGTGTTTGTATGAGTAAGGCAGGTCAGCACAGGCTCTGCTGGTTGGAACTCATCCAGACTGGCTTGTGTTCTTCCTTTTTTCAGCACTTACACAAGAGGTTGTTTTCATATCTGCTCATTAAATAATCCCACTAACTTCAACATTGGATTTCCTATTGCCACCTCGTCACACGCACTGCTATTGTCTTGAAATTAGCTGCCTTTCTTGTGATGGCAAGCTTTATGCATTCAAAATAAACACTTCAGTTCTCCAATATTGTCTGCATGCCAAACACCTCAGCATGTAGGAGTCATAGAATGGTCTGAGCCTTTTAATCTTGCTCCGTCACTGCAACCCCCCTTGTGGTCAACTAAGGAGAAAGTAGAGCGCCACCTGAAGTGGAAGGAGGGTTATTGCCCAGCAGAGGGGAGATAAGGGGATGAGTTTTTCCTCTGCCAGTGCACCCAGCGATAGCAGAGGCTTTCGGTTTGGCCGATAAGCCCAGCTGTGCCATCCTGTGGGGCTTATCAACTCCAGCAGCGAGCCACAACAGTTGGTCCCAGGGCCAGAGATGTTTACGACTTTGGCGTCAAGTTGTCTTCCTGAACAGAATATTATCTAATATGGGCCCAATAATGAGGATGCCCATGTTCTGCATTGTTGTAGATTTACCATCAATTAAAAAACAGTTGAATCAACAATCCTGTTAGTTTCTGCAGCAAAGATGGACTTTGCAGTTACCTCGTCTAACCTCACTGTTTAAATCCGATATGGTGACACAGACTACTGCAGCTCTGCCAGATAGCCCTGTGCATGACCTGTGACAGAGAAAGTAATTTAGTGCAGAGGATACATTTCCCTTGCTATTTCTTGAATTAACCTGTGTATGAAAAAGAGTGATAGGTGTGGAAACACGACTGTAACGTTGGTGGAAACACAAAAAGACTTGTTCATAGACAGGAAGACACTGAGAGATCAGTTACATCAGACTGTCCAGACTGAAGACAGTGCATTTAGTCTGAGCTGCTATCTCCACACGTCACAGTCCCTCTGGATTGGAAACAGGATGCTGGAAAAATAATAGCTCAGTCCATTTGAATCGGACCACAGATCTCAGGGCAGCAAACCATATTTGATTTACTGTTTTCAACTGACTCTAAAACCAAGATTAAACACTCAATGATGCTGGGCCAGCGAGTCTTTGAAAACAATCCTGAGTTTAAGGGCTGCTGCCAAATTAATTTGTGCAATGATTAATCATTTTGTCTATAAAAAGTCAGAAAACTGTAAAGAAAATGTCCATCCAAGTTACTCACAGTCCAAGGTTGTGTTTTTAAACGTCATGTTTTTTCATAAAACAATCCGTAAAAGCACTTTCTGCATTAAAAACAAATAATCGATTTCCAAAATAAGCGATTATTTTAACAATGATCAACTAAATCAAAGCAAATCGATTATTTGAATAATTGTTGGAGCTATTTTTGAGTTTGTTTTAACGTCAAAATTGACCTTGAAATTCTATAATATTATATCAAATGTAGGCAGTTGTTTTAATGAAAACCACTTTGACTAAGCATCCATCCATCCATCTTCTCCCGCTTATCCGTGGTCGGGTCGCGGGGGTAGCGGGGGTAGCAGTTCCAGCAGAGAGCCCCAAACTTTCTTTTCCCTGGCCACATCAACCAGCTCTGACTGGGGGATCCCAAGGCGCTCCCAGGCCAGCGAAGAGATATAATCCCTCCACCTGGTCCTAGGTCTACCCCTTGGTCTCTTCCCTGCTGGACGTGCCTGGAACACCTCCCTAGGGAGGCGCCCAGGTGGCATCCTAACTAGGTGCCCGAACCACCTCAACTGGCTCCTTTCGACGCGAAGGAGGAGCGTTTCAACTCCGAGTCCCTCCCTGATGACCGAACTTCTCACATTATCCCTAAGGGAGACACCAGCCACCCTGCGGAGAAAACCCATCTCGGCCGCTTGTATCCGCGATCTCGTTCTTTCGGTCATGACCCATCCTTCATGACCATAGGTGAGGGTAGGAACGAAAATGGCCCGGTAGACAGAGAGCTTTGCCTTCTGGCTCAGCTCCCTTTTCGTCACAACGGTGCGGTAAAGCGACTGCAGTAGTACCGCTCCCGCTGCTCCGATTCTCCGGCCCATCTCACGCTCCATTGTTCCCTCACTCGAGAACAAGACCCCGAGATACTTGAACTCCTTCACTTGGGGTAAGGACTCATTCCCTACTTGGAGTGGACAGTCCATCGGTTTCCTGCTGAGAACCATGGCCTCAGATTTGGAGGTGCTGATCCTCATCCCAGCCGCTTCACACTCGGTTGTGAATAAGCAGTGAAACTTAATTTTTTAAAAGCCCTGTAGAAATAAATTGACATTGTCTGTAATCCAGGGTTTTGAGTCTTCCAATGTTGATGTTTTTTCTGGTGTTACGGCTGGATTTAAAATGTATATTCCACCTACCAATGCCAACACAACACACAGTAGCCTATCTATTATTCAACATGCATCTTTAATGGAGTGAATCGTATTGTCGATATTTTAAACATTATCAGTTTCTAACAAGATTGCCTACTATCGGATACGTTTGAACTGTCAACACTCCCCTTCCAAGAGATTGTTTTAATGCCTGAGTGACTGAAACATTGCTCTCTGGGATCTTAATGCCCTGCAGTCCTAAATCAGGGCTAAAGGCCCCGTAATCCTCCCTGTATTAAAGTGTCACCTGTGGGAAGTGAGCTCCTGCCCACTGAGAGCTACAAAAAACATTCAGCCCTCCCTCTGATGAAAGCAGAGTGCTCTATTTGTGCCGCTTCCTTCCTTCTTTCCTTGAGTGCTTTAAGATGCAACACAATAAACATTTGCCAACAGGCTCGTCAGCTCGCCTCTTGAGCTTTCATCACAAAAACACAGAAAATATGTCTCCTTAGCCACATGCCAAAACACTGACGGATCACTTTCATCGATAAAGGCCGGAAGGAAGGAGCATCGTAGCCATGGCAAACACTTCATATCTAATCTGTATGTGGTAACTGGTCCTACAGTAACCACATACTTCCCTATATTGTCCTGAGAAGCTATAGACTGGGTGCACATGGGCTTTTGTGTGCTCTGTGCTTACTCTGGTGCCTGTTGGTGTGGTTATTGTTTCACGAACTAGCATGATGGCTACAAGGTCAACCATTGGCCAAAGACAGAGCTCTCCCAGCTCTCCCAGCTAAATCAAACAGGTCTGGTTCACGTCAGCCATCAGCAGACGGGTGTTGTTCTTTCTCTAAGTCGCTGCCTGTCTGATAGCTACACTCACTCAATAGTTCTCCAGAAAATGTACATTAAACAAACATTGGGAGAGGGGCCCCAAGGCAGCAGTAAAGGAAATGGTTAAAGTGTAGGCGTATCCCAAAGACAATGTAGCGCAACAAATACATGCACTAACAACCACGGAAAAAATCAAAACAGCGGACTTAGAAGTTGATGTATCCGTCTGTTTTGGTTTGACTTGAATTAATTAATGTAATCCTATTTATGTGTTTGTTTAGCAGTCTGTTAGTTGGTCAACGTTATACTTCTATTCTGGTCGTTGTACCATGATTATGGTTCAAGTACTTTTGAAATAAACCCGTACTATATCTCCAAGAAAAAGTATGTCCATTATTCTTTTTAACTGGCTTATAATAGGATATCTTTGAACCATTTTTATTGGAAAATAGAGACATATCGGACCTCAATAATATGATTAATACGTTCTTAATACATTGATTTCGGTCAAGATTCTCTGCAGCACAAGAGAAAAGATCATGAAGAATGATGAGATTTTCGTCTTAAGTCCATTTAAAAACCATAGCTTATAACTTATAAAGCTGCTTTCATGGGTATGTTATTAGGAAGAGGTGATAAAAGCAGCTTTACATTGATCTTATAGTGCAAAATGCAAGAAAAGCAGCTTTTCAAACAAGCTGATCTGCATCTATCCTTATCTGCACAAACTAAACTGAAGATAAACATGTCCAAACAAGACTATCTTCATGAAGATAAAGAGCAAATACAAACTTGGCTGGAGTTACATGATTCCAACGATCAAGACTGAATCCAGGAACGCTTGCTTTTCTATACATTGTGTTCTCTTTATTATTTCATAACTTATATGCTACATTATGATTCTATGTTCTAATGTTGTGCTTTGTGTTTTGTAAGTAACATGTCTGTACTAACCAAAGACAAATTGCAACTGGGATGAACACTAAGTCAATTTAATGTAAAGCACCTTGAAACTACTGAGGACATGTAACTTCTCCCTCAGATTTGGGTTACATTTCATTACATGTTTCAGCACCAGAATGTAAACTGCCATATGTATTCACTGTTTTATTAACTTTATTGTCCCAACAAACTACGTGTATTTGCAGTGGAAAACAGCACAGCAGCAAACAGACGCAAAATGAATAGTTGAAAATATGCTTATAAGAATCTAAACAATTCCACATGCGATATTGCATGTAGTCCGAAATGCATTCTGGCACCTGTTGGCAGCATGTAACTGATGTGTGTGTGATAATAAGTGAAGCACCAGATGGAGTGAAATAGTTCCTGGCTATGAAATGTCTGAAGCCGGGGGCCCCAAAGACATCCTGATGGAAACGCCTAAACCTCTGTGAGCTTGAGTGTGACGGAAAGCCATATGCACATTTTTTTGTTAATACAGCTTAGGCATTCACCTCGTCCATTACGTTTTTTGTAATGTGTTTCAAGGTTCCCGCGCCAGTGGTCATATTTGTCGAGATTTTACCAAAAAAGTTATCATATTCAGATGTTACTGAAACCGACTCCCCTGACAAATATCAGCCTTAGATTCTGCAACCATGTTTGTTAAATAAAAACAATGTTTGAGTCTGTATAGTAGTTACTCCTGACAACATTATTGAAGCCTGTACTTGAACAAAAGTATCTTCACCTAGTAACAAAATCAAAACATGAGGACAACATGCAGCACTTGCTTATATATATGAAGTTTGAAACAAGCGTTAAGTTTATAGCAAAAGGCTGTTTGACAAAATGTTAGCCTAATATAAAACCTATTAGAAATGTTGGGATCCCATTGATCTGATATATTGTTACACCCCCTACAGCATAGGCTGCATGTCATTCTTCAACATACTGCAACTTCAAGGAAACCACATCTTTTACCACTAGAGTCAAACACTTTTTTGGCTGAGAAACTCAATACATTCTCACATATTCTTAGAGCCACCTTGGCTTTTCAAAAGTTGGCTCCTGCCAATAATTGAACTTCACTGTCAGCTTTCATATTCATAATTTTTGTATGATTTTCTTGAAAATAATTGTCTGGGAAAAATTGAATTAACAATGTATCCGTCCTGCTGTATTATCAAAAGAAGGAGGCCCAACGTCCTGTCAAATATTGCATGAGAGCGCGTTATTTTCGCTGTTCTCACTGCAGTGCTCTGGCTATTTTCTCACTCTCTGCCTTAATAATAAATAAGCCCCACGGCTCTTTACATCTGCTTATCGCTGCTGCCACAGTAATCTGACACAGCCGTTTGCCGGGCCTGACATTTACGCAGAAGACGGCGATCACATTCCTTTTTCTCATCCTGGTAAATCTGTTAGCCATTAGCCGTGTCAGACAGATGCAGGGACCAAATCCATAAGCTTCACTCAGGAATGGTTTGGTCATGCAAGGGTCAATGGCTCACCGTTCATTATTTCAGTGGCAGCCAATGTATTCATGCTACAGCAGTTATGATACGTGAGAGAAGATAGTTTGAAAGGTCAAAGTTCAGGACTGGGTTACCCCAACTATTTGGTAATCCTTCACTTAGTTTGTGTTTAAGTCCTTATTAAGTTCTTAATGACCATACGAGTAATAGTGCTAGTTTCAAACTAGTGATTCGCTAAATCGGCTTGCACCAGTTAAAATGTGGAGATAGTCAAATAATTAAGTTGCTATGAAGCCTCTTTAGCTCCGTCAATTATAAGCTATCAGTAAACAGGAATTCACTGTAGCATCCCGAGCTTTCATACAAACTACAAAAAATCCTTTTTAGGTAGAAAAATCACTTTTAAAAAAAACGTAACTGCTGAGAGAGTATTTTGAAATGTCAGGTCAGATATGATTGACCTATTTCCCACCCCGTCTAAAGGGGTTGTAGCATGCTAACACTCAGTTAGCTAATTGTGTTAACTAACAGTATGTTATAGTTACACATGGCAGATATTATGTGTATTTTAGTGATATCTCATCTCCAAATAGTTACTAGTAATACTAATAAAAGTGAAATAATTTGTTTTCATCTTTATTATTCTAGTGCGCATTGTATCACAGTTGCTCCAGACTAAGAAATTGCATTTTTCCTATGAATTCCTCATATGTTTTCTATTATTTTCTACAGGGAAACACATCTGCATCTGGTTGAGGGAGACAATATATATTTTCACAGTGACAGGTCAAACTTTCTTAGGGAATATAAACGACAGAGCTGGAGATTCATAGATGTTAGAAAGTTGCATAAACAAAGGACTCTAAATGATTTACATGAATAAACAACATGAGTACTAGTAAACAGTCATTTAATAACATGATAATCCTCTAATTTACACTTCTGTCATAAGAAAGTACAGCTGTTGCTACATATTGCACTGCAGACATATGAAGTATTGTTGTTGTTCCCTAAAGATTAATGGGTTTAATTTGAAAGGAT